>NC_134409.1:97940571-98274932 GCF_038048845.1 Mixophyes fleayi
CCTTAATGCTTGCCCATTTTTCCTGCTTCTAACACATAAACGTCAAGAGCTGACTGTTCAATTGTAGCCTAGTAAATCCCACCCCTTTACAGGTTCCATTGCAATAAGATAATCAATGTTATTCACTTCACTTGTCAGTGGTTTTAATGTTGTGTGTGAGAGGCATATATATATATATATATATATATGTATATATATATATATATATATATATATATATATATATATTTTACAGTGCATCCGGAAAGTATTCACAGAGCTTCACTTTGTCCACACTTTGTTACGTTACAGACTTATTCCAAAATGGAATAAATTCCTTTTTTCCCTACACACAATAACCCATAATGACAATGTGAAAAAAGTTTTTGGGAGATTTTTGCAAATTTATTGAAAATAAAAAACGAAGAAATCACATGTACATAAGTATTCACAGTCTTTGTCATGAAGATCAAAATTGAGCTCAGGTGCATCCTGTTTCCATTGATGATCCTTGAGATGTTCCTACAGCTTAATTGAAATTCACCTGTGGTAAATTCAGTTGATTGGACATGATTTGCAAAGGAACACACCTGTCTATATAAGGTCCCACACTTGGCAGTGCATGTCAGAGCACAAACCAAGCATGAAGTCAAAGGAATTGTCTGTAGCAATTCCCATTTCAGGCCTGTATGGTAGAGTGGCCAGACGGAAACCACTCCTTAGTAAAAAGCTCATGGCAGGCCGCCTGAAGTTTGCCAAAATGCACCTGAAGGACTCTCAGACCATGAGAAACAAAATTCTCTGGTCTGAGGAGACAAAGATTGAACTCTTTGCCGTAAATGCAAGGCGCCATGTTTGGAGGAAACCAGGCACCGGTCATCACCAGGCCAATACCATCCCTATAGTGAAGCATGGTGGTGGCAGCATCATGCAGTGGGGATGTTTTTCAGCAGCAGGAACTTGGAGACTAGTCAGGATAGAGGGAAAGATGAATGCAGCAATGTACAGAGACCTCCTGGATGAAAACCTGCTCCAGTTCATCTTTCAGCAGGACAACGACCCTAAGCACACAGCCAAGATATCAAAGGAGTGGCTTCAGGACAACTCTATGAATGTCCTTGAGTGGCCCAGACTTGAATCCGATTGAACATTTCTGGAGATATATGAAAATGGCTGTGTACCGACGCTTCCCATCCAATCTGATGGAGTTTGAGAGGTGCTGCAAAGAGGAATGAGTGAAACTGCCCAAAGATAGGTGTGTCGAGCTTGTGGCATCATATTCAAAAAGCCTTGAGGCTGTAATTGCTGCCAAAGGTGCATCAACAAAGTATTGAGCAAAGACTGTGAACACTTATGTACATGTGATTTCTTAGTTTTGTATTTTTAATAAATTTGCATAAAAAATGTCAATAAAACTTTTTTCAGGTTGTCATTATGGGGTATTGTGTGTAGAATTTTGAAGGAAAAAAGGAATTTATTCCATTTTGGAATAAGGTTGTACCATAACAAAATGTGGAAAAAGTGAAGCCCTGTGAATACTTTCCGCATGCAGTATATGTATATAATGATACTTAGTGAGAGACTTCATGTCCTGATTGTAGTCCCTCCGTAACTCTGAACAGGTCAGCCTTATTTGGCCCTTTTTTTTCAACTAGAGAACCTGATTGCTTGGATGTCATTCAGAGAGTTGCACCATTCTTAATGCATCTGTGACCCTTGGGTAGGCTCAAAATCCTTGTGTGATTAACAAAAACAAATGTTTGCAATCAGTTTTTATTAGTGTGTTATACTAGATAGGTACCCGATACAAGTGGAATTTTGTGTATGTTTTTATGTTGTAAGTTTTGCACTTCTGTAAAGTTATGGTTAAACATCAATTTAGCTTAATAAAATTTCAGCTTCCTGTTGTATGATGTGTAAACAGAGAAAACATTTACCATTTCTGGACCTGAAAAATACAAATACCTTCTAGATAACACAGGACTTGATAATGTTCATCACTGAAATATGTTTCTTCTTTGCCTGAGCTTCTAAAAGGAATATCATGGGTTTGGGATTCATTGCAGCTTTGAAATAATATGGAGTGCTGGGAAGAATACCTATTAGATGGGAAAGGATCACTAATTGTTCCTCCTTTGTTGTCCACACAGGACTGGCTGGTTCCCGGAGGCTTTTGTAAAATCCTTGGATGCAGACTACAATTCCAGGCAAGACAGTAATTAATTATTTATGAGAAAGAGAGAAGGGTTTAGTCTTTATTTTTAGTGGTATATCATTCTGTCATATATCATACTAATGTGTTAAGAGTAAGACAGTAATTTATATGTTTTGAATGTACTCATTACAATACTGAACGCTCTACGCAGGGGTTCTGGGATGCGTAGTGCACACAGTGCCAATGATCTCCTGGAGGCATCTGACAACCATCGGCAAACGAATTATAGGCAGAATGCCGCGGAGCAGAGACCTTTCACCAAAAACAGCCACAGAGGAAACGAGTCCAATGCAGCCCCTCCATCAAACAACAATAGCTTTAAGGTAAGAGCACTAGAGGATTGCCTTGGCCGCAAACTTATTCCAAACAAATGTGCAGAAAATATATGTTTTAGCAATTTCTTGTGCCCATGACAGTACATTAACATTATGAGACGCAAACTCTTTTGACAGTGAGGTACACATTGCTTAGCCAAAACCCAGTCAGAACCACATTATTAATATAGAGCTGCATGGACTCCACACGCCTGTGCTTGCTACGTTTTTATTACTCATTTAACTTTTTAAAGTTCGTCAGGGCAACTGTGCGATGCTTACCTACACGGGGACACTGGCTGGCGGTAAGCAGAGACTCACCTCTTCACTGGGCCACCGGGTCGCTTCTGTACATGTGATCCGACATTTCCGGTCACTGGCTTCTAGTAGCAGATTCAAAGAAAATTAAATAAAGCTTTTTTCCCTCTATCACTGCTGCAATCACCAGGAGGCAGTCAGAAAAGACCGTGACAGAAATTGCCGGATACCTGGCTTGATAAATAGGGAGCAACCTTATCTCAGATTTGGGGCTCTTCTCCCTATGATAAATAGACCCATAGGGCTCCACTGATGGCATGTATATTATTGTAACGAATAGGCTAGACTAGACAGGCAACTTAGTCATGCTAACACTGTATAAAATGATGGCTCTATCTGCGCTGACCAGTATTATGCTGCCACTGTTTCCTAAATACAACCTATCAATGTATGCATATCAATATAATACCAAATTTTAAGGTAACAGATATGGCGCTTATGCTCTAATCAATTATATAAGTCCAGATCACTATATGACACTTCAATGGAGGTATAGAGTTACTACAGTTCCATGTTTTAATACGCACTGTCCCGGGAAAAAATCTTATTGATATTATTGATCGTGAAAAGGTTCTTACATTTGTTTATCTGATAAACGATAATACGATCTTTTTAGTTTATTTTTATATATGTGAACATCGATGGATATTTAAAACTTTGGATCCATGTGACTATTATATTGACTTTCCATCCTGAGAATATAAATATTGAAGATTTTTTCCCGGGACAGTGCGTATTGAAACGTGGAACTGTAGTAACTCTATACCTCCATTGAAGTGTCATATAGTGATCTGGACTTATATAATTGATTAGAGTATAAGCGCCATATCTGTTACCTTAAAATTTGGTATTAACTTAGTCATGCTATCTGAAGATTCAGGGGTCTATTTATTATTGGGGAATAAACCCTTTCTCTGGTGTAAAACTGAAACCAAGTGTTTTCACTGGAGTTAGGTCTTCTCCCAATATATACATTTTTTGGGGTTTTGCTAAGAGCTTATTTAAGAAGGGTCAGCACGGTGGCTAAGTGGTTAGCACTTCTGCCTCACAGCAACAGGGTCATGAGTTTGATTCCTGACTATGGCCTTATCTGTGTGGAGTTTTTACGTTCTTCCCCATGTTTGCGTGGGTTTCCTCCGGGTACTCTGGTTTCCTCTCACAATCCAAAAACATACTGGCAGGTTAATTGGCTGCTATCAAAAATTGACCCTAGTCTCTCTGTCTGTGTTTGTTAGGGAATTTAGACTGTAGGCTCTAATTGGGCAGGGACTGATGTAAGTGTGTTCTCTGTACAGTGCTGCGGAATTAGTGGTGTTATATAAATGATGATGATGAAGGATCATAGATAATTTCCTATGTATTCTCCAGCTGCTACAGGGTTATTGCAGCCTCTCCGAGGCAGATATAAATGTTTTATTTCAATAAAGAATTTTTTCTTTTTGCATGTATTTTAAACTTCCCTTTTTTTACATTTTAATTTTTATTTTATTTTTTTTCATTGAAAATGGAACTGTAAGCTCAAGTCCAGACTCTCAGATCCACTGCACATGTGTGAACTGAGCCAGGTCATGCATGTACGGGACACTGTACACTGGCTGGTGAAGCTGTAAGATACTGTTGCCAGCCAGTATTGCCTGGGAGCTGACTGTCACGCGGCTGTCCCAGTGACAATGCAGTGACAGGAAGTTTTGCATCGCTATGATAAGCAGCCATAGTAAACTAGTACTCATTATTTAACTCATTGTTTCAGAAATTCTCACCTCTTAACTTCAGGCATCAAAACTTTAGTATTTTTTCTCCCTACACTATGTAACCCTCACAGGACACATACATTCACCCTCCTTTCTCTTCCCAGCAGGGTCCCTTTAGCTCCATCCTTACGTCCATGACCCTTGAGCCACACTTCTGGTGGATACAGGATGACAGCTCAGACTGTTGAACCGTATGATCAGTGTTACTGCTGCTAGGCCCTGCATGGGGGACCTCCCACATTAGAGATGTGCAGAAAAGAACCATAGAATAGGCCACAATTTGCAAACATTTACTGCAGGGTGTGGGTGCAACCCGTGTTGTGTGTTTGTTTTATGGGCTGTATAGAACACTACAAACTAACTGACTGGTCACTGAAGATTCATAACAAAGCAGGATGAAGCATTCCTGTTTCTTCCTAACAGATATTGATCTCCATTCGTATTTAACCATAGTTCAATTCTGAGCATGCTGATACAAGCCATTCCATTGCAACACATATATTTATGGAAGTGTATGTTAGTCCATCAGTGTTCAATGCTTGCAGTTATCTAAAACTCTACTAATACAGCAGCAGCCTTGTGACCACAGCAAGGCATAGGGAAGATTTGCAGTGTCTAGATTTGCTACACAGAAATCTGCATGTGTTGGATATATTTTGTTCTGTCTGATTTTACACCCACTGTTTCTGTTCACAGAAGTCTGAAGGAGGACTGCGTGGGGAACTGTTCCCAAAGTAAGTGCTACTATAACTTACCTATGCTCATCATACCGTGCCAATATTACTTTAAAACATGTCCTTCTTTTCTGTGAATGCTCAGTAACAAATACACTTTAAAGAAAAGTTTCTACCCTAATTCTATTCTTGAATATAAGCATAATCCATAAACATTAACTAAGAAAAATAATAGAGTGATAAAATGCTTAACGGCTGATAACCTTTCCTTACCTTATACTCTTACCATTTAACTATAACCATAAATAAAACACAGACAACTTAAATGTGGCGAAAGTAAAGGGAATTTATTGTAAGGTATGGTGGTGGAGAAAGAGAGCAGTCCGAGTCGACATCCGCCAGGAAACTAGGATGCCCCAGCCGTTCCATGGGACATCCGCAAATGGGGGACAACCACACACCCCAAGGTTCACATATCTACCTCAACGGGGCTACCGCCCCGGGCACTACAGAACCTTCCTCATTTCTAGGCTAACGGAAGCAACCACAAGTCAACCCGGTCGGGAAGTACTTGGACAGAGAATAATAGCCTATTCCATTTGAAAACAGGTGGGTTAAGCGTGCCCGATACCATCATGTGACCTTACCACTGGCCGTCGACTGTACTGCGATTTCCGGCCACTGCTACTCCAAGATAACCACCACCACCAAACTGTACCGGTACTGGATCATACTGCAAATGACCATCCAAGCCGTTCCACAGAGAGGGAGGGTGGGCAACGTCCAGCTGCATAAGGGACTTGATCCTTCTCCGTCCATTCCTGATATGAACTCCGTAACCCCTCCCCATGACTCATATGGGCGTCATTCCACAGTCCAAACAAATTAACCCCCAGAGTACCAATACAGTCCAATACAGCCTTAGCTTTTAATATCCCTTGAGCTTAGATACAGCCCTCAGTTCTTATTTCTGGCATTACCCAGCTATAGCTTCTGAACATGGAATCTCTCAGACATTGGTGTATTAGACAAGAAATTATCTAGATCTTGGCTTCACAGCAGTTAGATTTCAAGTGGCAAACTCCACTACTTGACTACCACTAGGTTAGACCATACCTGCCAACTTTTCCTCATTGGCTTCAGGGAGATCCCGGGGGAGGTGGGCGTGTGGGGGCGAGGCTTGATGAATCACATCATTTTGGTCCCGCCCCCTAAATGATTGTCACAATTTTGGCCAATTACAGCAGGGGGCAAGGCTAAGATGGCGTGATATTCGCGTCATTAAGCCACGCCTCCTGCCACTTATCTATTCCGGGGGCGAGAACCTGGAAGCTGCCCTGTTCTCCTGAGAGACCGGGAGGTCTCCCAGAAATGCGGGAGTCTCGCGGACTTTCCGGGAGAGTAGGCAACTATGCGTTAAAGAAATGCAGCTAATGAATCTCTAGAGACTGAAGTGTCTTTTACATTTCTGTCTTCATTACTGAAGTCATGTTGTCTTACCTGTCAGTCTTAAATCTTGGTCTCCATGAAAATGGCCACCTCCATAGCCATCAATACATGAACATAGGACACAATTTCTGAACAGTGTCATCATGCCACAAATGGCGAAGCCAACCACGTCTTGTACTGGCTCAGCATCAGGTAGAATACCAGACTCTTCAAGGAGTGAGGGAGATCACTCCTATTTCAGGGAGTCTCCCTGACATTCAGGGAGAGTTGGCAAGTATGGGTTAGACCCTTACTACAAAAAGTTATTTAAATAGTATTATGCTGCAAAGCAAGCACCATTTATACTGTAAAGGCTCATTAATTAAGGATAACAGTCCAGTAAAAGCGATCACTGGATATTAATAATGCCTCCATAGGTTGCCTTTTAGCTCTATTCAGCATTTTGATGGGCCCTGGAAAGTCTTTACCCCAGTAATCCTCACATATAGGATGGTTATAAAGTTGCATTACCTCTTAGTCATTAAATGTTACTAACAGGGGCTGCGCTATGCAGCCATTTTCCTGGTGCTCCATGGTTCGTCTCACAAGTCCTGCCAATACCCAGGGCTGTGTGATGCTGCAGAGGTGCGGGGTAGGGGAGATTGTGGTTTCTAAATACGGTGTTAAAAGTTGAGTGTTATACATTTCTAATGTGTAGTGCACACAAAATATCAGGTTAAAATTTGCTTTAGTAAAGCGTAACAAAAGGCTATTCTATGTGTACCTGACACATCTCAAATACATGAAAATTAATTTGGTCATGAAGGTAAAAAATACATCTGGTTGCTAGGGGGCTAAAGGTGATGGTATTATGTGTTTTAGATGAAGATGACCCCCTATGTCTTATGACTAACTTACTTGCCATTTTCACATTTTTCCAGGGGAACAAACCCATTTGCAACTGTTAAGCTTCGTCCTACTGTAACTGATGACCGATCTGCACCAATCATTCGGTGAAGACTAGAACATAAAGCTGCAGCTGACACTGCTAGTCATACCTCCATTACATGGAAACCAGTAGACACAACAGAGAAGCACTACTCCATTTAATAACAGAGCCAACAGGATATGAAATATATACCAGTTCTGTATTCGCTGGTTGGAAACAGATATTGAACCTATTGTAAATTCCTTTTGCCTATTCCAATGTTTGTAAATATTCCCTATTAAAGCTAATGTCTTCAGTGTTGCTTTGTTGTGAATGATGTCAACTTGTTGATCCTTCTGTATAAACATCCGTATTGTATTGAAGTTTGCAAAAATGAAATAACAAGGTATGTACTAAGATAGCTTTTAATTAAAACGTTTGTAAATATAAGTTGTCCTGAAAACTGATCATGTTCAAAAATAATGAATTAAACAAGTCTAAATAAAACAAATGAACACATTAGAAAAAAATGTGCATTTGCTGTATTACATGTTTGGTACCCAGAACCAATCTTACTGCTGTTCCGCTGCTATTTATGTTATTTAGAGCATGTTGGTAAATTACCATGATCAGAAAGTAATGTTAGAAGGAAACAGCAGCCGTGTCAATAGGCATTAAAAAAAATACATGGGAGATTAGATTTACTCCTTGCTAATAAATGTCTAACTCTGGAATTCATGTGTTATGTTATTATTGCAAAGTTTAGTTAATCAGGTGAGTAGTTCTAAGATTAAGTTACACACACACAGAGCTTCATTTAGAGATAGGAGCAAGGCAAAAAAAGGAACATATTTCCTTGAGGGGAGTCAGTAGAGGGGATCAAGAGCAAAAGGAGACAGAGAAGTGGGAGGTGAGGAGAACAAGGAAGGAGAAGGTTAGGTGGATGGCTGGTAGGCCTTGAGGAACAAATGGGTTTTTAGAGCCCATTTGAATGTTAGGGGACAGATGGATGGAGGGAGGTCGTTCCAGTGGAGAGGGGCAGAACGGGAGAAGTCTTGAATTCTAGTGTGGGATGAGGTGATCAGTGCAGAGGAAAGGCGACAGTCAGTGGCCGTACACAAAGAACAAGCGGAAGTGTGGATGGAGAGGAGGTTAGAGATATAAGGAGCAGTGGAGTGGGAGAGGGCCTTGTTGTAACAATCCTGACCAGGTTTGCTACTTTCCCTGTCTACTCTGTTCTCCTGTGGATCACATGACTCGCCCTCAGGGCGGATCATTCAAACCTGCTCTATTTAAACTCTGCACTGAAACCTGCTCACTGTCAGTGCAACTTGTTGCTACCCTAACTCCATGGACCCTTGTGTATCCTGTCCCTGTGTCTTCCTTGTGAAAGAATTCCATTTTCTTTAACCGAGTGCTGGAGCACTTCTCCTGGGACTTCCTTGCTGCAAGTATCTTCATGTGCATATTACAAGACTCTGTTTACTCTCAAGTGTGCCTCTACTGTGATACACAAACTCTCAATACGTTGAACCCTGCTGTATAAAACCTTTGTCATACCAAACAGGCTGGTTTGCTTACACTGCTAATTCCTGGACTCTGCAGTGTATAGACTTTGCCTTGCATCTCTATGTAGTGTCATCTACTAATTACTGAACCCTGTGGTATCCTGGACATTGGTTTTGCTACCTTCTCTGTGGTGCAGAGAGTACTGACTATTATCATCTTTGCTGTGGTTATTGTAGCTGATATCAATTGTGCTGTGAACAAGACTGCTATTGTGTTGATCACCTTGCCACGCTGTGCCGCGATTAATTGACACCTTCATTGTATCATTGCCTCTACTACAGTCATGGCTCTGCTCCGTCGTAGCTAATTACCTACCCTCCTGTGTGCTTAACCTTGCCGGATTCTCCATCTCTGCACTGCAACATTCGTGTCTTGCCTCCTTATTCTGAACCCTAGTTAAGACTCGGCACCAGGTCGTGTACAGACCTGCTCTGGCTAATCAGGCCTGTATCAAACCAGATTCGTAACACTTGCAGATGACAGTGAGGAGTTTAAAGAGGATTCTGTAGGGGAAACGGAGCCAGTGTAAGGCAAGGCAGAGAGGCGTGCAAGAAAGATAAGTTGCGCTGCCGCATTAAGAATAGAGCGAAGGGGGAAAGATGGGAGAGGGGGAGGCCGGTGAGGAGAAGGTTACAATTATCAAGACGGGAAATGATGAGTGAATGGATAATAGTTTTGGCGGCATCCTGAGAGAGGAAGGGCCAGATGACGGCAATATTCCGTAGATGGAAGCGACGGGATTGTGTAAAACATTGAATATAGGGGGAAAAAAGAGAGGGAGGAGTCTAGGGGGACACCCTGGCAGCGGAGTTGGGGAACAGCAGAGATGGTGGTTTTATTAACGGTGATGGATAGATCATTGTGGGGTATAGATTTAGAAGGAGGGAAAACAATGAGTTTAGTTTTAGCAATGTTGGTTTTGAGAAAATGTAAAGAAACACCGGTGGAGATGGCAGAAAGGCAGTCGGAAACACGAGGGAGGAGGGGTGGGGAAGGTCAGGAGAAGAGATGTAGAGTTGAAGGGTCTAAGGGTCCATTTTATTTGTTCATTAAGTTTTAATTACATTTCATTAAAATTGTTATTCCAAAATGGTTATGTATATTAGATTGAATATCTTTTTATACCTTTTCATAATATTCTATACACAACCTTCTAATTGCATAGTTACAATGTAGGCTTTTTAGCTGCCCATATTTGGGCTAATTAATAAGTTACCTCCCTCCATTTTTTATGATTATTCTGATTATACACATCAGATATTTTTAACATAGGAGAGACTGTTTCCCGTCCTTCATACTTTAGCACTAACAATGACTTCCTTACCCATACTGTAGCTCTCAAGAATTTTTTTCAAAGTGAAAATGCTTTCTGCTACAATATTGCAACTTGGAAACATTTCACCTTATCATGGCAAATACTATTCAACAAATTCAGTTCCATATGTACAGGGGAGGGCTGGCAAATTTTAGCCTGGGGAGCAAGACTCAACTCAGGAGCCTATTAGGAAAAAAATGCAGGTGGTCTAATGACTCAGCCTAAAATAGGTACAGACCCAGTGGGCAGATGCCTCCACTTCCCCCCCAGCCCAGCCCCTGCCTATGTATTTCCAATCTCATCAGCAGTGAGACATTACTGTCATACTATTCACATCTTGTATCACACTGATTTTAATCTGGGTATATCCTTATGTTAGTTTGCAGTATGTATTTATATGAGGGATATACAGAGAATTCTGTATTTGCTATCCCACTGCCAACAAAGTTACATTCTCAATGTAGATGGACCCCTTATGAGATCTAAACACTCAGGAATCGCATCATATTGACTCCACTGTTATAATGAGAGAAACTAACAGTGTTAATGTACATACAGGGCCTGATTCATTAAGGAGCGTGAATGGTGACATTGCATATTTGCGCACAATTAATCTACGTGTTTAAAAAAAAAACGCACATTACATTACTTTTGTGTTTGTTAATGATTTAGGCCCACAGTGCAAATGCAACTGACTTCATATAGTACCAGCTCCAGTCTTCAGCTCATATAAGCTATTATCTGCTAGCTCTTGTGTTTGAAATATTTAAATTAGTAACCCCTGTTCTATTTCCCATCATACTGCAGTAACGTGCTGTGACTCATAGGAGAGATTTTTTGGACTGAAAGTACTTTGTGCTATAATGTTGCATCTTGATTGCAGTCACGTACACTATGTCCATGCTAATTTGTGTATTATCACATGAGGAGGGAGTGTTTAGCCTCAACTTGCAGTGCTCACGGATGCACCACGCCACTAACTAGGCACCTGAGCTCTCTTCCCAACATACGCTTTGACTAGTGCTTTTTCAACAGACTTAATGAATAAATAGTGTGGGCCCTTATTGTGCCTCCACAAGAAAATCTTTTTTTCTTTTTGGAATGTCATTTAGCGACAGAGCTCTATAAGGAGCAGCTGCATTTGTTTCATTGGACTTTTATTTTAATTCAATTGGACTGTGTTATGGATGAAGATTTCTATTGGACTAGTTCAGGAAAGAAGATTTTGAGTTGAATAGAGGGATAATGGTGTTTTATTTTAACACTTTCTGTGCTGTTTTATATTTTTCTATTAAAACTATTGATTATTTGCAACTTCCACTGTGGCAACAGGCAGCTATAAGCCGCTCCAGTTTGTGGAAATTGCTGCTAGGGCTTAAAAGGGCATGTAGTGCTGGTTACTATTTAGCAGGGGGGACACCATGCTTGTTATCCCTATATTTTAGTTGAAACAAGCCCAGGTTGTCTAGTGCTGTTGTTGCTGTTTGAAGAATTGTGTGTTCCGATTACTATAAGCCCGACATGAAAGAAATACAGACTTATCATAAAACACACAGAGACCATTTACGACATGCCTCATATAAGTTTTGACTACAGAAAATGCCGGCAGTGGGGATTGACGTCACTTAAAATGGCGACAGTCAGATTGCCGGTTTTAAGGGGGCAATGCCAGGACCCGCCACCTTTATAATCTAATCTAAGGGTTAGGTTTAGGGTTAGAGTTTGCCTTGTAGTTGGGTGTTCAGCATTTGGATAAACAAGTAAGAAATTGCAGGTTTTGTGTTGTAGATAAATTTGCTTATGGTCCAACGCCTTGATAGCTTTCTTGAATGTTTGAGCAAATCTTTTTCCAAATCCATTTGAGGCTGGGTGAAATGGTAAACAAACTGACGTTCATTATCATTATATATTTGTTCTGGTAACCCATTTGTAGAGAATATAGTTCTCAAAACAGCTATTGTTTTCTCAGATGACCTAAACTTCATCTTGTGGACTGTACATCCACCGCAATAATAAACATGTTTATGAATTAATGGACCTGCTAGGTCAATTCAATTTCACTATTGATTCCAGGTCTCCATACATAACTTCTAGCTAAGGCTTTCATTTTCACTGTGCCGAGATGGCCTTCATGCAATTTTTCCAATATTCTTGTACGAATCTTGGTGGACTACTATTCTGGACCCACACATTAACGTTCCATGACATACAGACAGTTGATCTCTTCTTTTTGAGCATCCTGGATACAATGAGTTGCCATGTGTTCCTCAAACTTTAACTGTAAAATCATAGACTTTAGATAATCTGGATCATTTCTGCTTTCTCGTTTGACAACAGCATTAGTTATTGGAAGCTGCTCTTTCAAATATAGAATGATACACATCTTCATGGTTTGGACATACCCATCAGCTTGTTGTAGAGAGGATTGTGACAATCTGTCTGTGTTGCTGTAAAGTTCCATTCCTTTAAATTCAATCTCATAAGTGTGAGCTCCCTAGAATAAGGGTCATCTTTGTAATCTGGCAATAGTCATTGTAGGAACTCCCTTCTGATAATTTAATATACAGGGTGGGGGTCTGTAACAAAAATGAACCACTGTCCAAACAGATACTGGTGGAATTTCTTTGCTCTCCATATAAGACTTAAATCTTCACTATCTTGTGCATAATTACGTTCAGTCACTGTTAAGGATCTCATTGCAAATACAATTGGTCACTCACCCACAACAGTAGTGTATGTGTTAAATACTACCCTATTCCAGGGTAGGCAGTGATGGGTCAAAGTGCATAAGGACATTTTCTGAGGCAATCAGCTTCTTTGTTGCTTAAAAATTATTTAAGAATTTGTAGATGATTTCTATTGTGCTCCTTCTGTAAGAGATCATTCAATGGGTGGAATACTGTTCATATTTGAGGTAGAAATTTGGGTTAATAATTCATGTAAATGAGATCTCAACTGGGCCACCATAGAACTTCAATGTTTTAATTGACTGCCAGTCAATTCAAATTTTTCTTAATCATTCACAGCCAAACACTGTTGTTCAGCCATATTGTATTACATATTAATTTAATTTGTGTGTTTTCTCTTTGTATTTCACGTCAACTTCAGGAGCAGCATGGTGGCTAAGTGGTTAGCACTTCTGCCTTACAGCACTGGGATCATGAGTTCAGTTCCCAACCATGACCTTATCTGTGTGGAGTTTGTATGTTCTCCCCGTGTTTGCGTGTTTGTATGTGCTCCCTGTATTTGCGTGGGTTTCCTCTGGGTGCTCCGGCTTCCTCCCACACTCCAAAAACATACTGGTAGGTTAACTGGCTGCTAACAAAATTGACCCTAGTCTGTGTATCTGTCTCTGTATATGTTAGGGAATTTAGACTGGAAGCTCAAATGGGGCAGAGACTGATGTGAGTGAGTTCTCTGTACAGAGCTTTTTCTCCACTATATGTCTTCAACAATGCAGAGGTTTTTTGTAATGGAAGTTCCGCTATAGTTTGTAATTATTTTTTGCTGTAATAACTGAAAGAGCGGATCCTGTGTCCTGTCCCATTTTTCACTTAACTCCTGCTACTTCAGGGGTGACCCACATTACTTGGGCTGTCTGCTGCTGTTATACTATGCAATTCCAGATAGCATAACATTTTTTATGTTTCCTGACTGTCAGTTAACTCATTTTCTGTCACCTTTTGTACCTGTGATTAAAATAATTATTTTATTCACAGTGAATTTTCTGTTTAATTATCTTATTGTATATTCTTCCCGACCTGCATACTCTTTCAAAATGTCCTTTTTTTTAATGATATTTACGGCATTTTTTTCTCTTTCAACCAACGGTGGCTGGTGTCATGTGAGGTGTGCCCACATAAAAAACAAGACAATCTCTGTTTGAATGAAAGACATTTTGTGTGTCTTACATTCAAGCTCAATCATCACAATTTCTAGCACTGCAGACACACTTGTTGTTTCCTTTATTTGAGCTAATGTGATCTGTAGACTTTTCAGAGTATTTACGGATAATATAAATATCTTGGTGAAAGCATCCAATTCCCAAACTCCTTTAGCAATCAAGCTTTCAAGATTAGAT
This sequence comes from Mixophyes fleayi, assembly GCF_038048845.1. Classification (NCBI taxonomy): domain Eukaryota; kingdom Metazoa; phylum Chordata; class Amphibia; order Anura; family Limnodynastidae; genus Mixophyes; species Mixophyes fleayi. Next base: position 97,955,144 of record NC_134409.1, read on the forward strand.
TGTTTTTAATTTAACTCATTATTGTCAGGATGGAAAAATCCTAAAGGTTGGCTGAATTCATAAATTGTGTTACTATTGTGCTTGCTTTAACATTTTCATCTGTTGAACAGCTTTAGTATATACTACTAATTATTTGAATGTTTTATAAAATAAAACAAATATTTTATTAAAAAGATATTGCAGTATAATTGTGTTTATTGTAATAGGCTATGCTGTGTCATATACAGAATATATTGATAATATACTGCCATCTAGTGAAATATAATGTAAATGGTTGTAGCATGCAAACAACCATAGAATATTTTTATCAATGTGATGTCTCTCCTGTCTGGATATACTTTTATTTCTCTCTCTTTTTTTTTTTAATCCATGCTATTTTTATTTTTCATCATGCACGTTTCATGTATGCATTTCATTCCTGTTAGCACTGTTTACTTTTTCCAATTCATTTTATCCTCCTTTATATACACGCAGAATATTGATGGCAGTTAAAAGATTAGTTGGATATCTAGTTCCTTTGTGTATCAATTGTTTATTCAATGGGCAGACTCTAGTCTCTGAAACATGTTTTCTTGCATTTACTGTTGTTTTACTACTTGCATCTGCTTATAGAGAACTTGCCATGTCTGAAAAATATATTTATTTTATATAATCAGCAGTGCCGTAACTAGACGTTTTAGTGCCCTGGGCGAGACAGGGCACCGGCGCCCCCCATTGAAGTGGGAGTGACATTTGACAAGTGGGTGTGGCTAACCTAATGTGGAGGTGTGGCTAGCACTTTACTGAGAGAATTCTGTTACACATCTTTGCAAATGCATGATATATATATCTATATACATATAGCCATCTCTCTCGCTCATTATATATATATATATATATATATATATATATATATATATATATATATACATATATATATAATATGACTTTCTGACTATTATACTATATATAAAAGAAAATGGAGAATACCAGTGCTCTCCGTATGTATCTATGAAGGCTGACAAAACTGTGGGGAGATTGAGAGGAAAGACCTAATCCTCTCTAAGTGAATAGAAATTATAACAAAATATACTCCCCGACACTCAAAAGAAAGAATGCTAGGTAAAGAGGGATAAGGCTAAACAGATTTATATCTAATGAGTGAATGAGAGAGCGATGAAACAAAATATTACAAAGGACTAAATACCAATATAATATATAAATAAACACATACCCTATGATAAAAAAAATATATAAAATATATGTCTGCAGACAAATATACAAAATAACATTTGAAAAGATGTAAAAATGATGAAAAAACACAGTCCAAAAAATAGTACCTCAATTGAATAATATGTCCGGGAATGATTTATTCATGCTGACATGGAGACTGGAAACTTTTTCACCAATATCCATAAGGACGGAGTGGTGCGCATGCGCAACAGTCTAGAAGCAGCTGTAAGTGAAGGAGCATGCAGGAGAGTACAGAGCCGGCTGGCGCCTCTCCAGTGAAGTTACACCAGCAGCAAATTGGAACCACCTTTGGACCGCTGAATCAGGTAATGTCCCATTGGAACGCATATGCGTTCCACGGGCAGGAAGTTCGGCATTTGGAACGCAAGTTTGCGTTCCAAATGCCGAACTTCCTGCCAGTGGAACGCATATGCGTTCCAATGGTTCTGATGCCGATGTGGGGGAAGTAGGGCGATGTGTACAGTATTGAGCCAGGGCACAGAGACAGGTAGCGGGCGGCTGCTGCGCCCCCTTGGGCTTGCGCCCTGGGCGATGGCACCGCCCGCACCTGCCTAGTTACGGCTCTGATAATCAGTATATAATAATTAAAATAACTCACACTAGATTTTGTGAAAACCAGACTCATAGATAAATATCAGCGCAGAAAAGAAATTACACAGTTTAACATGGACAGTGACGCAGAAAATTCAAAGTTACAGATACCCAGCTGCATAATAAGTAGGGATGTGCACCGGCGACTTTTGGTGTCTCGTGTTTTGTGTTTTGGATTCGGATTTGCTTGAGGTTTTGGGTTCGGATTTGTCTCGCAAAACACCTGCCGAAAGGTTTTGGTTAGGATTTAAGGATTTGGATTCGGATTTTTTTTTTGAAAAAAGCATAAAAAGTTCAAAAATCAAGTTTTTGGGCTTATTTTCACTCCTATGCTATTATTAACCTCAATAACATTCAATAACAATCATTTCCACTAATTTACAGTGTATTCTGAACACCTAACAATATTGTTATTAGTCCAAAACGTTGCAACGAGGTATCTTTCTGGACTGCGTAGTGGAGTGGTCCCCACAATATAATAAGAAAACCATCAACTGGTCTTAATTACACCAAAAATTGTTCCTGGACTGCGTAGAGGAGTGGTCCCCACAATATAATAAGAAAACCATCAACTGGTCTTAATTACACCAAAAATTGTACCTGGACTGCGTAGTGGAGTGGTCCCCACAATATAATAAGAAAACCATCAACTGGTCTTAATTACACCAAAAATTGTACCTGGACTGCGTAGAGGAGTGGTCCCCACAATATAATAAGAAAACCATCAACTGGTCTTAATTACACCAAAAATTGTACCTGGACTGCGCAGAGGAGTGGTCCCCACAATATAATAAGAAAACCATCAACTGGTCTTAATTACACCAAAAATTGTACCTGGACTGCGTAAAGGAGTGGGTCACCACATTATAATTTAAAAACCCTCAAATGGTCTGAATCCCACCAAAAATTGTACCTGGACTGCGTAGAGGAGTGGTCCCTACAATATAATTAAAAAACCCTCCACGGGTCTGAATTCCAAAAAAAAAGTTTCTTGACTGTGTAGTGGGGTGGCCCCGGTACACAACTTTTTACCGGGGCCACATTATAATTAAAAAACCCTCCACGGGTCTGAATTCTACCAAAAAAGTTTATGGACTGCATAGTGTAGTGTTCCCCACAATATTATTTAAAAATTTTGCAGCAACAGTCAACGTTGTTTAATATCTGATACACCTCTATCTGGACTGCATAGTGGAGTGGCCCCGGTACTAAATTTGGTACCGGGGCCCCAATACCTCCTCCAACTTCCAAGTGTAGTGTTTATAACATATAAACACTACAGTAGTTCTAGCACGTCAATACCTCTTGTTTTAAATAATGACAGGGCATTTTACTTTTGGTTTAATTTTTTGAATTTATTGACATCTTGTTTTACTTTTTGAACATGGCAAACGACTGTTGAATGGTCACATAATAGCAAAAAAAGAGTTGCAAGATGGAATTGTCCTTGGGCCCTCCAACCCACCCTTATGTTGTTGAAATAGGACATGCACAGTTTAACAAACCAATCATTTCAGCGACAGGGCCTACCAAACAACTGTGGCTGAAATGATTGGTTTGTTTGGGCCCCCACACCAAAAAAACAATTCATCTCTCCCTGTACAAACTAAACAGGCTCTACTGAGGAAAGATGTCGTCCTCATCCTCAACCTCTGATTCCTCTCCCTCTACAGTGTGTACTTCCTCCTCCTCACACATTATCAATTCGTCCCCGCTGGACTCCACATCCACAGGTCCCTCTGTACTATCTGGAGGGCAGTGCTGTACTTTATTGAGGAATTGATTATTCATTTTTATAAACATCATTTTTTCAACGTTGTGAGGTAGCAACCTCCTTCGCCGCTCACTGACCAGGTTCCCCGCTGCACTAAAAACTCTTTCCGAGTACACACTGGAGGGGGGACAACTCAGGTAAAATAGAGCCAGTTTGTACAGGAGCTTCCAAACTGCCTTTTTTTCCTGCCAGTAACAATATGGACTGTCTGACATGTCTATTTGGATGGTGTCAGCAAAATAATCCTCCACCATTTTTTCTATTGTGACAGCATCCAATGCAGCAACAGTAGACATATCTGCAATGATTGGCAGGTCCTTCAGTCCGGACCAGATGTTATCAGCATCCCCGCCGTCTTTTAGGAAAACTGAGCTTTTTCCTCGCAGCTTTATCCTCCAAATTTTTGTTTTCCATTATATGTAGCACAAGAGAGCGTACCCCTAAGCCACACACACTCGGCAAAGCCTTTAAAAATTATATGCGGCACAAGAGAGTACCACTGGACTTATACAGCAGAAACAGTGAACTTTGTAATATTGCAGTACCACTGGCCTAATACTGCAGAATCAGTGAACTTTGTAATATTGCAGTACCAATGGACTTCTACTGCAGGATTGTTTTTGGATATTTTTTTTTAATTTCTTTTTTTCATAATTATTTTTATTTTATTTTTTTTTATAACTTTTTTTTGAAATTTTTTATAACTTGGGAATAATGGGGAAATAACTATGCCCTTAGAAGGACAGAGCACAGGACACAGCACCACTGGACTGAACAGGACACAGCACAGGACCCAGCAGCACCACTGAACTCAGAAGGACAGAGCCCAGGACACAGCACCACTGGACTGAACAGGACACAGCACAGGACCCAGCAGCACCACTGAACTCAGAAGGACAGAGCACAGGACACAGCACCACTGGACTGAGCACAGCACAGCACAGCACAGCACAGGATATAGCAGGGCAGAGGACCACCTAACACAACCTCCGTCTACCCTGATCAATGCCTGAGTGAAGATGGCGGCGGCCAGCGGGGAATTTATAGAATCCGAGTATCGCGAGATCCGACAACGGGATTATGACTCGGAGCCTCGCTTTCAGTTTTGCAATTGGCGGGAATACACGGATCTGTCTCGGATCCGGCTCGGATCGGCAAGGTTCGGGTGGGCTCGGATTTCAGATATCCGAGCCCGCTCATTCCTAATAATAAGGAAACAAGAGCATGCTTTATATGCAAGAAATTTGGATATTTAAAGAAAATCTGCTTAATATGGAAAGCAGAACAGCAGAAACTAATTTTGAAAGGGTCCAAAGATTTAAAACTACACCCATCGACATATGCATAATAAACGAAGTGGAACTTTTAAAGTGACAGTAACTCATCTGACCAATTGTTGTATATAGATTCAGGAGTGACAAGTCACATGACAAAGTGGCAGAGATTTCTTTACTCAACTTGATATGAATCATAAAGAAGAAATGTTGAATATGATCACTGTGGAAGGTATACGGTAAGGTCTGCTTATATGTTCTAATGCAAACAGAATTTAACTATACCAGTAAAACATGTATTATATGTTCCCAGATTGGAAGGCGGACTGTTGTCTGTAAGGTGCATGGCGGCTAAAGGACCTACTATCAAATTCCAAGATAATGTGCGCTATCTAGAATGGAAGAAAAGTATTAGCCACAGCTAAAGCAGAAGAACACCTGTATTATCTTGAAATTGCAACACAACAGGTGAGATTAAGCACACACAGACATACTGTGCCTGATTCATTAAGGAAAGCAAGGAAAAAAAAGGAGCACCTTTTCTTCTGAACAAACCACGTTACAATGCTAGGGGTGCAAATTTGTTTACTATTTTGCACAAAAGTTAACTGCTGGCTGTTTTTTTTTTCATGTAGCACACAAATACGTGATAGCTTTATTTTTACACTGAAATTTAAAGTTGACCTAGGACATGCACTACCTCAATTATAAATCTGTCTCCACATTTTAAAATTACCTCCCCCTCCAATGCAACATGGTTTTGCCAAAGTGTAAAGTTACTCCTTTTTTTTGTGTTCTTTTCCTTAATGATTCAGGCCCATTGACTGTATTCACATGTGGCACAGACTACTAGGACACAGACACCATTATATAACTGTAAAAGAGAGACATAACAAAGGGGTTCACACTATCAGTCTGTACAACAACCATGAGGTTTGAATGCTGTATAAAAGTAAAAGCCACAAAAATAATAATCCCGAAACAAAGTGAGAGCAGAGCATTGAAACACTTGATCTAATACACCATGACGTATGTGGCCCAATGAAAGTGCCACCAGGAGGTAACAGATATATAGTAACTTTCGCTGATGGCTACCACAGATACACAGTCACTTACAGGATTATGTTATATTGACTAGAAATACATTTCAAAGACATCCACTTGCATTTCAACAATGGAGGTGAATTCATAGGACACAAAGTAGAACACTTCCAAAGACAACTTGGTATTCTATTCTCCAGAACAGTAGAGAAAACTCTGTATTTACTATGGCATGGCAAGAAACCTATTATAAAGCATATTACAGATTTGCTAAGGGCAGAGTGGCATAAGATCCTCAACTGTTAGAACCACTTTGCGAGAGGTTCACCTTTAGCAGCTCCCTGTCCGAGGAACTTGTTCCATTCCCCAGTACTTGGCTACCCCCAGGACTTAGGCTTGGGTAGTAGCATTTGCTGATCTAGCTCCTGTCTGGTGGAGAGGGCAGAACACAGTAGGAGGTAATGAGCAACCAGGATATATTAGCAGAACTCTGAGTCAGACAGACAAAGGTTAATGTTGAGTAGTCTGGCACTTGTCTGATAACAGTGTTGGCTAACCTGTGACACTCCAGGTGTTGGGAAACTTCAAGTCCTAGCATACCCTTCCAGCAATAAGCTGCTATATATTGGCAAAGCATGCTGGGGCTTGTAGTTTCACAACACCTGGAGTGTCACAGGTTAGCCAACAGTGTCTGATGAAATGCACAACAAACGGCAACAGGTAGGGAGCAACCAGACTGTAAATAGCAGAACTCAGAGTCAGACAGACAGGGATCAGGTGTAGAGAAGACCGCGGAATCCTTTAAAAAAGCCAGTAGTCCGGGCAGGTACAGATATGAGAGCAAATCCATTTAATAAAGCCAAGAGTCAGGAATGGAGAAGACAGCATACCTATAAACAATCCAGGTCAAACACAGATATCAGAACAGGTCAGGATACAAGGCACACTAGGTCTAGCAGGAGCTATCATAAGTATTGGTATGCTGCCAGGAAGAGGTTTATAAAGGCAGCAACATCAATCAGAACTGCAGCATGGTTCACTGCATGAATGTGGTAAGTGATTGCATACCTGGGACTGCCAGACTGAGAGATGAATGATGATTGAAACTATTTGCCTAGCAACCAGCTTAATCAGTGACCTGCAGGAATGATCCTACACATAGTAGTAACAGTAATTGCACAGATGATAGATCAAACAAACAGGAGAGCTCCCGTTTCTTAACAAGCTTTCGGGTGTAAAACATTTGTCTACATTTCTGCAGAAAGACACAGTAAACTGCAGAACTGGGCAGTGGAAGGGATTCTTGATGGGTACAACGAATGTTCCAAAGGATACAGAATCATGGATCCCAAAACAGAAAAAGTAACTATAAGCAACAGTGTGACATTTGTTGAGGAATTGAGAAATTACGTGATAGTACCAGCAGATCTGGGTGAAGAAGAGAACACCAACTTCAAAGACACAAGCAGTGCAGCTATTGAACAACAGATTTTAATTAGCTACAAACCAAATATCAAAGATGAAGAGACACAGGAGTACACGGCAGATGAGGTAAGGCACTCAATCAGAGAAAAAAAAGGTAAAGCACCTGTGCATGTCTCATAGAAAGCTAACACAATACAGAAACGCCTGCTGCAGGCTGCGCCCAGACAGAGTGGATGCTCCTGGAGAAGAGTGATGGAATGTGGAGAGCAAAAGGGCAAAGAGACTGGTGTATTGAAATGAAGAAAGACATCACAGACTATCTAAAAGATGGGTCTAATGGTTTAAGTCTCATGTGTTGAGCTATTACAACAGACTGAGACTTAGGGGTAAATTTATCCAGCTGCTAGTTTCCGGCTTCTTTGAAAAGTGAAATGTTGCCTATAGCATGTATTGGATTCTGTGAAGGAAATGACAGGTAACGCCATCCTGAGACAGCGTTACCTGTCCGTGCACTGCGAAGCTTGGCAAAGCTTGATATATTGCAGAACATTGCAGTCCCCATAGTAATCTATGGGGTCTGCGATGCTGCACGGTGTTAGCCTAAACGGCGGAGATGTCTATGAAATCTCCTCCGTTAGACATGTAATACATAGCATCACTGTGATGTGCAGTCAGGGCCGGATTAACCCAAGGTCTATCTGGGCTACAGCCCAGGGGCCTCGGGCATCCAGGGGCCCTTGAAAGTGCTCCGCTACATTAACGATCGGTGCGGGGGCGCTCCCGGCCTGATCAATGCTGCTGAGCCTGTCACTGTAGTCCTTCCCCGGCGCTCAGTAATCTCCTTACTGAGGGGATCTCGTGAGTCTCACTCTCATGAGATCTCCTCAGTAAGGAGCTTACAGCATGCCGCAGAAAGACTACAGTGACAGGACAACAGAAATAGGTAAGCACTTGGAGCGGGGTGCGGCTCACAAGGGGGGGTCTCACTGGGGAATGGGGGCCCCATTAGCCCAGGGGCCTCCATTCCTTTAATCCGGCTCTGTGTGCAGTGATGCATATTTAGCTGTACTGCATCTAATTGATGCATAGACCCCTTAATCCGCTAAATGTGGCAAGCATATATATAAAATTACAGATTTCTAATAAGTATAAAATCAGCCAGCTTCATCCTGTTCATAAAATGTTCATAAAACACTAAACAACTAAAAATATGTATCTTGTGGATATAATATATAAATGTTGTTCAAAGCTCGCTATCTTAAATAATCCAGGTGTTAACTTGCTTTATTTAGTAAATAGATGTTCAGTTGTATGATTGATGTTTAAGCATTCAAAGCTAATCCCACAAACAGATTCATTCCATTAGGCAACAATCAGAAGCCAAATAACAAAGTTATCTTTGCTGTCTGTGATTACAGGTTATTTCTTAAGCATTTATTATAGTGGGTTTCTATAAGGCTGGAGTCTCCATGCGATCTGAATAATCTATGCGACCTGAATAATCCAAATCACCCTCTCCTTCATATATTCAAGATAGAGTGATGCTTTATTATTTAATCCATATTCCCAGTATTTTAAGAAATATTCCCACAGATGATTAAATGATGACAAATTACATCTGTTAGGCAACAAGTAGAAGCCTAGGAATAAAGTTATTTGTTGTACCTTGTTTCCAAAGAGGCACTCACTTTTTTTGAGGCTGCAATCACCATACAACGTTAAAACCACAAGAATAGATCTGCGCTGTTAAGTGACGAGCTGGATATTCATCAGGTTTGCCCATATACCAACCAAAGGGCTTGGGCATGAGTGTTGTGACCAGTACCTCATTAGGAAAAAAAACAGTGAAAGCTGAAACTGTATCAGACCTTACGTGCATCTACATTGGATTATATTTATGGGGTACATTTTTGCTGTTGTACTAAATGTATGAAAATATCAATGGACAGAATTTAGAAAGCCTATTAACTAAGACACAAAGAAAATATAATTCCCATGTCAGTCATTACAGTGTTAACATGTCACCATAGAACATGGGAGAATCCGATTCCAAATGAATAAGAGGGAGTTATCTGAGAATGGCAATAATTGGGCAATTGCCCTCTGCCCCAGATGTGTGTGAAGCCTCCACGCTGGCTCAAACACAGATAAGTATAAGTGTTGCACAGACCCAATGGTTAAAAATGGTCACTGCAAATTTACTACTTAGGTGTAATCGCTTTGCCCAAGTTGTCAGTAATCGCCTTGGGGGTCCAGTATCGTTAATAAGAACTATCCAAACAAACTGTGTTCAAACTGCTATGTGTTTCTTCATTCAATAAGGGAAGTCCTGTGACATCACATAATGTGACATCACACAGTGATGTCACCAGGAAGTTTCCTGGCTGAAGGGGGGCTAGGCCGTGCTACTTTATTTACTCCTTTATCAGGTATTGTTTTTGTTGAATTTTGTTATGATGAATTTAAAGTGGAACTAAAATTTAAAAAAACCCTCAACATATTAAATAATTTCACCTTCTGCACAAGTGTTTTTTCCTTGCAATTTGGAGCATCACACCTAACATCTACCCAGTGACATACAAAAATCCCCAAAGTCTTCCCTCACACTGCCTCTGGCATTTCCTGCATCATGAAATGGTTTATCAGTAATGCTTACAGTAGGGGTTTACTTTCAAAACTGTAAAAATATGAAGTCATAGTGCAAATCACATTGTGAGGCATCATGTAGCTATTCCTGGGGAGAGATTAGCGCAGAGATTAGCAGGTCAAGATTACATGGATCGCCAATACTTTCAGGAGATACCTCTTACACGATTCAGACACGCTTTATACAGGAAACTGCTTTTCTAATGTAATGTACAAATGTGGATGTAGATATTTTGTTGGGACTGTCACAATTCTCAAACTTAGTAGTGAGACTTCATGAAAATTTGGATGTGGTTTGGGTGGATTGTTGGAAGGGCTTATTTTTTCATATTGTTATAGCTTTTTACAGTTTTGGAAGGAATGTAACTTATTTAAGACATAAAAATGCCTCTAGTGACCATTATTTTAATAATATTTTAATTAATAAAATAGTAGTTAAGTTATTAGTTAAAGGAGTGGTCTAAAAGTGATAGCATGAAGTGATATTTTTACTTTTTCCATCTCGTTCGCTGCCAACTTGGAAACAGTCACACAAATGGTTGTACAAAGCATTTACCTGAAAGCACTTACCAGAAACAGAAGGCCTGCACCTATGCATCCATTTAAATTTGAACAAATTTAAATGCACTGAAGCAAATGACCCGTGGTGCCTCTCCATTCACACTCCCTCCCGCTCCCTGACATCAGCAATGACCGCTGCCTCTCTTCCACTCTGATCACCTCATCCCACTCCAGAATCCAAGATCTCTCCTGTGCTGCCCCTCCACTGGAATGACCTCACACGCTCTATCCGACTGTCCCCTAATTTGTGCTCCTTCAAACGGGCACTTAAAACTCACCTTTTCCTTAACGCCTACCAGCCATCCACCTAACCCTCTCTACATGCTCATTCTCATCACCTCTCTTCCGTGCCCTTTAGAAACATAGAAACATAGAATTTGACTGCAGATAAGAACCGCTTGGCCCATCTAGTCTGCCCATTGTTTATTAACCTATGGTAACCTTAAACCTTATTTGATCAATTATTCTTTATAATGATATTCTTATATCTATCTCAAGCATGTTTAAACTGCTCTACTGCATTAGCCTTTACCACATCTGATGGGGAGGCTATTATACTTATCCACTACACTTTCCTCAAATTTCCTCTGAACCTACTTCCCTCCAGTTTCAGTGCACGTCCTTGTGTTCTAGTACTTCTCTTTCTTTGAAGAATGTTTCCCTCATGTACCTTGTTCAAACTCTTGATATATTTGAAAGTTTCTATCATGTGTCCCCTTTCCCTTCTCTGGGGGGACATGATATAAACTTTCAAATATATCAAGGGTATACCCCCTCCTGCTGCACTAGATCCCACTGACTCCCCTTTGTGCCTGCTGTCTGTTTGCCCTCCCTTTAGGATGTTAGCTCTTACGTGCAAGGCCCTCTTCCCTCCTGTCTCTATACCTATTATTGTGCTCCAACTTTAATGTACCAGCTATGCTTGGAGCTTTTGGAGTCTTGGTATTATTCGTCTATAGTTCTGCACTGTTTTACCCTGTATGGTCAACTGTTTGTATTATGTACGATGCTGTGGAAATCTTGTGGCACCCTACAAATAAAGGATAATAATAATAATAATAATAATAATAATAGTACTATTTGCTGTCAATAATTATTGACTGTAGGACTGTAATCATGTTTCTATGACATGATCACATAGCATCCTATAGATTGTAAACTTGCGAGCAGGGCCTTCTTATCTCTTAGTCTGTATTACCTTGAATTGCATATTACTGCGTTTGTCCCCAATTGTAAAGCGCTACGGAATTTGCTGGTGTAACACCCTGGAGGAATGGAGTGATTACAATGCAAGGATTTACTTCTTTTTCTTCCATGCTGTTCTTCCTCCTTTCTCGCAGTTTAGATTCGATTGGTATGAGAATGAATATGGGTGACAGAGGGGCAATGGTACGTGTAGGGCTCACTCGCTCCCAACTCAATAACCAACAGCAAGAACCTTTAACCTTTTATTTCTGGATCAAAGACATTAAGGTGGGAAAGGAAACTTAGAAATAATACATTTGATACACATGGGATAGACAATGCATTTAGCATAGACACTTAAAAATAGGTAAACAATCACTGCAATAAACGTTACTTGCCAACAATTAGGAGCAGAGTCGGTGTTAGCATGTCCGGCACCCCCCTGCAAAAAATAATTTTGCGCCCTCCTCTTTTATAAATTATTTGTTCATTCAATAATGCTTTTTCTTTCAATACAAATCATATAATATACTTTACTAAAGAAAGTAACACAAATAAATACATTAAATAGCAAACATGAATTGCTATATGAATAATATAATGAATAATCTGTATTCTTTGTAATAAGATTTAAAAATTTTGGCCTACTCCTTCAACACACTGTGCACCCTCTTCATTACACTGTGCCCTCTTTTGATTCCACTGTGCCCCTTCATCATCACACTGTGCACCTTAGTCACACTGTGCCTTCTTCTCCATCACACTGTACCCTCTCCTCATACCACTGCTGCCGCCTTCTCATCCACATTGCTGCCTCCCTCCTTCATCAACATTGCTGCCCCCCTCTTTCATCAGCTTTGCTGTCCCCCTCCTTTTTCCACATTACTATCTCCCTCCTTCTTGAACATTGCTGTCCCCCTCATTTTTCCACATTACTTTCTCCCTCCTTCTTGAACATTGCTGTCCCCCTCCATTTTCCACATTACTGTTCCCCTCCTTTTTCCACATTACTGTCTCCCTCCTTTATTCACATTACTGTTCCCATCCCTTTTCCCCACAATACTGTCTCCCTCCTTCTTGAACATTGCTGTGCCCCTCATTTTTCCACAATACTGTCTCCCTCCTTCTTGAACATTGCTGTCCCCCTCCTTTTTCCACATTACTGTTCCCCTCCTTTATCCACATTACTGTTCCCCTCCTTTATCCACATTACTGTTCCCCTCCTTTTTCCCCACAATACTGTCTCCCTCATGTTTCCCCACATTACTGTCCCCCTCCTTCTTGACCACTACTGTCCCACTCCTTTTACCCCACATTACCGTCCTCCTTCTTTTTCCCCACATACTTTCCCCCTCCTTTTTCCACTTTACTGTTCCCCTCATTTTTCCCCACTTTACTGACCTACTCCTTTTTCCCCACATACTGTCCCCCTCCTTTTTAAAAATTACTGTTCCCCTCCTTTTTGCCCACATTACTGTCCCCCTACTATTTCCCCACATTACTCTCCCCCTCCTTTTCCCCCACATTATTGTCCCCCTCCTTTTTCCCCACATACTGTCTCCATCCTTTTGCCCATTACTGTCGACCTCCATTATTTACTTACCTTTCTATGACCTTCTTTGCTTCTCGTATCTTCTTCTGTCTTCTTCTTCTCGCTGTCTCTGTGTGCTTCTCCTCTCTGCGCCGCTCTTCACTGCCAGTGTCAGGACGTGATGATGTCACGCCCGACAGTATCAGTGTGATGGTAGTAGAGGGGAGGGGTAGAGGGCACCGGTGGTTTTTTTTTTTAATTTAGTTTTCTTATGTGTCGGCGGTCAAGCGGGGATGGCAGACGGGGGGAGCGCCCCTCAGTCTTGGCGCTATCCCGCCTTGCTTACCGCCTTCCGCCGGCCCTGGTTGGGAGGTCTGCACTGTATACAGACATAGAAGAATCCACCTGCCCTACATGATCATGATACAATTCTATTACACTCTATACAGACATAGGACACTACACATACTTAAAATTATATTACGCTGTATACAGATGTAGAAGATTCCCCCTACCCAACATGATCTGATCACTGAACTTGATCATAATACAATTGCATTACACTCTATACAGACATAGGACACTACATATATGTAACATGACCGAGTCAGTACACATGCTTATAATTATATTACACTGTATACAGATGTAGAAGATTCAACCTACTCAACATGAGATCACTGAACATGATCATAATTAGAGATGCTCAGGCTCAGTTCCCCGAGAACCGAACACACCCGAACGTAGCAGATCCGAGTACCAAGCCGAGCCGGCTCAGTACTTTCATGCGCCGTCGGAATTGAAAATGAGGCAAAACGTCATTGTTACGTTGTTGGATCTCAGATCTCACGAGCTGTGGATTCTAGAAGTACCGCCCTCCACAGCGACCCAGCGCCATTTCACAGAGGGACACAGAAGGGGTAGCACAGTTCTTGGCAGTCTCTAGTGCAGTTAGGCAACATCATAGGTAGATAAGAAAGAGGAGGGGTAGCAGTGTTCTTCAAAGTCTCCAGTTACATGCAAGAGAGCTCCATTGCTCCATTGCTAATTGTCATTGCTGAAATAGAAATAATAGGTCTGGCACTCTTGGTCTTCTAAATCAGCAGTCACATTGTACTGTGTTATATAGGTAACATACAAAGGGGAGAGCTCCATTGCTCCATTGCTAATTGCCATTGCTGAAATAGAAATAATAGGGCTGGCAGGCTTGGTCTTCTAAATCTGAAGTCACATTGTACTGTGTTATTGTCACGGTCTCAAGCGATAGCAGGTCTTTATGATGCGAATCCTAAGGTTCGTACAGTTTGGTGCTACTCCAACAGGGCACGGAGTCTAACGAGCAGACGATGTTCACCAGGAACCGCCGCAAAGCAGTATGGTTTTAGCTGCGTCTGCTCGCAGGTCGCGGCCCCTGCTAGAGTACTGAGCGAGACCCTCTAGGGAAGTCAGGAGACAAGGGACAGACAATAACGATGAAAGTAGATGAAATACCGGAACAGCTGAAGGGACGTCAGCTCTGTAGACACGAGGATGGGTCTCAGGTATTAGTTGGAGCGTAAACTCTGTAGACAAATAAGATAGTCGGTACTTGGTTGGAGGGTAAGCTCTGTAGACAAATAGAATAGCAGGTACTTGGTTGAAGCGTATGCTCTGTAGACAAGTAGAATAGCAGATACTTGGTTGAAGCGTAAGCTCTGTAGACAAGTAAAATAGCAGATACTTGGTTGGAGCGTAAGCTCTGTAGACCAGTAGAATAGCAGATATTTGGTTGGAGCGTAAGCTCTGCAGACAAGTAGAATCGCGGATACTTGGTGGGAGCGTAAGCTCTGTAGACAAGTAGAATAGCAGATACTTGGTTGGAGCGTAAGCTCTGTAGACAAGTAGAATAGCAGGTGCTTGGTTGGAGCATAAGCTCTGTAGACAAGTAGAATAGCAGATACTTGGTTGGAGCGTAAGCTCTGTAGACAAGTAGAATAGCCAGTACTTGATTGGAGCGTCAGCTCTGGAGACAAGTATAATGGCAGGTACTTGGTTGGAGCGTAAGCTCTGTAGACAAGTAGAATAGCCGGCACTTGATTGGAGCATCAGCTCTGTAGACAAGATAGCCAGGATAGAGAGCAGCCACGACCAGGCACCACCAGGCAAGTGACAGTTATATAGGTACAATAACAAGAGGAGAGGTCCATTGCTCCCTTGCTAATTGTCATTGCTGAAATAGAAATAATAGGTCTGGCAGTCTTGGTCTTCTAAATTTGCAGTCACATTGTACTGTGTTATATAGGTAACATACAAAGAGGAGAGCTCCATTGCTCCATTGCTAATTATCATTGCTGAAATAGAAATAATAGATCTGGCAGGCTTGGTCTTCTAAATCTGCAGTCACATTGTACTGTGTTATGTAGGTAACATACAAAGAGGAGAGCTCCATTGCTAATTGTCATTGCTGAAATATAAATAATAGGTCTGGCAGACTTGGTCTTCTAAATCTGCAGTCACATTTTACCGTGTTATCAAAATGGATTCACAGCAGTACACAGAAGACCAGGAGCACCAAGCAGCTGCTGGCACCAGTCATGATGATAGTAATCCTTCTACGTCATCTGCTTAAGCCTATGTTAAAGTGCATAGTGTTTTTAAGTCAGGGAAACAAAAATGTAAAAAAACAGCTTTTACCTTGGTCAAGAAAAAAAGACCTGTAATCCAGGCAAAGTTATCTGCAAAAAAAAAAAAATTGCCAACATGCCCTTCTACACACGCAGTGGCAAAGAAAGAATGAGGCCTTCGCCTTTCTCTATAAGTGCTAGTTCTGCAACTGTCACGGAGGCATCTTCTTGTAAGGTCAGTCATGACTAAGCAAGACCTTGTCATCCGGACTCCAAAAGTGGTGTCCAAATACTTATACGTGTAAAAGCTGAAAGAAAACAATAAGGGATTAGAGGAAAATGTATGTTCTGATTCAGAAATTACACAAATCCCTGAGAAGAGTCTATCCACGAGTGCTATGTGTAATCCTGACCTGTCTGATAGTGTACCCATAAAGAATGCCCCTTTCAGCATTTTTGCAGATGTGTGCATGAACAACCCAAGTGTAGCCGGTGATACACAAATTGAGGATGCCACTTTGGAATAGCAACAGGATGTGGGGGATATTTGTGTAGCTGATGAGGGTGCTAATCAGGATGTTGATGAGGATGATGTTGTTTGTGTAAGTCCTGCACCAGTGGAAGCAGTACTTGCACGTAATAGGAAGAAGGCCATTGTCATGCCTGGGCATAAGGCCAAAAAATCCACCTCTTACGTGTGGAATTATTTTTACCCAAATCCTGACAACAGTTGTCTAGCCATTTGTAGCGTTTGTAAAGCCACAGTAATGTAAGCATGGATGTCTAAATAGACATGTATATGTATTACCTTCCACTTTGCTGCTGTTTAATCAGTATTGCACAAAGTGTTTGTAATCTGCACTTCACGTGAAAGATACCTAACTATATAATAATATTTTGTGAATTGGGGCTGATTCGAAGCTCAGTGATGAACTTGCTTTTTGCTGTGAATAAAAATGGCTCTTTTTAGTGCAGTGTCTGGCACCCTGGATTGGTTTGGGTATGATAAAAGCACGCATCCGGGGGGGGGGGGGGGGGGGGGTGGGCAGCGCTTCTCGCCATGTATTAGCTGTAGAATTACCACACATATCCAAGGAATGGGTGGAGCGATCAAATGAACCATAACTGATTTCATGATCCAAGGACAATTCCATCTTGCTCCACTTTTCTTTTTTGACACTGCTGTGTGGCAATCATTCCTAGATGTGGTAGGAACTGCCGTGTGTTTGAGTCATTGCTCTATCGCTTAGCATCCAGCCAGGTCGCTTCAGTCTTTGTTTGAAAGTGTATGAAAACAATATTGTGACCTGTGAGGTGATCAAAATTGACTGCAAATGACTTGAAATTAGTGTTATTGAGGTTAATAAGGGGAAAAAAAAGCAAAAATATGTGATTTTAGCAAAAAAAAATAGGGATTTTAGAAAAAAAAATCGGGATCCAAAGCCAAAACTAAAACATGCAAGGGCGGTTTTGCCAAAACCAAAACAAAAAGTTAATCCAGATCCAAAACCAAAACCAGAACACGAGGGTCAGTGAACATCTCTAATCATAATACAATTGCATTACACTATATACAGACATAGGACACTACATATATGTAACATGACCGAGCCAGTTTACATACTTCATCGTCATCATCACCATTTATTTATATAGCGCCACTAATTCTGCAGTGCTGTACAGAGAACTCACATCAGTCCCTGCCCCGTTGGAGTTTACAGTCTAAATACACATACACACACACCTCAACTTGATAGCAGCCAATTAACCTATTATAGAAGACACCACCTAGTCAACATGATCTGACCACTAAACATGATCAGGATACAAATGCATTAAATTTTATACATGACCTGACCACTGGGCATGATTAATATACAACTATAACTCATGTAACTATTACTTAAAACACACATCTTAAGTTACAGGATCAAAGCAAATACTGACAGCCACAATGACAAAGGAATTAGTATTGGACAATTAGCCAATAAAAATAATGGTCATTATTAATGAAGTGCACACATTTCCAGCAACAAAACTTCAAATCTACAACATTAGTTTATCACTGAGATAAAAATTTGCAGAGAATGTTTCATGTGGACGATTAAAGGAAGTAGCACTTTGTAAGTGATTCCTATCAATGTGTACATTTGCCCCGGACTATGCATTGGCCTTATATGTTAGACGCCATGTTTCAGGGGCTGAGAATATTAACTTTTATTTGCTGAGCTGACCCTGTGACCTTATTGCTCTGCCTGAGGGTTTTGGGTGATAAAAGGACAGGGGATGAAAGGCAACACAAGCACCCTGCAACCCCCAGTTACTGCTTGTGAGCTCCTATTGTCCCTGTCCTACAGATGCCAATTGTTCTAGCCAATCATGCCAGCCAATCAGCCACATGCAAGCTTGTTCCTTTCCTCTACTTCTACTAGACCCGATAAGATCTTTATCACGTCCCTACTCCCATTCTACCTCCTTTAATCCTACACGCTTTTTTTTTCTTTCTTATTACCATTCAAACTGGCTATTACTCTTTATTTAGAAATTGCACCGCATCTCATATCTGCTCTCTGATAAAGTGTCCATAATGCCAGTCTAATTTCACTTTAAAATGACTTGTTTTTTGAGAGATTGCTTGCATGACATTAAAAGTGTTACATACAACTCAAAGATCTCAGGGTTTATGGCACTAATCTGAGAATCGCTTGGCATAGATGCTTTCATTCCATGTTATCTGTTTCTGTTAATAATACTACTTATTATATGCTTCATACTGCCAGGTGTCCCTCACTATTAGTCATTTTTAAGTCAATAAACTTTTTTTTTTGTCACCTGAGTAATCTGTTTTAGTTGTTTAATTCAAGCATACAATAAATTCTAATTTTAAGAGCAAATATTGATCCTCTTAATCTATACAGTATTGATGTTGAATACATGTCAGGGCCAGCTTGTTTACAAAGTTCCTTCCTAGCTATAACACTTTCTTAACCTAGAGGTGGCACTATTGCTACTGCTCTGAATAATTATTTCTATACCACTTGACAACTTCTTCATTTAATAAATACAGTATTTACAAAATCACATATGTGAATGTGATTGGTGGATGTCATTAGTTCTTCAATATTTTATCTCTTCTTTTCAAATCTATTTTAAAACAGTTATTTGGTATTGCCAATACATTTAGTATTTGCAGATTTCTTGGTCATGACACAATATGCAGTGAAACTTACACTGAAACATCTGTCTTTTGTAGGTATGTATCTCTATCAGTTCTGCTTTAATCCCTAATTATGCTAACTACTCCATCTTAATTAGTTCTAACTGGTGTAGAACAATGGGGAAGATGCTATCCCTGACAATGAAAGGATTAAATCATTAACTATAATTAGCCATAAAACCTCTAAAGGTCAGAGGTCATGGCAGTAATAGTGCATCTTATCTTATATACTGGGCAACATGCATATGTGCTCAGTAGATTTTCATCTATCTTGCTACACATATATTACAATGGCAATTGCCACATTCCTCTGATCTATGACAGAATGTATAACTATGCACTGCTGAACAATTTAAACGGTTATAGAGGGTTACTATAGTTTTGCATTTTAACGCTACACAGAAACAATGACAAATATATGTTGCAGTGACCAATTTGATCATACACATAATGATGAGGGAAGAGTTTTTTTGAACACACCTGACCAATTGTGATCCAGTAAGATCAAATTTTAATTATGTATCATGATCACATTATACAGGCTATAAACTATAGGGAGAAGCACTGAAATCCCATGCTGATTCCCAACCCCAAAAATATCACAATATGGTTGGATGGAGGTTGGTCAGAGATTTTTAATAAAAGGATAGATAATTATTAGGGGATATTAAAAATAGGAGTATTAGCCATAGGCCTTACTGGAGAAAGCTCCATGACGCTTTGGGCTGAATGTGTAATTTTTTAAATACCTTTTTATGTTTGTAATTTTTTTTTAAACTAGGGATTCTTAAGCCCTGATCTGACCAACCCAAGCTTATTGTGGCCAGCCCTGGCCTATAAGGGGGCTGAAATCGACATTAGCGTGTTTCTTGGTGAGTAGCCTCACCCTATCTTCAAGTATTAGGCCATATTCATTCCTCCCTTCTCATTCTTTTTTCTTCTCTTCGCGGACACGTCTGTCCCCCACCAGGAGGTGTCAGTGAGTGCACCTAGCGTTATCAGCAGCAAGATTCTTGTGACCACCAACACCACATGGAACCTGCTCATAGGGCAAGGAAACTTTGCTGCAGAACAGCAGAGAGAGAAGGAGCAGGCCGACCCAGTGATACTATATGTGCAGTGATTGTGTATGTGACTGTCAATCTGCAGAGCAAGTGTGTGTGTATGATGGTTATTGTTGCAATGTTGGAGTGTGAATTATTGGTGGGATGT
The DNA here is from genome assembly GCF_038048845.1 of Mixophyes fleayi. Lineage (NCBI taxonomy): Eukaryota > Metazoa > Chordata > Amphibia > Anura > Limnodynastidae > Mixophyes > Mixophyes fleayi. The sequence goes on from NC_134409.1 coordinate 97,975,437, forward strand.
GGCTGTGGGGTGCTATTATATCTTAAGGTCTATTAATACAATATAACATAGGTTGGAGCATACTTGCCCACTCTCCTAGAATGTCTCACAAATTCCGGGTAGCTCTACTGGGCACCCGGGAGAGCAAGCCATCCTCCCACATCCTGCCCACTTCCTAGTGAAGTGGGCGGGACATTCGCATCAATAATGCAATTCTTGTGAATCTCTTGATTTTGGCCCCTCCCTTTGACTCTATTGTAGCATTGTGCCGTGGGCAGCAGTGCCAAAATGATGCTCTTCTTGGCACCATGTGCCCTGCTGGTATTTGCCACTAGGGGTCTCAGAGGGCAGTGATAAAGTTGTCAAGATGAGATGTTGTCACTTGTCACCTGTGTAAGCAGTCTACTTTCCTCCTTAATGAGGAAAATATGATTTGTGAGTGAGTAAAAAGAGCAACCCTGTGACCCCCTCCTCCATCCAGGGCCGGATTAAGGGAATGGAGGCCCCTGGGCTAAGGGCGCCTCCATTCCCCCGTGAGGCCCCCAATGTGTGCCACCCGCCGCCCCCCCGTACCCCGTGAGGGATCCCCCAAGCGCTTACCTGTCACTGTAGTCCTCCGTCCCCGGCGCGCTGTAAGCTCCTTATTGAGGAGATCTCGTGAGATTTCACTCGCGAGATCTCCTCAGTAAGCAGATTACTGAGCGCCGGGGACAGAGGACTACAGTGACAGTGCTCAGCAGCATTGATCGGGCTGGGGGCGCCCCCGCCCCCGGACCGATCAATAATGCTGCTGAGGACTTTGAAGGGCCCCCTGGATGCCCGAGGCCCCTGGGCTATGGCCTAGTTAGACTTCGGGTAAATCCGGCCCTGCCTCCATCCGACACATAAGCAAGGAAGGGAAGACTGATCTTCACATTTCTTGAAACACTGGAAACAAACATGCCCCAAATAAAATAAAGCAACACCCCCACACTGAGCAGGCTTCACAGTCAGAGCATTTCACTCCCCGTCTTTGTGCTGACAGATTGGACTGCTTCTTATAGATAAGATTAGTTGCACCCCATTGGTAGCTGAAGGAATTGTCTCAATGGCAGCTCATATTTAATATCTAGCCAGTAGCTCAATCATTGAAATATCTAAAACATGACTTGTAAGAGAGTAATGGTTGAAGGGAGTAAGAAATAATAGCTTTACATGTAACCGTCAGAAAATAAGCAAAAACACATACATTTTATATTATAATCATACTTGCCAGCTCTCCCGGAATGTCCGGAGACTCCCGAATTCCAGGTAGGTCTCCCGGGCTCCCGGGAGAGCTGGCAATTCTCCTGTATCCTGCCCACTTCACTAGGAAGTGGGCAGATTTCAGGCCTGTATAATGCGATTATCTGGGAATCACATCAAAAAGCCGGCATTGAAATGACCGTATTAACGGTAATTATGCGTACTATTACCGTAATATCGGTAATAGTGCGCAGGTCGTGTTACTTTTTACAATAACGCAGCCAATTAAAGCCCCCCAGAGAGTCAATCTTTGGTGGCTGTAAAATGAAACCCCCTAAAATCTCTGGTGGTTTTACAATGCAGATCCAATAAGATAACTTACTCCTCCTGTGGCCCCATATTGTCTCTCAGCGCCCTGGAGAGAAAGCCCATCTGTTCTGAAAAGATGTCACACATAGATGTCACAGTAGATGGCTCCCAGAGTTCTGGTTGGTAGATAGATACCACCGACCATCCACAAATCAGCATGTAGAGACCTCTCATAAGTGACAGATGAATGGCCAGTAATTAGGGGCTGGCTGAACTGGAGGGCAAGGGGCATCTGTCACCTGGGCTACTTTGGGCTGGATCACTGGGTCACCTGCATTTTTTTTCTCTTTAAAATAGGCTGCTGATTTGAGTCTTGCCCCCCGGGCTACAATCTGTCAGCCCTCCCTTGCCAGTAATATCCTCAAATTAAAGTGCTGAGAGTCATCTATTGGCTATTAAAGCTGTCGTTGGCTTCGAGGACTGATTGGTAGCTAGTACCAGGCATTTACCAATAGGAGTGCTTAGAGCTATTTGATGGGTTTGAAGGATTCCTTCATACTCAAGGAGATACTGGCCTTGGTGGAGGGGGACCTGAGGCTAGTCCTCTTTCGTACATCTTGAAAAATGCCACTGTCTAAGTGGGTTATTAATTGCTTAGGGAGCATATAAAATACTGCATTGAGTAGCCAGCGCTCCAATTTAAACCCTAGGATCATTGCAGTAGATACATTTTCAGTGACAAATCTTAAACATCTAAATGACCCACAAGCAGGTGATGAAGTAGGGTTGACAGGTCACTGTATGGGTATGTCACCACTCTTACACAGCTCTGACCTCTGCATGGATGAACAATTATTCCTGGCCCACTTCCATTTGTCCTCCCCCTGCAGGGCTGAATTTGAATCACCCATGGAATCATGTGCTACATATTTCTTTTCTTTTTTTTTTCCATATTTATTTCCTTCTTGACCCTGACAGTGAGAACATCGCCGTTAAAAAGCAAGGGGAAGAAGCCGGGGGCCTTGTGTCCCGCCAACTCAGATGCCGGACCATGAATGAGTTCCCTTGTTCTTAGAAAAGGGGAACCAAAAAACAGATGAAAGCAGGCTGAGCATGTGACCTCACTGAATTTAATTTAGCCTCACAAGCACCCCTGCCCTCCCTCACTCACCCCATACAATACCCCCTCTTGCATTCCTTCCATCTCACTGTCCCCCGATCCCACCCCTTTCTTTTTTGAAGTCCCAACATGGCACAGTTGCTCTGTCTGATTACACAAGCTAGTACTGAACACTAGGTTTGATGTGCAGTTAACTATTTAAACAGCCTCTGTGATACAGTGTTTACGTTAGAAATGTCAGCTCTCATTAAACAGAGTTCAGTGTCACTGAAGTGATTTTCTGATAAGCTGGTTTCTTTATAAGATTTCTTGGCACTTGCCAGCATAATGTGTGTATATTAAACCTGTTTTTCAGTTATCTACTTACTGCACACTTGCCAAACTTCCGTTATTTTCAACAAATAGGATTTGAAGATTTGGTACTGGAAAGTTTTGCCCTTGAAATGTCTTTGCTCTCTAATATTGACCACTTGCATATTTACCAACATTTTAAGATAGTTTCCAGAGACACATTGCTACTGAGCTGGTGCAACTAAATGTGTCATGTGTGATACTGCATTGGTGGAACTTAGAGCACAACAATCCTCTTGTTATATTAACTTAGCATGATTAAAATGTACCGTGTTTGGATTACTACTCCTCAATAGATAATAGCTTATAGAGCCTAGATAAAAAATGCATAGTAAGACTTGCATCTAATTTGCAGAAAATGTGGATTTTTATTGTGCAGCTGGTCAGTAGTGATAAACAGGGACATTTCCATGGATACAAGTTTTTGGGGACGTCCATGGAACCTGAAACTGTCGTTGGAAATTAGATACAGTTGGGAAGTATGCATTTACCCAGTAATATTTTCCTAGCATTTCTCAGTATCTATTTGTGTCCTCTATGCTTTATAAATTAAAGTTTATTAGGAGCATTTCGTGGCAGTCAACATAATTTGCAGCATTCTCTACGTGTATTTGATCATAGATATCAATTCCCTCTCATTGGGATTGAGCTGTGAGCAGCAAGCAGTTAAACAATACAATGCTACAAGTGCTAAGCAGTGACATATGTACAAAGAGGTATATTTACTAAACTGTGGGTTTGAAAAAGTGGAGATATTGCCTATAGCAACCAATCAGATTCCAGCTGTCATTTTGTAGACTGTACTACATAAATAACAACTAGAATCTGATTGGTTGCTATAGGCAACATCTCCACTTCTTCAATCGCGCAGTTTAGTAAATACACCCCTTCGTCTCTGTGTGTCCGCAGGGACATTAAAAGCCCTGGATAAGGGACATTATGGGAAATCATTAGCAATAGTGCCATGCATATGTCAGCCACAATCACAGACAACTCTGCAATTTGCTATGGGACTTCGCAAAGAGCAGTAAGCGGCATCTGTATTATTTGTTATTAAACTTGCATCTAATTTGCAGAAAATGTGGATTGGGTAAATGGGTAAAAGAGGGTGACTTTATTTCAACAAAAGATTAGATTCATGGTGTGTGTGGTTTTTTTCTTTGTCAATACAGGTTCTGGTGGACCATAGATGACAAGATATGTAATTTATGGCTACCAGCCATGCAGGGATGCTTAAAAATGGGCCTTATGTCCTACTTAAAATAACCGGCATTGTGTACTTTCCCAGACCGAGAGCACATAGGGAACATACATTCTCCACAAACCTCTATGTAAAACATTATAGGTCCTGTCAAGTTGTCCTTGAGAGCTGTATGTCATATCACAGCACACTGTACCAGCATGTCCATGGGAGCAACCAGTGCCTCAAATATTTAAGCATACAAAATATATTTCAAGCGGTGTTACAAAAGGTTATTTAAGAAAGTACCACTTATGGTCACCAGGTGGCAATAAGCCCTTCTATTAAAAGCATCTATTATTGTAGAATGTAGTTTGCAGACTATACTAGGATATGATTCATATGTATAATATCTGTATGTATGTATGTTATATGTCTGCTATGCATATATCAAAACATGTGGCACTTCACAAAATGTAAAGGTGGAAATCCTGTGTTTGCCCTGTGATAGTTCTCATTTTACTATATTATCATTATTATTATTTATTTATAAATTATCTATATGTATTATTTATGTGTTATTCCACAATATACAGTGAATTTTGTCTTTGCATCAGTCCCTGCCCCATTAGAACTTACAGTTTTTTATTATTATTATTATTATTATTATTATCTTACAAGGTGGACATGAAAACAAAGGATATGAAGATATGAAGGATCCTGTTCATTAGAGAGCTTACATTCTAAGTGGAAGAGGGCACAGCTGAACCAGCAAATGTGGTTCAGAGTGGAAATTGGAACAGCTGTGAGGGTGCATTAGTGTGAATAGTGTTATTGGGGATAAGGTCACCTCTAAAAATAAGATGAGTTTCAATAGAGCATCTAAAGATTTGAAGGCTGTGGGAAAGTCTGATTGAGCATGGTAGGGAATTCCATAAGTGGGGAGCAGCACAGGAGAAGTCTTATAGGCAGGAGTGAGAGGTGGTCACTAGAGTTGAGACAAGGCGCAGGTCAAAGCTAGATCTAAGAGGGTGGGAGGGAGAGTATTTTAATATGAGATTTGAGATGTATGCAGGGGTAGTGTTGTTGAGGGCTTTGTAGTTAAAGGTGAGTAATTTGATAAGTTTAAATTCCCAAACACATAAGCACACACTAGGGTCCATTTTTAGTTATCAGTATGTTGAACATATGACCCCAACGCTGTGAGGCAGCAATGCTAACCACTGTATAATATACATTTGGAACCATCACCCTTATAAATCCCACGTTTTCTCACAGACATGTTGCCACATGAGGTTCACAACTGGTTGCCTACATGCAATGCCTGACACTGTTTCAGTGATGTATGTTATTAATAAGTGGCTTGTGTCCATCCTAGTTCTTCAATGTATCACACTGCAACAACAGTTGGTGATCCCTTTTTCTATTAATCACTTGTGGGGTTCGCTGCAGACTTTCCTAACTGCACACAAAACAGCTAATTAGTATTAACACGACCAAACCCTGTTTACCAGAACAGCAAAAGGACATTTAAGCCAAGAAAAAATGTCTGCAGCTATTATTATTATTGTTCATTTAAAAGACGCTACAAAGGGTCCACAGCGCTGTACATGACATACAGAAAACGATGATCCATAGCACATCACCAGATACATGAAGAACAAAATATAAAGACCAGACCTACTGAATGAATAAATATACAGGTAACATGGTAATGCAGATCAAATTATCCTCTGGACAGTGAGTGAGAGTGATGATAGTAATCAGCAGAACAGGCCCCATTATCTCCAAGGGCCCGGTGCACCGCACCTGCTGCACCACCATTAGTTCGGTCACTGAATCAGCGAGAAGTAGGCCTAAGTTTAAGAAACAGGGCTAGGGAAGCAGGCCAAGAGGTACAGAGAGTGATGGAATATTAGAAGGAGAACACAAGGAAAGAGGGCCCTGTTTGTGAGAGCTTATGTCCTAAATGAAAGGGGAAGACACAAATAGGATGGTACCAACTGGGGGAGTGGGGGTGAAAGTCGGGACAAGGGAGTTAGGAGAAAGGCTGATAGGCTTGAATAAACAAATGAGTCCTTAGGGCACGCTTGAAGCCTTTGAGAGTAGAGGCTAACCTGATGGAGTGTGGGAGATCGTTCCACAGCTGGGGAGAAGCCCGGGCAAAGTCCTGGAGGCAGGAGTGGGAAGAGGTGTTCAGTGAAGTAGTGAGCCGGTGGTTATTGGCAGAGCAGAGGGGACAGCTAGGAGTGTACAGATGAAGGTGGAGATGTAGGGGGGAGGATTGATGGAGAGCTTTGAAGGTGAGTAGTTTAAATTTAATTCTGTAGCCCATGGGGAGCCAGTGTAGCGACTGGTGGAGGGGGACAGCAGAAATAGAGTGGCAGGAGAGAAAACTGGACCTGGCAGCAGTAGTCAAGGCAAGAGATTACAAGAGAGTGAATAAGAGTAAAATGCATAGTGTTGAATCCACCTTTCATGTACCCAAACCACTTTACCCTTAAACTCTACATAACTTAAACTTCAAACCAATAAATAATGACACGGACACCAAGTTAAAGTTTGGAAGAATTTCACAGTTCATTTATAATTATCCAAGTGAGCTGGCGGTGAGAGCATGGCAGTCAGCTAAAATTGCAAGAACCAATAAGGTGGAAGATCACATTTCACCGACCCAGATTATACCTTATCAATTAGCTGGTACCACACAGGTTAACCTGCTTTAAATTTAAAGCGACAATGTCGGAACCATGCTGGTTAACTAACAGTTAACCTGCGTGGTCCCTACATTGCCGCTTTAAATTTAAATTCATTCAGCTCGCACTGACGTCAGACACTATTGCCGGAGAGCTGGCCAGTCGGAAGGAGGTCCTGTCAGCCTTCTGCTGCCATCGGATATCTGCACAGTCGTTTTTCAGGTAAGTCTGTCAATATTGCTGTTGTTTTTTTCATGAAATCGTTCCCGTGTCATGTGATGCGGCCACCTGTGCGCCCCCCAAGCTGAAATCTGCCAACCTGCGCCTGACCACCGGTCAACAGTAAGGCAGCACATATACCATATAGCTATTTTTAGTCCAATAATCAAACAGAATAATTTTGCACAAAATTTGTCACAGAATAAATAATGATACCAGCCTGAAATGTATGTTTACAAAGAACTATAATGATACACTTTCTGATGATAGTCTCCCCTCTAGTAGTGTATCAGACCTCCCAGAAGGTATGTTAAATAGGTGTAGAAATGGGAGATTGAGTGGTGATGGGATGTTTATTTTAGTTTAGTTTAGTTTTGGTTTTATATTTTAATAAATACCCTGGTAGATGTCCAATTATTTTTGAATGTAAACAGATAAATTTATGTTTACATCTTTTACTGCTTTTTAAATGAAAATAAAGTTAAAATAGTTAACACATATAAAAAGGCATATGAATCTTTTATTAAGTTAATTGCTGTTACTATGGTGCACTAATTACAGTGACATGATGAAACAGTTAAAAAGTTTAGACTCATCAGTTTTTGTTGATGATGGTGTAGACCAGGCTTAGATAGAATGTGGCTCATCAGCAAAACTAAAAGTCCCAGGATGTCCTGTAAGTCTCTGACAGGCAGACATGCTGAAACTTGTAGTTCCATAGCACATATAGAGTCATAGGTTGCCCACCACTTATATAGACTGAGTGTGGATTTTCTGGAACCTCAATAACTTGGACCTGTTTACAAATACTGTTCTTGGTCACCTGCTCTACCGTCACATTAGTTGGGAGGAGTCCTGTTCCTTAAGGCCAGTATCGTCTACAAGTTGCATTAACCGCAATGCTATTTGCTGGCTATTCCACATCATCCACATCACTGGGGACAAAAGACTGCATTGTGCCCTATGATGTGAAATAAAGGGAGGGGGGATTGAGCACAAAAGAGGAGGAGGGGACATAACCAAAAGCCCTTGGGCTCTGTTTGAAACTAAAGACAAGTTCTGAGACTTATCTGCAAAATAGGTTGGCATCGTGCCTTCCCTCATCTTAACTGTTGTGGTTACAAAACAAAAAGCCATGTTTTTTTTACAGTCACCTCTATCGTCACCTGCTGCATGCTCATCATGCAGTAGAGGATCAGCTTGTTTGTACCCTGCAGTAGTTGTACAGTTGTAATCTGCACTATATCTGCCCAGGCACTACACCTAATACATATTGCAGGGACACCAAACATTGGGTGGGGGAAATGTTTTATATATATATATATATATATATATATATATATATATATATATATATATACACACACAAGTTAACCCGTGCATGATACTCATGCATTTTTTTGTCAAATAATGTCAGTATACCAAATTTCAGGTCATTCGGATGAGCCCTTTCTGAGAAAATAGTTTTTTCCACAGACACACACACACACTAACACACGCCGCCGCTACACATGCAGGGGCGGATCTAGAAAATATTTGTTCCCCGGGGGGATGTTAGGGCGGGGCGATTTAAGCCCCGCCCCCTTTCCGACTTCTGAGGCTGCACAGTATGTGCAGGTCCGCTCGGCAGTGACAAGCAGGGACAGTGTGCTGCCCGGTTGCTCTGATTGTGTTTAAAACACAGCAGCAGCAGCAGCAAACCCCTGTTAGGGGGGGCGATTGCCCCGATCGCACCCCCCTGGATCCGCCACTGTACACATGTGTGTTCATGAGGTAAAATTACCTCACGAAAATGAGTTTGACCCCTCAACTCATCAATAATGTCAGTATACCAAATTTCAGCCCTTTTTGAGGTTTTTTTTCCACACACACTAAGAATTTAGTAGGTCAGTTAACCCGTGCATGATACTCATGCATTCTAGTCAAATCAAGCTACTTAAGGTGTTAAAAACTCCCCACTGTCACCCCCGGCAACCACCAACCACTCCCAACTGTCACTTCTCCTTCAAGAAATATATAGGTCAGTGTATAACTCTGCCCAGCAGGTGGCGCTGCAGCTAGGTGGTTTTTTTTCCACACACAGACAGACTAACACGCGCCACTAGACATTTATATTATAGATATATATATATATATATATATATATATATATATATATATACAGGGCTGCCACCAGAAATTGCAGGGCCCAGTACAAATTTAACAGGCAGGGCCCCTCTCTTACATTTGCCACCCCCACCCCATTCACTACAGTCACCCCCCATCCCCGGTTCCATCTAACCCCTGCAGTAGTTTACTTACCTCTCTGCATCTTCTTACTGTCTCCTCTCGGTTCCTCTCTATTGACAGCGCTGTGACATTATTAATTACATGACATCAGGGATGCCATCTGTCTTGTCACGGCTCTCTCTCTCTGGAAGTCAGGTACCTGGGTGGCTGCGACTGAAGCAAATGAAGGCAGCTGTAGGGCCCCAACATTTTGGGAGTGGAGGCAGACATGCTGCCTACAAGGGGGCCTGCTGCGCATCCTTAATTACACGCAGAGGTCTCTCACCACACCAACTCTCACATCTCAGAAGCAGCTGCTGCCTAGAAATTGCGCCCGCTACCTCCCTTAGTTAGGGTTAGGGTTATATTGCCCTTCTGCTCCACGGGAGGTTTCTGTCCTCCCTGAGCTCGCCTTAGGACACCTGCATTACGGTTTGACAGGTGTACCGCCCTAGTCAAACTCCCCACCTGTCACTGTCCGCTAATAAATTTGTTTGGGCCCAGGGCTGGTGGGGCCCCACTCTGCTGTTGGGCCCCATACTGCTGTACTCCCTGTACCCCCCTGATGGCAGCCCTGTATATATATATATATATATATATATATATAAATATTAGAGATGAGCAATTATATATATATATATATATATATATATATATATAGACAATATAGATATGAAACCATCTGGCGCTTCACTGTATATCTGATAAAACAATTACAATTTTCATATAAAAGTGTCCCATATGTACATGTGGCAGCACCACTTCACAAACTGGTAGCTCAGTCCAGAAATAGAAGAAGTAATATAACAAATAGATATGGAGTAGGCGCCTTCTTTGGATAGATGTATTCAAAAATATGCGTACCAGAATGTTGAGGATAACAGACACTTCAAAGGTTATAGATGGTTCTTCTAGATGTCCTTTCAAAGATGTATTGGGAGATCAGGTACTCACACAAAAAATGGAAAAAGACACAAAATAGTGTAAAACCCATTTAAAATTGGAAATATTCCATCGTAATACACTCTATAATAAATCTGCATACCAGAAAGATATAAAAATATGCTTATCTGTACAGGTAGTCGCTGATACTGGATCTCTCAGTAGATGCTCCTTCTTTTTAATGCTGTCCAACAGTAATTCACTATAGAATATTTTTTCTCTGTCTCTATGTCACATCACACCAGGTACACGGCTGTTGCAGGTAAATATAGGAGGTATGGAGAGATCCCAAGCAGCAAGTGCAGGGAAATGCAGAGGTAAATACCAGGTTCACAGATGATGCAGGTAAGCAGAATGTATGGAGAGATCCCAAGCAGCATGAACCCAGGAGCACAGCAGAAGGAAATAACAACAATGTAACAACAGGATGTGACAACAATAAACAGCTGTTGTGAAACCCGAGTCGTGTTTTTTTTGCAAAACTCTCGCGAGTTTGGAATCGCCATCTTTTTATATATAGTTCTCCCTTGTCTTCTTCAGTGCCATTTTAGAATAGACAGCATGTATGGGGGAGGTTAGCTGCAGTGCTCTACTCATAAAATAGCATTCAGGGCAAACCCGGGACATAGGAAAGCAGTGAAATCCTGTCATTATTGTAGCGCAGTTCTGTAGAGATTATTCAGCTACATTAGTTTGCTGATCAATTGCTTTTAATTTCAATCTTAAATAGACTTTACATAGTGGCTACTGGTTGTTGTTAATGCATTGTATTGCATATATAATAGAACTAGACAGTATATACAGACTGAGTTAGATACCGTAGATTTTCTATTTTTCAATACATGTCTATTTTGGAAGGGTCATTCAGTGAAATCTATATTTAAAAAAGGGAGTTTGTGTATGAGGGGTTTTTATGGGCATTTTCGTCATTCAGCCACTGCACTGTAGAACATTGCAGCCGCTGGAAAAAAATTGTCATCTGCCATGTCATCAACTATAGCAAGCCCATTGGATAAATTAAGGTACAGAGATAAAAATGTTGAAACGCTATGCAAACACTAAATTTGTAACTTTATACAGCAGGCAATATGGAGAGTGAAGAGGTAGTACCAATGTCATTAGATGGACAGAGGCATCAGTAGATATTATGTTCATCATCATCATCAGCTATTTATATAGAGCCACTAATTCCGCAGCACTGTACAGAGAACTCACTCACATCAGTCCCTGCCCCATTGGAGCTTACAGTATAAATTCCCTAACACACACACACACACACACATGGGTCAATTTGATAACAGCAAATTAACCTACCAGTATAATTTTGGAGTGTGGGAGGAAGCCAGAGCACCCACACAAACACTGGGAGAAAATACAAACTCCACATAGATAAGACCATGGTTGGGAATCTAAGTCATGACCATAGTGCTGTGAGGCAAAAGGGCAAACCACTAAGCCACCATGTAGATATATAGTCAAGTAGATATCCAATTGTAAAGAGCTACCTAATTTGCTGTCACTATATAAATAAATGAGGATGCTGAGAGATGAAGGTGGCCTGCACTTACTCTACAAAAATTCAAAGATTAGGCACACAATACATTGCCAGAGTATTCATTAGTTGCCAAGAGCATGGCTTTCATTACCTTGTTTTACTTATATGCTCTGTGCCATAACGCTGCCCTTTTGAATCAAACCGTTGGACTCATATATATTTATGGGGAGGGAAGGCTGAAAAATCATTCTCCCTGGTGGAAACTTCATCCTCATCCAACCCTGAGTTAAAAGAGACTGCCCGAGACTTGCAGCGGACATAGTCCCCAAGACGCATATATAAAAATATGGAATGTATATAAATAATATTTATATGTTCTATTAGTGATGTTTAAGAAATATGTAAAAGAGACAGTTCAGATAGGCCCAAAGTTGCCCTTTCCACACATGTAAGTATGTATAATACTTACATTGATGCAGATTTGGCTGACCAAAATATGTTTTAACAGTGCAATTGAAAGTTTGAGAAATTAACAGGACAGGCAAAGACCTGGCAAAGAATACATGTACAAATGGAGATATGATGGATGATGATGTATGCTATGTTATGGAGTTAGAAAACCATAAAGTATGGTTAATTATTTTTTTAATTGAATCGGAGAAAGCAAATGCACCGGTGGCAGATTTACAAAATCCTTCATTAAGACAACAGTGGACAACTACAGACATAGGCATTAGTAGACATTTAAATGATGATGAGAGGGCATAATTTTAAATGGTGGAATTCGAGATGGCATTGGATGGACAGTGGTATGAATGAATAGAGTTAGACATTTTGGAAAGTAGATAAAAAATGGCGGCCCACACCCATACTTCAAAAATTCAAAGATTAGGCACACAATACATTTTGAATGTAACAGGGCATCCATCATAGACAGTGACTTTACAGGCAGAGGTCATAGGATGGACAATGGTATGAATTAATAGAATTAGACATTTTGGAAAGTAAATAGACGAAGGTGGCCTGCACCCATACTACAAAAAAATCAAATATTAGGCACTCAATACATTTTGATTGTAACAGGGCATCCATCATAGTCAATGAAGCTACAGTAATAGGCAGAGGGCATTTAATGAACAGTGGTATGAATGAATAGAGTTAGACATTCAGAAAAGTAAATCGGCAAAGTTGGTCTGCACCCACATTACAAACATTCAAATATTGGGCACTCAATACTTTTCCAGAGAATTCATCGGTAGCCAAGAACAGGCCTTTCCTATCTTGTTTTCCTTATATGCCCTGTGCTGTAATGCTGCTCATCTGAATCAAACCATGGCACTCTTAAATATTTATGTGGGAGGTGAGGGGGTAAAACTCATTGCCACGGGGTAAGATTCGTCCTACCCCAGGGTAAAGGGGGCTGCCCGAGACTTGCAGCAGAGGTGGTCCCCAAGAAGGGGTGTACTCACTCTGAGGCCAGGGCAACCAGGACGCCTCACACTGCCACTGCGTCCTGGCTAGTGCCAGGCAGCTGGGGCACGTGGCTGTAATTAAATTATATCTGCCTCGTGGGAGACGTGCTCTTGGCCCCATTTCTTCTATCTCCGTACTAATGGTTACTGCTCATAAACTTTTACTACATTGAATTATGTCTTGGGGACATCCGAGTACCTGTGAGTGCGTCCAACTCTATGGGAAAGGTGCCTGCAGTAGGTGACCTCTCTTGCTGGTTCTAAAAGTTTATGACAGTTATTAGGAAGCTGTAACATTGTAAATGATTATATCCTGGGACCAGTGGTGTAATGACAATCTGACCTTCCACTGTTTAGTTTTGCTATTAGTTGTTAGCTGACTCACATTGCTCTCTCTGAATCATTTTTGTTTAAATGTGACCTTCTGCCAAATTGGTGTCCAAGTGGTTATTTATTTATTCAATTACTGTAATAGTGAGTCTGAACATGTGAAGGAGGTTTAGGCGCAATGAAAAGGAGATATCAACACTATGCAGTTTATTATATTTTGAATTGAATCAGAGAAAGCAAATGCAATGATGGCAAAATCCTTCATTAGAAACAGTTCGCTGCAGACTCTGGCCAAAATTGGTGAAAATTTGGACCATTGTGAAGGGATCATTAGAAAATAGACTGGAAATGAATGTTAATGCTATAAATAGTAATATAAGAGTAGCTCAAAATGACAATATTTTACCTATTTTTCACAATTTTTGATTAAATCCAAAACCAAAACCTTTCATGTTTGTTCAACAAAACCGATATCAAAGCCAAAACACAAAGTTGGTTTAGAACTGACACCAGTTTTGAAATCGAAACACGATGGTCAGCGCAAATCTCTAATATATTTATATATTTATTATATATATAAGATCTGACAGAAATCTGAGAAATCTGACAGATCGGAGATTGGGGTTTCAAGTGACATTGAGTCATGACTTGGTTTCAAGCGCCAATTTTGGATCTCAAAATGCGGCAAAACGTAATTTCCGGGAAAATATTGTGACAAAATGCACAAGTGTTTTGTATCAATAGCTTCTATGCATAGCAAGGGCCGGATTAAGGGAATGAAGGACTCTGGGCTAAGGGAACTGTGAGGGCCCCACCCCCCTGTGAGCCCGCCCCATGATGCCTCTCCCCCGCTTACCTCCTATTCCTGATCCGTCCTGGCTGCAGGCATTCTTCCAATCCCAGTAGTGCTTCCGTGGTGCGCAGTAATCTCATTACTGAGGACATCTCGCAATAGGGAGACTATGACTCATAGTTTCACTCTCACGAAATCTCCTCAGTAAGGAGATTACTGCGTGCTGCTGAAGAACTATAGTGACAGCAGGCAGCTAACAGCTTAACATTTGCTGTTAGCTGCCTGTCATTCTCTGTGACCAGCTGACAGTCGGAGTCGGGAGCAGGGACGCCCCCCGGGCCGATGAATAACGCCACTGGCCATGCTATTGCTGAGCATCTCTAAAGAAAAAAGCAATAAAACCCCCCAAAAAACAAGTACTTTCAAGGGCCTCCCCAGATGCCCGAGGCCCCTGGTCTCTAGCCCAGTTAGACCTCAGGTTAATCCGGCCCTGTATATAGCCCTCCCTTGTTTTCTCATGTGCCATTTTAGAACAGACAGCGTAAGGAGGATGTTAGCTAATAGCGTTTAAAGTTAATCTACAAAATACAATGTTAGGGTGAAAGAGGAACAGAGAAAACAATAGAATAATTTATATTATTGTAAAGCAGTTCTGTAGGGATCAGTCAGCTAAAATAATTTGCTGATTGTGAGGACAATGGGGTTAGAACCATAGTTCTCTTGGTACCCGGTCCTCTAAGTTCACGAATCACACAAGTAAGGAAGCAACAAAGAGAATAATAACGTACACACAAAGAAAATGCAACAGTGCTCCCAAAGTAGACACATATTCCCCTGCCAAATATAACAATGTGTCAGTAAAAAACCCTCAACAAAGTCCCGTAGCAGACGCCAACTCCCGGCAACAAAGTCCACAGATGACTATCCAGGTGGGCCAGGGGTTCTGATCCGTTTAGGTGTGTCTGTGTATCTTGCTGATCCCGGACCGCTCAGACAACTCTCCACCATCTTGGTGGGACTCTAGGTATCAGTCACCCTACCGATATGGACTCTCCAATTTCCCAGAATCTGTGAGTGTATCCTGATGGAGTGCTGATAAAATCAGTCCTAGAGATTCAGCACCCGGTGTGGCTGAATCAGCTCCTGCTTCAAAACAATCCTTTCTGGCCCTGATAGAGTACAGCTACTCAACATCAGTCCAAGTCCTTGCACTCCAAGATTCAAAAACAACAACCCCCCCTCCCCTCCTGGGTCTCTCTTTTTGCCTCTCTCCAAAGTTCCCCAATTCTTGTCCCCTCACTGGGCTAACCCTCCGGGCCATGATCCATTTTCATTGGTGGCGGATGGAATCTAGTTGGTAACAGGGGTGAAGGTAGAACATGACCTCAGCAGTAGCCCATCTGCTATTTCCATGTCATCAAGTCTGGTTTGAGATGTACTTGAACAATGATCAATCAATAGTGAGGTCCCACCTCCTGATCTTAGATAGAGTCCAGACCCTCCTGTACTTTACCCATTCCACTACTTTGTGATGTCACAGGGTCCTCAGCTGTTCCTTGCTTCCTGTGGGCTTTTTCCCACTCTCTCTTTGATCACAAACTAGTGCAGGGACCGACCACCGGGTGACATTTAATAACTGAATGAGCCGTTGTCCCTCAGTTGATCCTCTGATTAACAGAACGGATCAGCCCGATATTCCCCTTGTGGTGCTCGGTCTTGTTACACTTATTAATTATTTTGCATTTCAATCTGTCAGAGAGCGTAGACAGAGTAGTGGCTACTGGTTGCTATTAATGCATATACAGTATATAGTACTAGAATATAGATTGCGTTAGATATAATTCTGAACTAACTAGTATATATTTACTGGAGAAAAACAGTGTGCTTTTGTTGTATGACTATTGGCAGCAGAACCCAAAAAACAATTAGCTTTATTTTTTTTCAAATTGTAGTTTTTTTAATGAAAGTAATCTTGTGTGGAGCAGGGAAATTTGTATTAAGTGGTGACAAAAAATGGGTGTTTGTGTGTGAGGGTCAGCAGCAGAACCCATCAAAAAAACTCTTTTCTATTTTCTAAACTTTTCTGTATGTATAAATAGTTAAAGTTGTTAAGGGTCATTCTGTGACATCTATATTAAGTGGGGGAAAAAGAGTGTTTGTGTGGGACATTTTTTTACTAACCATTTTCGCCCACACATAGAACATTGCAATGGCTGCAAAAAAAATGTCATTGATATGCCTCCAACTGAAGCAAGTCCATTAGATAAATTAAACAACAAAATGTAGTCTAAGGTGCAAGAGAAAAAAATGTTGAAACACTACACACACAATCATCATCATCATCAACATTTCTTTATATAGTGCCAGCAAATTTCGTAGCACTTTACAATTGGGAACAAACATTAATAAAACAATACTGGGTAATACATACAGAAAGAGAGGTAAGAGGGCCCCGCTCGCAAGCTTACAATCTATGGGACAATGGGAGTTTGAAACACAAGGGCACGTGCTACATCATATTGCACATTGGACCAGCTAGAATGCAAAGGTAAAAGTATTGAGTGGACTGTATGATCAGTCACACAGCAATGTCGGTCATAGGGTTGTTGTCTTGTATTAGCTAGGTAGAGGGGGGGGGTAATAGGGTAACCTAGGGAGATTAAGATGCTGGTTGAGGAATATCATAAGCTTGTCTGAAGAGGTGGGTTTTCAGAGAACGCTTGAAGGTTTGAAGACTAGAGGAAAGTCTTACTGTGCGAGGGAGGAAATTCCACAAAGTGGGTGCAGCTCGGAAAAACTCCTGTAACCAGGAATGGGAGGATATGATGAGAGTGGTAGAGAGACGCAGATCTTGTTCAGAGCGGAGGTGTCGAGTTGGGAGATATTATGAGACAAGTGAGAAGATGTAAATCGGTGCAATTTTGTTGACGGCCTTGTATGTTAGTAGAAGAATTTTATATTGGATTCATTGAAAAACAGGCAACCAATGTAGAGACTGACAGAGTGGCTCGGCAGAGGAAGAACGGTTTGCAAGGAAAATCAATCTAGCCCAGGCCTGTCCAACCTGCGGCCCTCCAGATGTTGTGAAACTACAAGTCCCAGCATGCCCTTCCAGCTATCAACAGGTTGTCTACTGGCAAAGCATGCTGGGGCTTGTAGTTTCACAACACCTGGAGGGCCGCAGGTTGGACAGGCCTGATCTAGCCGCTGCATGCAAAATGAATTGTAGGGGTTCAAGTCTGATTTTGGAAGACGAGTAAGGAGGAAATTGCAATAGTCGATGCGAGAGATGATGAGTGCATGAATTAAGGTTTTTGCAGTGTCTTGTGTGAGATATGTGCGTATTGTGGAAATGTTCTTCAGATGTATGTAACATGATTTAGATATAGAATGGATGTGGGGAAAAAACGATAGTTGTGAGTTAAGGATTACACCTAGGCAGTGAGCTTGCAGGGTGGGATTTATTTTCATGGTCAGAAATAAATGTCAGGCAGGAAATTTCTGTTTTTGGGTGGGAATATTATTCAGTTTTTGAAAGATTGAGTTTGAGTTGGCAAGAAAACAGTCAGTAAAACAGGACAACACAGATGGTAAAAGATCAGGAGAGGATAGATTGATTTGTGTTTCATCCACATAGAGATCATGCTGAAATCCAAAGGAGCTTATTAGTTAGAGAAGTGGTGTAGATAGAGAATAGCAGAGGACCTAGGACTGAGCCTTGTGGTACTCCAACTGATAAAGGAAGCGACGCAGAGGTGGATCTAGATAAATTAACACTGAAAGAGCGACTAGAAAGGTAGGGTGAGAACCAGGATAGGACAGTTCCTTCAAGACCTAGGGATTGTATCGTTTGTATGAGAAGAGAGTGGTCAACAGTGTCAAAGGCAGCAGAGACATCCAGGAGAATTAGAAGAGAGTAATGGCCTTCAGTTTTTGTAACACAATAAATTTGAAACATTAGACAGCATAATGGAGTGTAAGGCAGTAACAATCAGATGTCATTAGAAGGACAGAGGCATCAGTAGATATTTTGACAAATAGATAGCTAATTGTAAAGCGCTACGACATTTCCTGTCACCATATAAATAAATGTTGATGATGATAGACAAAGTTGGTCTGCACCCATACTAAAAAGGCTAAAACTATACAATTCTTGATGGGCAGAGCATTCATCGGAGGCCAAAAGCAGAGGTTTAAAGTATCTTGTTTTACTTAAATGGTTGTTTATGCTATGAAATAAGGTAGGTGTGGGCTGTAATGCTGCCCTTGTGAATCAAATAAGGGGAATCTGATATATATATCAGTTACCATGTATATCTACGTCGAGTTACCATGTATCTACATACTTATGTCCAGTTTAAGACTGAAATGTAAATCTTGATTTGTCCTTTTGGCTAAGCTCAAGTGTAGCACCTGACCTAGGTTGGTTTGGGACTCTCTGAATTGGCGGGTGTCCTAGGTCTGATGCTGGAAGGCCATTAGTGTTTGGAGCCCGAGGTGCCTGTGCATCTGTGGGGACAGGGCTCGTAAGTGACCTGAACATGCAATGATGGTGGGACTGCAACCCTCACCTTGCACAACCCTGTGGTAAAGGGGACTGCCCGAGACTTGTAGTGTAGCTAACACAGCCGAATAAATGAAAATATTTTCTTTGTAGCTATGGAAATGTAAACAAATTTAGGGTATTTTGTGGTTGCTGAGTTCAAAAATGAAAGTAGTTTTGAATTGACTCTAGTTTTTGAGATCTATCGGAACATTCTAGAATGTGAGACACGCAAATATTATAGTTGTTCACTCCGCGATCATTCTAGAATATTCCCCCTCCGTATATAAGCAATCAGTCACTCAACCAGCAGTCAGATGACAGTTGGTAGTTGAACGGTTTGCGTTATCTATTGTGTTTTTCTTGTTTCTTGCCCATGTATTATATTTGTATACATGTAATTAGTGTAAATAAGTCAAGTTGTATACTGACTGGTTATAATGACAATTTGTATATACAGAGCGAAGTAAGAATAAAGTCAATTGGTTGACAGGGAAAAAAGCATTCTCCCATCATTCCATATCAAGCTGGGACTAATGAAACAATTTGTTAAGGCCGTGGACAAAGATGGTGATTGCTTCAAATAGATTTGTAGATCGTTCCGTGGACTAAGTATGGAAAAACTAAAAGCTGGCATCTTTGATGGCCCTCAAAACTTATCAAGAATTCTAATTTCACAAAATTTATAAATGGTGTTGAAGCTTCTGCCTGGTGCAGTTATGTCTCAGTTGTCAAGAAGTTCTTGGGTAACCGCAAAGCAGGCAATTATGAAGAACTGGTGCATAACATGCTCAGAAGCTCACAAAAATGTGGCTACTAATATGAGCATAAAGGTACACTTTCTTCATAGCTACTTACAGACATTTCCAGAAAATCTTGGGTATTTTAGTGATCGACAAGGGGAGAGGTTTCATCAAGATATAAAGGTGATGGAGGTAAGAAATCAAGGCAGATGGGACAGACACATGATGGCTGACTATTGCTGGAGCCTCCAACGTGATTGTCCTGATAAACCACCTAAAAGAAAACCTTCCAAAAGCGTTTTACTATGCATTAATTGTATTTATCTGAATCAGCTTACTAGGTTTATCTGTTATTATACTGAAGTAAATGCCATTATGTATTTTATGTGTTTTACTTTTGCATAATTTGAGACAATTTCAATGTGATTTGTAAGTAGGCTCTGCTTGACATTACATTTTTTTCATTTTTATGTTTTTCAATGGGTTACCAATTATCTAAAATATTAGAGTCAATCTAGCAAAAACATATTGGGAATCAGTGCCACAAAGTTACACCCAAATCACTCTATTATGACTGGCAATAAAATGAGTGTTGAACAATGTAATATCTATATAAATTATATTAATGAAGTGTAAGAAATATGTAAAACAGACAGTTCAGATAGGCCAATAGTTGGCTTTCCCACATAAGTAAGTATGTATAACTGACAATGATGCAGATTTGGTTGCACACACATCTGTCTTGATAAGACAATGCAATTGAAAGTACACATTCTGAGAAATTAAAATGACAGAATTTGGCAAAGAATACATGTATAAATGGAGATATGATGGCTGACTACAGGGCCAGATTGAGAGTAAAAATCAGCCCTGGTATTTAAAACACACAGGCCCACCGCCAAGGGCGTGGTCACATTGTGTTGGGGGTGTGGTCAACATTGGGCATTGATACATATATTATAAAAAAACATTACATTATCATTAACATTATCGTGTCATCCGGAGCCACATCACACCCCCCACAGGCACATTATGACACCCCCAGTCCACTGTACTTATCTATGCTTCTGATGCTTCTGACATCCATCAGGGTGGAAACTTCCTGTAGAGTGAGCAGGGAAGCTCTTAGTCTCACAAGATTACCAAATGTTGTGATACTTAGATCTCCTCAGCTTGCTCTGCAGGCTGGGGACTGGGAGAGCTTCCTCCTACTAACCAGAGCTGGATTAAGGCTTGGGGAGGGGCAGGACACTTAAGACAGGGGGACTCCTATGATGTAATACATTTATTAGACAAATTTTGGACAAATACACAGGCAATACTGTGTGCACTACTGTTAGGTGCACTCAACTCTGCCTTTACAAGCAGTACAGTGTGAAACGGAACATACATCTCAACTGTACTTGTTGTCGGATAAAATCCTGATTAAGCAAGACAGTCACCCAAATTCAGGACTGCCCCACCAGATTCAGGACAGTTGGCAGACTGTCCTGCTCTCTCCTACCTATTCTTGTCACTTTCACCACCTGTGGCTGCTGGTTTCATTAGATCAGTTGCTGCTTGTCTGGATCCTGGAATGTTGGAGACCCTATTTGGAAAAAAAAATGGGTACATGAAATGTAAAAAAACTCCAACCAGTTCCGGCATTAAATCAATAGCACCCACCTTATATAATTAGGCCTTCCTCCAGCCCCACCATTAAAATAATAGTATTCACATTTGATAAACAGACCTATTTCCCACCAGCCAGCCATGACATTAAATTAATATCCTCAAGCCACCCCAGCATTAAAATAAAGTTCCAGTCACCTCACTTTAAATTAATAGGCCCTGTTTGGAAAAGGTGTAGATACTGTTAACCTCCTAGAAAGCTGTAGAACTAACAAACACTCTACACCCCCTAAACAGCTCCAACATTAAATCAGTAGCATTCACATTTAACAAAAAGGCCTATTTCTCCTAATGACCCCCAACATTACATTGCTAGCACCTCCAGTACATCAATAAATGTCATAACAATACATTGTTAGTAGCCAAATTGCAGCAATAAATAACCCCACCCACACTCAAACTACATCAATACCCAGGGCCGCCGAGAGGGGGGGGAGCGGGTACTAATTACCCGGGCCCGGGTAAAAAAAATGAGGGGGGCCTGTCATAGAGGGGTTAAAAAACGAGGGGGGGCCTGTCATAGAGGGGTTAAAAAATGAGGGTGGGCCTGTCATAGAGGGGTTAAAAAATGAGGGGGGGGGGCTGTCATAGAGGGGTTAAAAAATGAGGGGGGGCCTGTCATAGAGGGGTTAAAAAACGAGGGGGGCCTGTCATAGAGGGGTTAAAAAATGAGAGGGGGCCTGTCATAGAGGGGTTTAAAAGGGGGGGAGGCATGGTACAGTGGGATTGAAAAAGGGGGGGGAGAGCAGCATAGTATAGTGTGATGAAGGGGAGCCAGGTGAAGTGGGCAAAAGCAGCATGGAGGGCGCAGTGTGATCATAAGGCATGGCGATGATGAAGGGGCACATTATTGTAATATTGGAACTGGAGGAAGGCCTAATTATTAATCGTGGGTGGTATTGATTTAATGCCAGGGTTGTTTGGAATTATCTAAATGTAGCCATTTTTTCCCAAATAAGGCCCACAGCATTCCAGGATCCAGACAAGCCGCAACTAAAGAAACATGCAGCCACAGGTGGTGAAAGTTAGGAGAGAGCAGGATGGTATGTGAAATGTTGTGATTCTAGTAGGGACAATGGCAATTTTTGGTGAGTGTTGTGTCCAATGTAGGGTGCAGGCCAACACTGAACTCTTTGTGTACACACTGCATTCTTTGTATACTACACTGTGGTGCTAGATGTCCTGAAAGTCAGGAGTGCTTGGACATATGTGACGCTCGGGCGAATTGAGAGCTTAGTGATTTTGATGTTAGCCACGCCCCTAAATGCATGACCACACCTCAGAAAAATTTTGCATCGCCTTGCGGCGGCGCATTTTTTTTTAGCATACTCGACTATAAGGGGGGCCCCATCAAATTGTTGTACCGGGGCCCTGAATTCCTCTTGGCAGCCCTGTCAATACCCCCCACATTACAGCAAACAGCAATACCCCTACAGTTAACAGCAAAACTCCCACATTACAGCAATCATGAAACCCCCCACATTACAGCAATATCCTCTCCCACTTATTAGCAATGCTAACCCTCAAACACACTACAACATTACCACCACCACACCAGCCTCACACTACAGCAAAATCACCAATTATATAAGCACCACTGTAGGGTGCTTTTTTCAATTCTCCCACAAAATAGCAGCAACAGAATAGTTGCACACATTTAATTAACAAGTACCCTTTTCTCTCAATTAACTTGTAATACAGAATTTTCCTGAATCATTCTACACAAAATAAAACGTTAACAAATATATCAGAAAAAAACATTACAGTTCAATGTTCACCTACAGTAAAATGTCAGAGGACAACATACTTGTTTTCACCACAGTAATTGGATATGTGTCTTTTCTATCACAATTAAATAGCACAGTATATAAATTAAGAGGGATGTAATGGTTGTATGAGAGCTAATTGGACGTGATCCATCATCATCATCACCATTTATTTATATAGCCCCACTGATTCTGCAGCACTGTACAGAGAACTCATTCACATCAGTCCCTGCCCCATTGGAGCTTACAGTGTAAATTCCCTAACATACACACACAGACGGAGACTAGGGTTAAATTTATATAGCAGCCAATTAACCTACTAATATATTTTTTGGGGACCGTGGGAGGAAACCGGAGCACCCGGAGGTAACCCACGCAGTCAGTCGGGAATTGAACTCATGACCCCAGTGTTGTGAGGCAGAAGTGCTGGCCCTATTCTGTTTTGATTAGATCGGAAATATTTAGATTATTTACCTGGAGCCTTCTGCCCCCTTGACTCACAGGCAGGGCTGCCAAAAGAAATTTTGGGCCCCAGTACAGCTACTCCTTGGGGCCCACTCCATAGTCAACAAAGACAGAGACTTGTGCATGAAAAAGGACTAGGTGCTCGCTGGAGTGTGACATATCTCCCAGTCAGGACAAAGGTCCTGACTTTCAGAATGTGCCCTAAAAGCAGCATTTTTAGTGGAAGGTATGTAGATATTATAATAAAACAGACAAATCTGAAAAAAAGATCAGCTTTAGTTTTTTACCGTTCTGATATAAACAAATAAATAACATATTTTTGTTGTAGAGAGATAGGGGAACTTAACTTTGACATGCTAAAACTGTAAACATAAATATTTAATCAATTTAGGTGATAAAAATCAGTGCTACTGTAAACATATATAAAGTATTGCACAAAGGCTCTTTTTTCATTGTTTTACCAAGGCAAACCAATATACAATATCAATTCCAAAATTCCAAAACCACCATAGTTGAAAGGTAGTAGTAGTGCCCCCAGTTCACATTATACCACAATGTAGTGCCCCCAGTTTACATTATACCCCATCGTAGTGCCCCCAGTCCACATTATACCACACCGAAGTGCCTCCAGTTCACATTATACCACACCGAAGTGCCTCCAGTTCACATTATACCACACTGTAGTTCCCCCAAAATCATATTATGCCACACCATAGTGCCCTCAAATCATATTATGTCACACCAGAGTGCCCCCACTTCACATTATACGATACCAAAGTGCACCCAGTTCACATTATACAACACCGTCGTGCGCCCAGTTCAAATTATACCACACCGAAGTGCACCCAGTTCACATTATGCCACACTGTCGTGCGCCCAGTTCACATTATACCACACCGTAGTGCACCCAGTTCACATTATACCACACTGCAGTGCCCCCAGTTCATATTATGCCACATAGTATTATCCTCAATTCATATTATGATTTACAATAGTGCCCCATTAACAAATTATGCCACACAGTAGTACCCTCGATTAATATTATGCCACAATAGTGACCCCAAAACATATTATGCCACACTGTAGTGCCCCCCAAATCATATTATGCCACACCATAGTGCCCCCTAATCATATTATGCCACACCGTAGTGCCTCCAAATCATATTATGCCACACCGTAGTACCCCCAAATCATATTATGCCACACTGTAGTGCCCATATCATATTATGCCACACCACAGTACCCCAAAATCATATTATGCCACACCAGAGTGCTCCCAAATCATAATATGCTACACCGTAGAGCCTCCAAATCATATTATGCCACACAGTAGTGCCTCCAAATCATATAATGCCACACCAGAGTGCCCCAAAATCATATTATGCCATATAGTATTACCCCTCAATTCATATTATGCTCTACAGTAGTGCCCCATTTCAAAAATATGCCCCACAGTAGTACCCCAAGTTCATGAAACTGCCCTCACTAAGGTCACTAATGACCTTCTCCTCACTAAATCCAATAGACACTACTCCCTTCTTATCCTTCTTGACCTCTCTGCTGCCTTCGATACCGTTGACCATGCACTCCTTTTGCAAACTCTCAAATCTATAGGCCTAACAGATAAGCAGATATATTAACATCATCAGCATTTCATTTGTGCCTCTCAAGTCTTGTATCCGGTACGCAGAAACCTTAAATAGTGGTGACCTCACTTGGAAATTGAGTCACTTCACTCACGTGTGCATTGTATTGACATCACAGGTTTTTTTACTTGGAAGTCACGTGTCTTTCCTATCCAGGAATTTATTGCAATACAGATTTTTACCTTATGTATATCTGGTAATACACTATGTGGCGCCCTGCTCTTTATATATTTTATATATATATATATATATATATATATATATATATTACTATAACATGAAATAGAATTATAACATTACATAGAATAGAAGTGCATACAAGCACTAAGCATAGTAGGTATATATGGAATATATACAGTATATGTACCATATAATAAACTCTGGGACACTGCTATGTACTATATAATAACAGGAATATAGATGAGGTTCATATTGTGGCTTTATTCATATTTCCCATCTAACAGAACAAGGTAACATGATTTTACTAACTAAAGTATGTTTCTAGAACCAGGAATCAGGGGAGGGTTGGCAATATTTAGCCTGGGGGACAAGACTCGAATTAGCAGCCTATTTTAATGGGAAAAAATGCAGGTGGCCCTGTGACCCAGCCCAACGTAGTGTACCATGGGACCGGCCTGGAGGGCAGATTGCCCACCCGATCCCCAGTCCATCCTGCTCCTGCAAGGAACTTACCTCTCTCAATGCTATTTGCCTATATTTTGCAAATAATTCTGGTAGTGACCTTCTTATATGGTGCACTAATTAAAAACACCTATAGAGGGGGAAATGTTGAGTGTAGCATCGAACGAGTAGAATGCACCTGGTGCTACCACTTTTATGAAGTCAGGTAGGGGTTAACTGAGTCAAACCCCAGTGAACCCTGCAAGGATCCACAAGAAGAGAGAAACTGACTCAGCTGCAGGCATTGTATTGGAAGAAAACTCTAACTGTGAGGTTTGACACTTTTTCCCTCCAGTTTTAGGGTGGCTCAACTGGTGGATACAAAAAATATCGAAAAAAGTGACAAATATTTGGTCATAGAGAAGCTACGACACATATGAATGAAAAGGAGCCAGTACGCAAATCAGATAGGCTGGGGCATGGCAAACTAGAGATGTTCACTGACCCCCGTGCTTTGGTTTTGGATCTGTATTGACTTTGTGTTTTGGTTTTAGTTTTGGTTTTGGCAAAACTGCCCCCGCGTGTTTTGGTTTTGGCTTTGGATCTGTATTTTTTTTTAAAAAAATTGCTAAAATATGCTAAAATAATATAATTTTGCTCGTTTTTGTTTCTACATTATTATTAACTTCAGCAACACTAATTTCCAGTAATTTCTGTTGGTTATACCTTCTGATGTTACTATAGGTGTTCAGCACTGTTAATGTGGATGTTAACCCACAACGCTTTTGTATCTTAAACAGGTTGCTGTTTATTTAAAGATGATAAGAACAGATGAATGCAGTAATTCACAGTTGATTGTAGTACAGCAGTGTTCAGCAGTAATCAGGCAATACAGATTATATAGTACACACTTGTATGTATGCTCTTGTTGATATATGCTGATGGTGATGCACTCTTATGTATAGATATGCAGATGCAGGCAGGGTTTACTATACACTGCACAGCTGTGCAGTTTATTGTTGTTGTGGGCAGACAGACTCTCAAGTATATATGTAGGGAGCCTATGAAGCTTTTTAGGGCTTTATATAATATGTGTTATGCAGCTCTCTAAGCTGCGACTGTCCCCATATACTGTCTGAGTGGAAGCAATGGCGCAAAGCCAAACTTTCGGTTATCGGGACTCGCGAATGTGCAGTAGCACATCGTGGACATTGTCAGGCTGCCCCATTTCCTCCTATACCACCGGGGAAACGGTAACCATGGCAACCTGATTTTACAAGGAGACAGAGCGTTGGTGCTCCTATACACAAAAAAATTTCCAGTCAATTTTGACCACCTCACAGGTCACAATATTCTTTTAAAAAATACTCTGAAATTAACGGTAGAGGGTATCAATTTTTAATAGTAATAGCATTAAGACCTCTATAGTTGATGTACAGGCGCAGGCCTCCGTCTATTTTTTTACAAAGAAAAATTCAGCTCTTGCTGGAGAAGTGGATTTCCTAATAAGCCCTCACTTGAGATTGCCTTTGATATACATAGACATAGCAACAGATTCAGGCTTAGAGATGGAATAAACTCGCTCTCGGGTGCGAGTCTTGTCTGGAAGCAGATTAATGGCGCAATCCCAGTGGCGGTGAGGTGGTAGCTTAGAGACCTCTACTTCATTGAAGACATCAGAAAAAGAAACATAAGGAGCAGGAATCTCTTCATAACAGGAACTATCACCTGTTGTAAACATCGAGAGAAACAGGATGACCCCCAAGATAGTACTTGTGAAATTTGCCAATCCAGAATGGGGGAGTGATTTTTCAGCCAGGGCAGACCTAGAACTAGGGGGTTGATGCTCTTAGGAATGATTAGAAATTAAATAGTCTCTGAGTGTAGAGCTCCAATTTGAAGGGATACAGGAACAGTGAGGAATTTTATGGATCCACACTCAATTCTACTGCCATCAACAGCGGTAATGGTGATGGGATGAGCTATGGCTATGGTGGGTACAAACAGCTGGGCAGCAGCTGCTGCAGAGATGAAATTCCCTGCTGCTCCAGAATCGATAAGAGCCAGTAAGGAAAGTTGGTGATTGGAATGGTGAAAGGATACCTCAATGGAGAAATTAGAGTCACTGGGGGAAGTCCCTGAGATGCCTAACCTAGTCTCGCCAAAGCCAGTTCGGCCTTCCCATTTCCCGGCCGTATGGGGCATTTGCACAGAATGCGACCTGGTTCTCCACAATATAGGCAAAGATTATTTTTGAACCGTCTTTCTCTTTCTTCTGCAGTCAGACGTACTCGTCCTAATTGCATTGGTTCCTCCGCAGGAGTAACAGGGAACTGAAATCTAGGTGCCAACCGAGGGGATACGCGACGGGAAGGCTCCCTCTCTTGATTTCTCTCCTGAAAGTGAATGTCTATCTGGTTGCAAAGGGAAATTAGGGCATCAAGAGAAGGGGGAAGCTCCCTACCAGTCAACTCATCTTTAATTCTCTCAGAAAGGCCTTGCCAAAAGGTGGCAGTAAGCGCCTCCTTATTCCACCGTAACTCCGAGGCTAGAGTGTGAAAGTGTATAGCATACTGTCCCAATGGTAGTGAACCTTGGCTTAACCGGAGAAGACCAGATGCTGCGCTGGAGACTCTACCAGGCTCATCAAAGACTCTTTTAAAGGATTCTAGAAACGTACTCTTTCCGAGTACACACCGGAGGGTGGGCAGCCATCTGACTTGTGTACCAAACCATCTTGTGACCAGACTACTCTCCTGCCCAGCCCAGTGTGCCGTCTGCCAGTGATTCCCCTCAAGGTACCTTTGATTACTATTCTTATCGTGTGTCACACTCCGCTACACCGATGACTAT
The DNA here is from genome assembly GCF_038048845.1 of Mixophyes fleayi. NCBI lineage: Eukaryota > Metazoa > Chordata > Amphibia > Anura > Limnodynastidae > Mixophyes > Mixophyes fleayi. The sequence continues at coordinate 98,004,123 of NC_134409.1, forward strand.
TATACCAGTATGCTGGCCAGTGTTACTATTGGTCAGTCTTCCTTTATTAGGCCCTTCCTTTCTTTCCTGCATTGCTGGTTCTTCAAGGTAAAGCTGCTATGTTCATCGCTGCTGCCTGCTGGATTATCTAATCTCTGCATACCTGTTCCACTGCTCGTGGTAAGCACTATGGTCTACACCTGTTACCTGTTCTACAATCCATGGTAAAGCTGTTGAGTTCATCGCTGCCTGTGTGGCCATCACTGCTGTTTGTTGCATTTTCCTAATCGCCGCATACCTCTTTCACTGCTCGTGGTAACGATATGATCTACAACTGTTGCCTGTTCTACTATCCGTGCTTGTGGCAAATGTTATAAACTTCATCTGCTCATTGTTTGATCTACATCGCTGACCCTGTTACTCGTTTTAGTATTCGTGGTATACTTCAGTTACTGCTGCCATGAGTTTACTTTTATTGGAAGCTGGACTGTTTGAATTCTGAATACCTATCCCACGGCTTGCGGTAACATGAGGAGTCACATCTATTATCCATTTGGCCTGCATGTTTGATTACTTTCTCCGTTTCACAAATCGCATCAAACTGTGCCTATCGTGGCCAAATAGAGTTGGACTATGTTGATTCTCATGCTTCAAGATTTCTATTATTGAAGTATCTGATTACTGAATTTGCAGCTTGTATTAATGAATGTTGCTGAAAGTTATTATTCCTGCATGCCTTTTATAATCATCTCTGGCAAAGCATTCAAGTCTGCATTGGTCTCTTGTATTAATATTTTATAATAAATATGGTAATCTTTGTTACCATCTTTGATGTCCGAATTGGATCATTCCTCTGCCAAGTAACTAGTTCTTAGCTGTCACAGTGGGAACTTTCCTGGAGGGCCGCGACCTGCAAGGTGGGCACCGCAGAAGCCCATATTCTCTTGCGGGAGCCTCTGGTGAATACCTCCCAGTTTGTTAGATTCCACACCTTTTCTTGGTGAAGACCAGGGGGCTGTAAGATTCCGCTCCGTGCTAGGCCTGCACAAATCTAGACTAAGTGTACCCCTGAGTGTAACAAGCAGCAGCAGCGTGACTATGTGGACGGTGTTGTGGATGTAGATTGCAGGTGCTGGGATCTAGGTAAGAGAAGGGAGCTAGCTGATGATGGACTGCTTGTTGTTATTTTTTTAGCATAAGTTTCTGATTTCCCCAAAAGCTTCCCATGAACTCTCTTCAAATGGATGAGGTTCATAGATGGTTAAGGTCCCTACCTCTACTGACTGTGGCTTTACAAGCACTACAAATGGCTAGACAACTGTTGTCAGGTTTTGGGTAAAAATTATTCCACACATAAGAGTTGGATTTTTTGGTCTTATGCCCAGACATGACAATGGCTTTCTTCTTATCATTGGCAAGAACTGCTTCCACGGGTGGAGGACTTACAAAAACAACATCATCGTCCTCAACATCCTCATTAGCACCGTCGTCAGATATACAAATATCCTCCTCCTCCTGTTGCAAATCTAAAGTGTCATCCACACATCTGTAGAAATACTGAAAGGAGGCTTCTTTATGAGTACAGTATCAGAAAGTTCAGGCTTACACATAGCACTCGTGGATAGACTCTCCTCAGGTATTTATGTCATTTCTAAATCTGAACTTACAGTTTGTTCTACTGCCTTACTGTTTCTTTCAGCTCGGCTTTTACATGTAAAAGTATTTGGACACCACTTTTTGAGTCTGAATGACAACATCTTGCATCGTCATGACTGACCTTACAAGAAGATGCCTCCCTGATAGTTGCAGAACTAGCACTCATACAGAAAGGCAAAGGCCTGATTCTTTCCTTTCCACTGCATGTGTAGAATGACATGTTGGCAATTTAATGTTTTTCCGCAGTTAACTTTGCCTTGATTATGTTAGGAGCCACGGCGGCCACGGGCACCACCGCGACTCAGCTATTGCCCCGCTGAGCGTCCCGGACATCTACTTAGTGACTAGGATGTCACTTCCACCAGCTGGTCCGACCGTTTCCAGGACAACGGCTGGACACCGATTCCCTGCACAGTGCGCCCCAGCAAACAGGACAGCCAGGCGCAGGCACTGAAATCTCTCCAGCCTGTGTGCTGATTAATGTGGCTTTGATTAATTAATCCAAGCATGTGTATTGTTACAGGACTTAGCCCTGATTAGTTGCGCTATGTATTTAAGGCAGTGAGGATTGAGCCTCACTGCCAGTTATAGCGTTTCTGACCTAGTCTTGCTAACCTGCTCTTGTTTGCTGTACCCTGTCCTGTGAATACTCTGTTGGATTTCCTGTGTATGACCCCTGCCTGGACTTTGGACTCTGCCTGTTTGCTTGTGACCCTGACCCTTTTGGTCTGTACCTTGGACTCTGCTACCTTGCCTGTGACCCTGACCTTTGGCGTATTTATTGACTACCCTGCTTGCCTGTGACCCTTGACCTTGGCTATCGTTTGACTATCCGCTGCTTTCTACCCAGTCTCCTGGCCTGCCGCTGTTGTCTGCATTACCAACCCACACTACACCTGGAGCTCAGTCCTGGGGGCATCTGAGTACCGGTGAGCGCAACTAGCTCTAAGGGAAAGGCGGCTGCTATAGGTGAAAACCTCTGTCATCTAGTTCTGTGGGTTGGTGATCACACCAGCAGCCTAACAGATTACAGTTGTTTTTTTCTTTACCTATTTAAAAGCTTTCTTTTCACATTTTTGATTCTCTGACTTAAAACCACTATGCACTTGAACATAGGCTATTGCAGATGATGTAGAGAGATTACTATCATCATGACTGGTGCCAGCAGCTGCTTGGTGCTCCTGGTCTTCTGTGGACTGATTTGAATCCATATAGATGGCACAGAGCAATGTGACTGGAAACTGGAGAGTGACAAGAACACTGCTACCCCTGTTTCTGTGTGACCAATGGCCCTGAGACTGGAGAGTTACAAGAACAATGTGACTGGAGACTGGAGAGTGACAAGAACACTGCTACCCCTGTTTCTGTATTAGCAGTGGCACTGAGACTGGAGAGTGACAAGAACAATGTGACTGGAGACTGCAGAGTGACAAGAACATACCCCTGTTTCTGTGTGACCAATGGCACTGAGACTGGAGAGTGACAAAAACAATGTGACTGGAGAGTAACAAGAGCACTGCTACTGTATGAGCAATGCCACAAAGCAAATGTCACTGGAGACTTATAAGAACACTACCACCACTCCTGTTTCTGTATAAGCAATGGCACAGAGAAATGTCACTGGAGACTTATAATAACACTTCCAACCCTCCTGTTTCTGTATGAGCAATGGCACAGAACAATGTCACTAAAGACTTTTAAGAACACTACCACCACTCCTGTTTTTGTTTGCACAATGGTTCAGAGCAATGTCACTGGAGACTTATATGAACACTACCACCCCTCCTGTTTCTGTATGAGAAAGGGCAGAGAGCGATGTCACTGGAGACTTATAAGAACACTACCACCCCTCCTGTTTTTGAATGAGCAATGGCACAGAGCAATGTCTCTGAAGACTGACGAGAAGAACACTGCCTTCCCTCCTGTTTTAGTGTGAGCTATGGCAAAGTACAATGTCACTGGAGACTGCCAAGAACGCTGTCACCCCTTCTGAGTCTCTCTGTGAAAAGGCTCCATTAATCCGTGGAGGCAATACTTATAGAATCCAAAACTTGCGAGATCTGACGAAGCAACAATTACATTTTGCCTCATTTTCAGTTCCAAAATGAATGTTACACTTAGAGACTAATTCATGTTCAATGTACTCTCCTTTGCATAGCATATCTTGCGTGAAATACTCTTGCGCTTGCTCAGCAATGGACATTAAGCCAATGAAATAAATTGCATCTCTTGTCCGAATGCAAGTGACACTTACAAATTCCTACAATTTGAGAGGCGGAACAAGGGAGGGAAGTCAGGAGCTGGCAAATTTTAGCCCTGGGATTGAGACTTGGATCAGCAGCCTCTTAGAAACATTTTATAGGAAACAAAATGCATTGCCAGTGACACAGAGGTCAAAGGTAGCCCCATTATATATTTATTTATTTGGTTGGAAGTATAATAAATCTATTAACAAGCATTTGATTTTTATTCTATCTGCTGTTTCCCCTTTAATTTTTTCTATAATCCTGCCTTATCCTTAACAAGCACATATTTTTCCCATTAAAAATAACAGAGGAAGGGGTGCTGAGCATGTTGGGTGAACAATTACCAATTTAATGAGCATTCACTCAAAAAGAGCATGGCAGGGAGCTATTACTTTAAGTCGTTTATAACCTTGTGTCACAGTGTTTGAAGACACCATTTTCACATTTACATGTTTTATATACATGAAGATAGAGAGACTGCATACCTCCCAGGCATGCACGTGAGAAGTGGGCGTGGCTATGGGCCACAAGATGAGACCACTCTTCCAGGGGCATGCCCAGCACTTCTGACACACTGAGCTGTCCCCACTGTCGCTTTGAATGCCATGCACACCTGCCACTGGCACTATGTTATGGAGAGCAGCTGTGAACGTAACATACCTCCTAATTCACGCCAGTGGGATAATGCCATGAAATTGTGACTTTACATATGGCAATAGAGGACATCTGTCCTGGCCCCCTCCCCTGCACCAGATACTCTAAAAGGGTGCCAGTGTAATGCTTGGTGGCTGGCCCCTTCCCTGGGACCACCCACCTTCCTTCTAGTGGACCTGGACCTTCGCTCACCCTATGTGTGGCCTCCTCTGGACTCCATGCGAGCCAGATGCCACATAGGATATGCACCACATGACAGGTGCCGTCCCATGTGTGCTGATGCAAATGAAGTAGAGAGAAGAGTCTCCAATACAGTGCAGCTGGAACAAGGTAAGTGTGAGGAAAAGGGAGGGTTTTTTGTAATATAATCAAGGGAGGGGGGTATGTTAATATAATATGTGTGGGAAGGGAGTGGGGAGTCTTAACATAATGTGGGTGGAAGGCAGGCTATTAATTTAATGGTGGAGTGTAGGTGGGAGCTAATTATTTAATGGGTGCTATTTTATTTGTGGGGTGATGGTGGGACAATTTAATTTATTGTTGGGGCTATTTAATTTAATTTGGAGTGATGTGACCTTTCATGCTGGGTGGTTTGGGAGCTAGTAATTAAATGTGGGGCTGTTTGGGAAAAATTAGGTCTATTTATTAAATGTGAATATGAATTATTTAATGGCAGTGATGGTTGTGGGAAATAGATATATTTACTACATATAACTATTATATTATTCATTTATTGCCGGGGAGGGGTGGGGGTTTCTACTGTAATTTGAGTGAGAGCTTGGCTATTAATATAATGGTGGACTGTGGGTCAGAACTAATTATTTATTGGTAGTGCTATTAATTTATTTGTGGTGTGATGGTGGGGCTATTTAGTTTATTAATTTATTGCAAAGGCTGTTTGGAGGTTTATTTATTAAATGGCAATACTATTAATTTAATGTTGTGGCTGGAGGGATGCCTAATTATTAACTATGGGTTTTACTGAATTAACGTTGGGGCTGATTGGAGTTTTCTAAATTTCATGTACCCATTTTTTTTTCCAAATTGGTCCTCCAATATTCCAGGATCCTGACAAGTAGCAACTGATCTACCAACATCCACAGGTAGTGAAAACTGTTAGTATGGAGCACTACGTTCAGTCTCCTATATCCCTAGTGGTCTAGTGGGACAGGAAGTGGGACAATGACGCTGCTGTCCACTGAGCATGCATGAACTGGAAGTGTCGTCCCTTCCGTGATTCCTGGGTATATGAGAGATGCTCAGGCTCGGTTCCTCGAGAACCAAACACACCCGAACTTAGCAGATCCGAGTACCGAACTGGCTTGGCTCGGTACGTTCGCGCGCCCTTGGAATTGAAAATGAGGCAAAACATCATTGTTACATCGTCGAATCTCGGATGTCGGGATTTTTGGATTCTATAAGTACCGCCCTCCACGGCGATCTAGCGCCATTTCACAGAGAGACACAGAAGGGGTTGCACAGTTCTTGGTAGTCTGTAGAGCAGTTGGGCAGCGTCATAAGTAGAATTGAAAGAGGAGGGGGTAGCAGTGTTCTTCAAAGTCTACAGTGACATTCAGGAGAGCACCATTGCTCCATTGCTAATTGTCATTGCTGAAATAGAATTAATAGGTCTGGCAGGCTTGGTCTTCTAAATCTGCAGTCTCATAATGTTCTGTGGTATATAGATAACAAACAAAGAGGAGAGCTCCATTGCTCCATTGCTAATTGTCAGTGCTGAAATACAAATACTAGGGCTGGCAGGCTTGGTGTAAATCTGCAGTCACATTGTACTGTGATATATAGGTAACACACAGAGAACAGCTCCATTGCTCCATTCAAGTGCATAGTGGTTTTAAGGAAGGGAAACAAAAATATAAATAAAAGGTTTTTATATCTTTAAAGAAAAAAAAACCTCTCTAATAAAGGTGAAAGTTTACTGTAGAAAAACATAAAATTGCCAAGATGCCATTATTATTATTATTATTATTATCCTTTATTTGTTAGGCGCCACAAGATTTCCGCAGCGCGGTACACCATACAAACAGTACACTATACAGGGTGAAACAGTACAAAACAATAAACAGAAATACCAGTACCTCAGGAACTCCAGGCAGGTTAAAGCAATAAACACGGAGCAGAAGAACAGATGAGGAGACAGGAGGGAAGAGGGCCCTGCTCAAGTGAGCTTACATCCTAAGGGAGGGAAAACAGAACAGGCACAAGGGGAGCCAGATGAGGCAAGGGAGAGAGCAAGTGGAGGAGATGAAGGGGTTATGTGGATGGTTGGTAGGCTTTAAGGAAGAGGTGGGTTTTCAGTGCACGTTTGAAGGAGCACAGAGTAGGGGAGAGGCGGATAGAACGAGGGAGGTCATTCCAGTGAAGGGGGGCAGCACGGGAAAAATCTTGGATTCTGGAGTGGGAAGAGGTGTGGAGGAGAGGCGTCGATCATTGGCTGAGTGCAGGGAGCAGGCAGGAGTGTGAATGGAGTGGAGGTTAGAGATGTAGGGGGCTGTAGAGTGGGAGAGAGACTTGTAAGTGGTGGTGAGGAGTTTGAAAAGGATTCTGTAGGGGAAGGGAAGCCAGTGTAAGACGAGGCAGAGGAGGAGCAGCGTGAGAGAAAGATGAGTCTCGCGGCCGCATTGAGTACAGAGCGGAGGGGGGAGAGATGTGTGTGGGGGAGGCCAGTGAGGAGCAGGTTGCAGTAATCCAGGCGGGAGATGATGAGTGCATGGATGATAGATTTGGCAGCATCATGAGAGAGAAAGGGACAGATGCGGGCGATGTTGCATAGTTGGAAGCGACAGGCTTGGGCAAGGGAGTGAATATAGGGGGCAAAAGAGAGAGAGGAGTCGAGGGTGACACCCAGACAGCGGAGTTGGTTGACAGAGGAGATGGTGGTGTTGTTGACGACAATAGAGAGGTTATGGTGGGATGGGAGTTTGGATGGAGGAAAGACAATGAGTTCCGTTTTAGAGATATTGATTTTAAGAAAACGCGCAGATATCCAGGAGGAGATGGCGGAGAGGCAGTCAGATACATGAGAGAGGAGGGTGGAAGAAAGATCAGGGGAGGAGAAGTAGAGTTGAATGTCGTCAGCATGAAGGTGATATTGAAGACCGAAGGAGGAGATGAGAGCACCAAGGGAGGAAGTATAGAGTGAAAAAAGTAGAGGGCTGAGAATAGAGCCCTGCGGGACTCCTACAGGGAGAGGGTAGGGGGAGGAGGAGGAGCCGGACGTGGATACAGAGAAGGAGCGGTTAGCGAGGTATGAGGTGAACCAGGCGTGGACAGATCCAGAGAGGCCGAAGGAGAGAAGAGTTTGCAGCAGGAGGGGGTGGTCCACGATGTCAAAGGCTGCGGAGAGGTCAAGGAGGATTAGTAGGGAGAAGTGACCCTTGGATTTGGCTGATAGGAGGTCGTTAGTAACCTTGGCCAGGGCAGTTTCGGTGGAGTGAAGAGGACGGTAACCAGATTGGAGGGGGTCGAGGAGAAAAGTCCGAGAGGTGTCTGGCGAGGCGGCAGCAGACAATCCGCTCCAGTAATTTGGAGGTATAGGGGAGCAGTGAGATAAGGCGATAATTAGCGAGAGAGGTGGGGTCAAAATTGTGTTTTTTAAGGATAGGAGAGATAAGAGCGTGTTTAAAGGAGGAGGGGACTACACCAGAGGAGAGTGATAAGTTGAAGAGGTGTGCAAGGTAAGAGCAGACGGTGGGAGAAAGAGAGCGAAGGAGGTGGGAGGGGATGGGATCGAGTGGGCAGGTGCAGGGAGGAGAGGAAAGAATAAGGGAGCGAACTTCTTCCCCTGTTGTGGGGCAGAAGGAGCACCAGAGTTGGTTGCTGGACGGAGGCGAGGCGATGAGGGTGGTGGGAGAAGGGGAGGAGGAGGTGTTCAGTCTGATGGCTTCAATTTTGGATGAGAAAAAGTTGGAAAAGTCAGTAGCGGAGAGGGAGGGTGGGACAGGAGGGGGAGGGGGAGAAAGGAGGGAGTTGAAGGTGGCAAAGAGGCGGCGGGGGTTGGAGGATTGAGAAGAAATTAGGTACTTAAAGAAGGATTGTTTAACGAGGGAGAGGGCGGAGCAGAAAGAGGAGAGAATGAATTTAAAGTGAAGGAAGTCAGCCAGGGAACGAGATTTCCTCCAGAGGCGTTCAGCGGTGCGAGAGCACCTTTGGAGGAAGCGGGTGAGTTTGGAGTGCCAGGGTTGAGGAATAAGGCGGCGCCTGCGGATAGCAGAGGCCGGGGCAACAGCATCAAGGGCAGTAGTGAGGGAGAGGTTGTAGAGAGAGGATGCCTGGTCAGGACAGACCAGGGAGGGAAGAGGTGATAGTAGAGTTTCAAGAGAGGAGGAGAAAGAGGTGGGGTCGATAGCATCAAGGTTGCGCCTAGTGAGGGTGGCTTTAGGCGTGGCGGGAGTAGGGGAGGAGGACAGAGTGAAGGAGAGTAGATGGTGGTCTGAGAGTGGGAAGGGAGAGTTGGAGAAGTCAGAGAGATCAAAGAGATGAGAGAAGACAAGGTCGAGGGAGTGACCAAGACAGTGGGTGGGGGGGAGGTCCACTGAGTGAGGCCAAGAGAGGAGGAAAGGGCGAGAAGTTTGATGGTGGCGGGGTCAGAACAGTTATCAATGGGGATATTAAAGTCGCCAAGTATGATGGAGGGGAGGTAAGAGGCGAGGTAGTGGGGGACATAGGCAGCGAAATTGTCGAGGAAGCGGGACGTGGGGCCCGGGGGACGGTAGATGACAGAGACACGGAGGTGGATAGAGGAGAGGAGATGGATGGAGTGAACTTCGAAGAAGGAGAAGGAGAGGGAAGGTAAAGTAGGAATTACCCGAAAAGTACAGTTAGGGGACAGGAGGAGGCCCACTCCACCACCTGGGCGCTCATCCGGTCTGGTGGAGTGAGTGAAGGAAAGGCCCCCATAGGAGAGAGCAGCAGGAGAGGCAGTGTCAGAAGATGTAAGCCAAATTTCAGTGATGCCATTCTACCCAAAATGTTAACAAGCATACCAGCATGAGGTAGCTCCCTTCTCTCAGCTAGATTTCAGCACCTGCAATCTACTCTGCCATCATATTCACCCTCATCAGTGTGTACATTATCCTCAAACAATACTAATTCATCCCCGCTGGAATCCACCATCACAGAAGTCTGTGTACTTTGATGTAATTGCCGGTAATGTCCTTCCTCGTGGAATTTGTAGTTCATTTTATGGCAGAGCTGACACGATTTTTGGGCAATTCATTTAGAACAGACCAAATGTCAAAATTCTGTGCTGACTCATCTGCATCATCACTGGATGTCTTGGGAAAGCTAGTTTTTTTCCTAGAAGCAGTTGCCAGAGAAAACTGAAGGAAGAGACGTCATTGTGTCATGTACCACTTGAGCTGTCAGCCTGCTGACCAGGAGCTCATTGCATCTCTTGAGATCTGGGTCAGTTGGAAATAAGGAGGAGGTATAGCTCTTAAACCTAGGATCAAGCACAGTTGGCAAAATGTAGTAATCCAATTTCAAGATGTTGATAACTCTAGTATCCTGGCATAACAAATTAAGTACTTAATCTACAATTCCAATATAGTTAGCGGATTTGCTTTGTTTCATTTCCTCCTTCAATTTCTCTAGCTGCTTCTCAAAAAGTCTAATCGGGGAATGACTTGACTCAAGCTAACAGTGTCTGCACTCTCTTCACAGGTGACTACTTTGCTGGACTAAAGTACATTCCCCCTCAAATTATATTCTTCTTGCAGCTGCTGCATTCTCCTACATGCTGTTGCAGAATCCCAAAAATGATCCTAAATATTTCGGGACACAGATAGCATCTCCTGCATGTCATTGTAATTTTTTAAAAGTTCTGTACCACCAAGTTGATTGTGTGAGCAAAACAGGGAATGCGATGTAATACTCTAACAATATTGGTGGCGTTATCAGAAATCACATATCCTCAGGAGAGTCCAAGCAGGATAAGCCATGTTGCAATGACATCCCTTAGTTTCTCAAACAGGTTGTCAACGGTATTACCTCTGACCTGCGCCTTGTCTCGTCTCTGATAACCACCTCTCACTCCCGCCTTCAAGACTTCTCCCATGCTGCTCCCCACTTATAGAATTCCCTACCACGCTCAATCAGACTTTCCCACAGCCTTCAAATCTTTAGATGCTCTTTGAAAACCCATCTCTTTTTTAGAGGTGACCTATCCTCGATAAGACTATTCACATTAATGCACTCTCACATCTGTCCAAATCTCCACTCTGAGCCATACTTGCTCCTCTTGTTTCAGCTGTGCCCTATTCCCTTTAGAATGTAAGCTCTCTAATGAGCAGGATCCTCCATACCCTTTGTTTTCATGACTCCATTCATGTTGTCTGCCTTCTCTGTTCTTGTTTTACGTATGTCTTGTTTTATGTATGTCCTTGTCTTCCCTACTGTACGGCACTGTGCACTGTATTGCCTTACAAATCTACGATAATAATAATATTATTACTATTATTATTATTATTATTATTATTATTATTAATAATAATAATTGTGAGGTGAGGAATAGCTTCTAGTAAAATGGTGTTGTGATGGAATTTGGACCTCAAGTAATTGTCTAACACCAGCTGCTTTAATAGTGGATATTGGATGCAGATCTAATACTAGCATAGTCACCATGGCGTCTGTGATCCGCTTTGCGACTTGGTGACAGCTTTCATACTTGCTAAGGATTGTTTAAAAGTCAATTGTTGTAAACTACTAGTAGTGTTCTTCTTGGTCTGCTTCTGGGTTGAAGATCCACCCCCAGCAGCAGCAGCAGTGGGCCTAACGCTCAAGGATTCTTCTGAGGAGTCCTGGATAGGGGAGGAGTCATCTCGCATTAGCAACTTGGATGCAGGAGTAACTCTGATCACTTGTGAGGATATTGATGATGAAGGTGTTGGGGGTGTAGATTGCAGGTGCTGGGATCTAGCTGAGAAAAGGGAGGTAGCTGATGCTGGACTGCTTGTTGTTATTTATTTAGCATAAGTTTCTGATTTTCCCAAGAGCTTTCTATGAACTCGCTTCAAATGGCGTAACATGGATGAAGTTCCTAGATGATTAAGGTCCCTACCTCTACTGACGGTGGCTTTACAATGCTACAAATGGCTAGACAACTGCTATCAGAATTTGGGTAAAAATAATTACACACAAAAGAGGTGGATTTTTTGGTCTTATGCCCAGGCATCACATTAGCCTTCTTCTTATCACTGGCAAGAACTGCTGCAGTCTTTGTTTGAAAGTGGATGAAAATAATATTGTGACCTGTGAGCTGGTCAAAATTGACTGCAAATGACTTGAAATTAGTGTTATTGAAGTTAATAATAATGTAGGGGAAAAAACGAGAAAAATTATGTGATTTTAGCATATTTTAGATATTTTTCTAAAAAATAGAGATCCAAAACCAAAACACACGAGGTCGGTTTTGCCAAAACCAAAATCAAAACATGAAGTTATTCCAGATCCAAAATCAAACCAAAACCAAAACCAAAACACAGAGGTCAGTGAGTATCAGTGAGATGTTGCGTATAGCAACCAATCAGATTCTACATATAATTCGTTTAGTACATTCCACAAAATGAAGCTAGAATTTGATTAGTTGCTATAGGCAACATCTCCACTTTTTCAAACCTGCAGCTTGATAAATTAACCCCCAAAGGTTCTACCAATAAAAGCGACAAGAACAGGTAGGAGAGAGCAGGACAGTCTGCCAACTGTTCTGAATCTGATGGAATAGTCCTGAATTTGGGTGACTATCTCGCTTAGTCAGGATTTGGTCGGACTACAAGGACAGTTGGGAGGTATGTACCACTTCACACTTTACTGCTCGTGAAGGCAGAGCTGCGTGCACCTAACAGTAATGTACACAGTATTGCCTGTGTATTTATCTACAACCATAATACATCATTGGGAGTCTCCCGTCTCAAATGTCCCATGCCCCCCAGAGCCCTAATCCAGCTCTGCTCTAGGTATGAGACTAGCTGTAAAATATTATGTCACATATAAACAGGTTTTCCACTTTCAGATTACTTTTATTCTCGTTGGCCACTTTGTACATGTCTTTCTGTAACTTGCTAAACATGCAGCTTTATTTTGTCTTCTTTCTCAATTTTTATCTTTATACATATATCAACAGGCAGAGTTGCTTATTTTTGTTGCCCTGGGATATAACACAGGTCTGTTCTGCTCTCTACTATGAATACAGTTGAGAGAGCAACTAGAGAGCAGCCGTGTGTTGTAATAGTGGGTAATAATCAGTAGACCTGATTATATAAATACTTCGGAGAAGAGCACAGAAAGAAGCTAGAAAAACAAAGCAACTCATTTAAGAAAAGCTGGAGGAGTCATTTTGAAACACCAGCGTAATTGATATCCCTACAACGTGACTTGTTACTGTGCTTCACAGACGTGCAGGTCTCATAAGCAAAGTATGGAATTCATCTATTTTCCAGGTTACACTCATGATGCTTGGAGTCTACTGGACATTGAAACCAGAAGTTATGAGTGAGGACATGTCTTTACTGCCAGCAATAAACAGTATTTGCCAATTAGGAAGCAGTCTAATTACTAACACAACCATATTTCGTAATCCCACAAAAATATTTACTTACTTATATTTCCCCTCAGGTGGATAACCACTGGGTTACTATAACCACTCATAGTGTTGTGGTCAGGTGGAAAACAATGAAAAGTATTACAGGAAACCTATAAATATATTGGATTTGCCAAGTGAAACTAGGACTTTAAATTATTTAGTTGGCATCTCCTTCTGTGCTCTTACACATCCGTTCCACACTATGTCACAGCTAGAAAACAATTCTGCATTATTAAGGGCAATTGTTTAATTGTACTTACTTCCGTCAAACAAGCTGTTGTCACCTGATGTCCTTGGCAATCTCTGATAAACAAAGGAAATTTTCCCTGGGGCTGATTATTAGCACTTGTCTCACAGTCTTTTTGTCCAATGTCTGTTAAAAGACACAAACCAAATACAATCTTATGCACCTATCGCCATTATGCACAGTGGAGGCAGCCATTTTGTGAGCTAAACCAATATTCAGGAAAACACAGCCTACAAATTCACTAGGAACCAGTCACTGCATTCTCACAATTTATGGTTCACTCTAGAAAATGGTGTAGCTGACAGGTGCACATAAAGAGGGTTATTACCATTCCTGCCAATGTAACACAAACATCTAAGCTACTCAACAAGTGTTCAACATAAGATGCCCGTTCTGTCATCAATGCTTATATAATTACTGCACCTATACTCAAGACCAGCACTACCAGACGTAACTGATGTCACAGTGGTGGGTCTGTGTGGTGAGTAGTTTCTGGACAAGTTCCAATCTGTGTCCAAAATGTGCTTCCTTCTTGCACTGTAGTGGCGGCTTTTGATATTGGTGTGGTAGAGGGCACATGTCCTCCGGCCTAATTTATTAAGGCACACAAAACGAACATAAGGGGCCTGATTCATTAAGGCACTCATACTGAGCGCAACGTGCGTGCAGCTTCCTCTTAAGACTGGAAGTTAAACAAATCTATGAATATCGGCACCGGCTGGGACTACATGTTCCAGAGTCCCCAATGGCCTAGAGAAAATTGCACAATCATGCAAGAGGAGATGCTGGTCTCGCTACGGAGGGGAAACTAAAAGCAAAAAAGTTTTACTGGGAAGCGAGAAGAAGAAATTGAAAGAGAGACTAACGGAGATAGAGGAGTTAAGGGGGAGAGATAGGATAATAAAGGAGATACAGGAGTCCAGAGAGAGAGAGAGAATAAAAAAGGAGGCATTGGAGGAAATAGAGTGAGAGAGAGAGAGAGATAGAGAGAGAGAGAGAGAGAGAGAGTACTTATGTTACAAAATCATAGTTTAGAGACATTTTGTACAGAAGTTGTTTTCTATATAGAGAGGTGAGACTGTTAGAAGAGATGAGAGGAAAATTGATAGAGACTGATTTGTAAGAGGGAAATATTTGTGTTAAGACATTTATATGAAGAGCAATATCTATAAGGATAAAAAGAACAGATCATCATTAATAAAAATAAAAAATAATACATTATGATTATATCTGAGAATTTGTGATATCAATTACTTATCAGCTCTCAAATAATATGGGAAAAAACTGAATAACTCAAGCAATAAATTGCAGAGACTGCTTTATATATTTATTCAAATATTTTCAACAGCATTGTAAATCTAATTGCATATATATATATATATATATGTTCAACACCAATATAAATATTTATTTGAAGGGCTGAGTTATTATCCGATAACTATGTCTTCTATATCTTTATTACAATGAAAAGATATGGAGAAGGTGATGGATTTAAATGATCAAAAAGTAGCTATCAATTACAATTTATGTGCATCAATGAAAGTCTGGGCAGAAGTTGATGCAGATAAAAAAAAGTAAAAATCCATAATGGTGAACTGTAAAATTTAAGCATGTGACAACCTTAAACTGTTAATATTTGTTATAAGTGAGTAGTGTTATTTAGTATTTGATTGAGGGTGATTATAATTTCATTTAGATAATATATATGAGATAATAGATGATAATAGTATGAGATAATGTGTAATATATTGTAAGAGTTTATAAGGAGTTGGGTCTGGTTTATAAAGCCAAATTAATAGTATAGTAGCAATATTTAGACTAATATTCAAATTGCATAGATACTAGTACATACAATTTTACTAGTGAATCTTTGGTGAGTTGCATGTTGAACATCAAAAAATTGTTAATTATCTGATTTTATTATCTATTTCCTATTTGTAAAGATATTTGAAATATATATTTTCAAAGTAAATATTTTTATAAAAAAACTACATTGTTGTGTGTCAGAATTGTGTTGTCTGTGTGGTTACAGGGGATTCCCGAGTCGTCCCTGGTGGTCATTTCATCCACATCCATTCAGATCCCTGCAAGAAGACTTGGTGGAGGCACTGTGTAAAGAGAGGTAAATGATATACACATGAAGAGTTGTGAGACTCCCGAATTCAGCAAGGAACAGACCTGAGGATACGTGTGCTGCTGAACTCTGGTGTACATCTGCTCTGGTCTACTACACAAGACACTGCAGGATATTTCCAATAATAATGTGGATAATACATCCACAAAAGTATGCGCAGAAAAAGAAAAAATCTATTGAATTAATGTCACCTGTTAATAATATAAGCATTAATGATGACAAAACAGTTCACTGAGTTCCATTAAGTATATTTATTTGGATGTTCTTAATGTCTACTAAATTTTTACAGTTGCTCCTGATTGCAAACACGTGATATAACATGCATACAAGACTGTCATCACTAGTACTTGGGACTCAGTACTCAGACTAGCCCTGTAGCTGAAGCAAGAGATTCGGATGTGGCTGTACAATGACTACTGGCGAATGCCCCTTTCTCACCCTATTCCCTTTCAGAAACCGTAGGCTGTAGTAAGCGTACTTTGCGTGCTAAGATGTAGTGAACGTTGCTGCGTTCTATGACATATGAGCTGGTTATGGGCATGCACAGAGTGATTTTGCCTAAAATAAGAAAAAATTGGAAGATACGTGGCTTAATGAATCTGGCTCAATGGGCATTTTTATAAAAACACGCCACTTGCCGTATTGAGACACACACACTACATAGGCAAACCAAGGGGAAGTTTCCTAGTGCCTGGAACCCCCCCCTCCCTCTGGGGGTACTGTATGCTTGAGGTGGCTGGACCCTGCCCCGGGATCAGCCACCTTCCAGCTTGTGTTCAGATAGTTTCTGTCTGCACTGTTCACAGTCATCTCTCCCCAACAAGTATTGAAAGCACCAAGAACAGGTAGGAGAGTGCAGAACAGTCTGTCAACTGTTCTGACACACTCAATCAGGACGATTGTAGGGACAGTTGGGAGGTACGTCCTGCTTCACACGGCTCTGCTCGAAAAGTGAGAGCTGCGTGCCCCTAACAGTAGTGCACGCAGCATTGCCCGTGTATATGATGGGGATAGGAAGAGTTGAAGAGCAGCCAAGCACCGTCTTAAATTATAGCTACGCCCGAACCATTCTTGCCATATTTAGGGCTTTATATTACTCCGCATTCACACCAGTTATACCAGTATAATTTTTCTCCTATTATTAACAAAATACAGGTGCAACTGTAACTAATTGGAAGCATTTAAAATTATCTTTATTAGAAAGAGTAGCGATTATCAAGAACATTATTTTTCCTAAACTTTCATATCTCATGCAAATGTTACCCATTAGTATCAGTAAAGTAGATGTCCTTAAATGCACGACCCTCTTCAACAGATTTATATGACGGCAAAAAAAAACAGAATATTGAGACATAGGTATCTACCAAAACAGAAGGGAGGAGTAGGTTTCCCTGACATCGTAGCCTTAAATAGAGCGTATGTTGTTACGTGATTATAACAAGTAAAATTATGTTGAGGCTCTGAATTGCACTTACCAATGAGGGTTAATGTCTGGATGTTTACATTTGTCAGGCCAATAGGATTCCACTGGGATATATGGTTTGTGCATATAAATTCTGCTCCCAATGCATTCTGGTCCTTCCAGTTCCTGATCGTCAGTGCTTTAATTAAAATTTATGTCTTATAACAGTTTTTCTGGATATAGAGGAGGCGCAGTTGGTAGGAGAGCTGTGCAGTCAGCGTATAATCGTAGGTGCTACCCTGATTGGCCGCTCGTCACTGCCCCTTTTAGAAATACCATGACTCTTGACCCTTCTGCGCGGAGGGCCCCTTGTTGTGCTTTACTCGGCATGACAATGTCGAGTCTAGAAGGGGAGCAGTCATGTGACTCTAGATTTGCACCGGCCACTAGTAAAGATATCATTCTTGGTTTAGTGGTTGAGCGAAAAAATGTTACACTATTACTTTATTATTTATCACTTTATTTCTGTACAGTAAGTAGGAGTTTAAAAAAATAATAGTTCTAAACTGAAAATATCTGTAAAAAGGTCTAAATGTATAGATCTGAAGTACCTGTCACACTTATGTTGTTGTGATTGGAGAGTCAGGGGAAGTTGCAGACAGGTGGAGTAATTTTATCTAATAGAGACTATGAAACCTCATGATGTTGGTGAGCGGGCTACGCTTCTCAACATCCTGAAGACTATGTTAATGTCAGCTAGAAATGTTTGCAGAACATATGGGTGAGGGCTAGGTTTGAAACAAGAGTACCTTGGTAGGGTATTTTGTTCCCTTAAAAGTGCACTGGCTGAGAATTGTATTCTGTCCATAGGTTTGTGTTCATGTGACCTTGAATAAAAGCTATGGCCATTTATCTCTCCAAAAGTTATGTGTTGCATCTATATTTTGACTAATGTTGATCTTGTCGGCTATCATTTTGGATGGAAGTGAGTGAAACATTCGGCCATGTTTTAAAATTGCAATTTGAGGAATTCTAAAAAGGATTAGGGTTCAACATGAGGTCTGGATTTTGCTTTTATGAAGTATTTTACCAGGAAGAAATACATTCAGCGTCACCTCTCATTTTCAAGTAAGTGGATATTAAGTATTATTATGATAAGTCATTTCAGAACATGACAGACAGTCATATGTGTCTCCCATGTTTAGAAAAGTGATGTCCAACTGTCCATCTCCTGAAGCCCCCAGATATATGCCCTGGTCAGACTTATTTTCTGCTGTATATCATAGGTCACATGATGCGGACCTGTTGCCTTCCGCATCATGTGACAAGCTTTGCACAGCGCAGGGAGTTCATGCAGCACATCCAATCAGAGGTCATTTGGGGGCTGTTTTCTTTTATTACTGAATTCTAGGGTAATGTGCAGTGTTTTTGAAGGTTGGAGAGACACACATGCACATGAAAAATTACCCATCACTGTTTAGGAGATACTAAAATCATTGGAAAATGATAATCAGATAATGTTTGTCATATGAATGTCATGTCTTATGAATTCCCTATATCATATACCTTTGCAGCCAAGCTAATGCCACTCTTCCTAGGCATAGGTAATAACGGTGCTAGAAGACAGTACAGAACCAGTGTTATCAATGCTAAAAAATATTTTGTACTGGCACATACCTCTTAACATTTTAAAATGCAAAATCAATACAAATTTAGCTCTGCCTAAATTCCACCCAAATCTGCCAGATCTTTGCAACCACATTCCAAAGAAACTGTGCTCATTGTCTGATAGTTCAATCCTATTTCAGGGTCTTATAATCAGGCATTGACATCAGGATGTCACATTTTCATGATTTTTCATTATATTGAAAATCAATATTTCTATTTACTGACAGTTAGTTTGCTGATGGTTGTCTACAGTTTTAACAACTGCAAAGGATATTTCTTACAACACAATGTCGTGAATCAGTGGGGAGGCTGTGCATCTGTAGGTTTGCTAAAGATTCTACAAAGCTACAACTTTCCAACTAGAAGTGACTTATTCTTATAATAAAGGACCGTGTGTAATCACTTGGCAGCCATCTTTAAAGCCCCCACAGCACCCGAAGATCCAGAATGCCAACAGGTCCTTCAGTATTGGAATGCACATCTCCATCATGTCTGGAGCAGTGATAAGGGAGAGATGGGCATAGAAAGAGGGGGGCGTCCAGCTGCAGTCTGGGGACCTGTAGTGAATGATCCCTTTGTCCCTCTCTTCTTCAATGTTTGCATGAAAACCTATTCACATACCCTGCAGCTGCAATCATCTTCATAAGAAGAGAATAAGGGAGGGGGTGATGTCAATCTCACAAACAAGTATAGACTATTTATCTGTCTCCCAGCTGCAAAACTTTTCAAAATAAAAACAGCACCAGATTTTATTTTTATGCAAAATCTAACTATTGTCAATGGAATATTTTTGTTGTGAAATCTAGTTGCCATAATACAACACTACCATGAAAAGTGTGATCTCTACTTTAACACTAGCATAATTGCACAAATTAAGAGTAGCGATAGGGATTTAAAGTTTTGAGTTCCATGTGAAAACGAACAAGAAGCATGCAAATGTCATTGTGAAAACAGGAATTGGATTTGCAAACCATATTCCTGTCTCTACAAGATAATACACGCCATTGATTTGCAAAATTATGTTCATTTGCAAAATGATGACTGAACCTGGGTAGATGCTGGGGCGTTCCTCAATGCTAGTAGTAGTCACCCAATCTATTTTCACATATAAACGGCATGCATCTTTGTACCACTTTCAAAATCACATTGATTGCACACATGATATGTGCCATGAACTTGGGAGGTGTCCATCCATACTAATAAAGATGAACTGCATCGTGCAAGGACCGGCGGTGACAGCAATATAAAGTAGGCAGAGAAAATGAATCAGAATAAAGTAATAATGGGATGTTTAAATGCTTTATTGTTCTTAGGTATTTAGAGTATTTAATAATAAAGCAAGCATTAATGATGTAACCCATAGCAAGCAATCACATATGATATTTCTTTGGTCTAGTTATAGTAGATTGATAAAAGTTGTTTTACGATTATGAATGCATACTTCCCAACTATCCCTATTAGACGGAACAGTCCCAATTTGTCCCAATTATTGTAATGCTGGGATGAATATCCTATTCCCAGAAGCTCTGCGGTGAACAGGAACATGCAGAAATAAATGTGAGTTTTTAGTAGGAATAGAACCACTCCTTCCTCGCCACCCAGAACTCTAGGTACACATGTGACCTAAATAGGGACACTTAACCACAAAGCAACACGTGTTGCGTCAATTGAACCAAAGCCGACCATATTGGGAAGTGATGGGGCTTGTTCATGGCCATGGAAAAGAGAAGAGGGAGGGGAGGTTATGGGGTCTCACAAGGTCTAATCCTAATGACGGTAAAATAAGGGGTAGTGCATTCTTCAGAGTCCAAGGTGTTTTCTATGTTGTAGACAAACCTATCTCACTCCTACACTGAAGACTCATAACTACATATAGTCACATGTTTTTTGAATTTTTAAATTCCCACCGTCTCCTCTTACGCTGGGACACTTGCTGGGGAAAAAAAAACCTTCAAAGTGTGAAGTTATTATTTGTTAAGTTGAAGTTTGTTTGAATTGTGAATATGGGGAGGATTCGTTTTGCAGAAAAGCAGGTTAATCATAGCCACATCATTTTTTTTCGGCTAAACATAATTATGATTTGTTACTGTGGTCGGCTTTTCTTAATGGCAACAACAGTAGATTGATCAGGCTACAGCACAAACACACCGACTCAGAATTATATCTTTTCACAGATACTTTTCAGAGCATATTTTGATGATCAATCGTGCACAGCACAATGGTCAAAGCAATGATTCTAAAAAATATATAAATTTGCTCCTTTTGGAACTTTTCCCAATCTGATTGGCAGTAGAATTATGGGTGGACAGCCTGACAAATACGTATGCATTTACATTGATAATACAGCTGTGTCCACTAATATTCTTGCACAATTTTCAGTACCGGTCATAAATTTCCTTAGACAACTAATTTTAATGCGTCTTTTGATTTTGAGAAAAAATAATTTCTGCCATCGCTAGGGCTAGATACTAATGTTGCTGGTTCCCTATCTCAATTCCACTGGTATTGTTACAGGGCCTGAACCCAGTAAAGGTTTTAGACAGGTTCCATTGCCCGGAACATCCATGAAAGCTAATTTAAGCGATATAGAGAGGTAGACAAAATAGAGTCTAGTCCAAGCTACCTGGGAGGTGTATAAGGAAGTTTGGGCATAGTGGTTTCAGTTTGAAGGTTATTTGAGTGTCTCCTCCTGAGATATAGATAGGGGTGATGTTCTCATTTGGTTTATTGGAAAAGATGGCAGCAAACTCTGCAATCTGGACATAGAAAAAAGAATGTCAGCTTTAGCATTTCTTTATAAAAATAATGGGTTGCCAGTATTTCACCAAATACATTTAAATAAGCAAGCCTTAAACTAAATTTTGCTAAGCATTCTTGAATAACTGCCTTGGTCTGTAGCTCCCCCTTTGAGACATTACTTTTTTAGCTGTTCTCTGGCTGTTTATGTGCACTGTAGGTGACTATAGTAGTTAATCCAAACAAAACATGCAGTGGGGACTTATACATGCAGGACATATGGGTAAGAACATTATTTTTCCTAAATTTTCATATCTCATGCAAATGTTACCCATTAGTATCAGTAAAGAAGATGCCCTTAAATGCATGCCATATGGGTAACGAAAGGGGGCTTAGAAGTGTGGGTACAAAAGTCCAATAAACATTTGTTTTATTGGTTAAGTATGTGCATTCATTTATTTTTTTAAGTTACCATTTGAAGTGAACAATGTTTAGAACGGTTTGTGACCATTCCATAATTTTTTGGGTCATAGGTCATGCAGCAGCAAGAACCTATGGACCATATTCGACATTTGGTGCTCAAAAGATACAGGTGATGTAGATTGGAGGTTGAGCGTTGAAGTGGAGAAAGTACCCTTATTTTAGAGGCATTGGGACCTCACCAATGAAGGACTTCTCAAAGAGATCAAACATGTTTATCTGGACTTCTGTTAATTTCTGTAATTCTTCAATATTTGGTCTGAAGCATCCTCCTTTTTATATATAAAAATAATAAACACAAGAAAGAAAAAAAAAGGGTTCTGATATGGAGGAACAATAGCTATTTATACAGGTATAAAGACTCATTTAACCTATAAACCCATATCTGTATCTTAAAAACAATTTTATTATGTAATCATTAAACATTCTTCTATTAGTATGGTAGAAATTGATTTTGCAAAATATAAAAATAAAACAGGTGACAGGTTTAAAAAAGGGGGAAAACAAGAGATTAACCCGAATTTAATTCTCTATGTTCTCCCCCAAAACATATATTTACACTAATGATGATCATATACATTTGTTATATCTGTTAATCAGAATAACCATGCTGATGTTATGCATAGTGGGAATTTGTTAGAACTAGCATTAAGAGTATCTTCAAGTGAATTCTTAATCATATTGGTATTATAAAAACATATTTCTTAGCAGGGCCGGACTGGGACTAAAAATCAGCCCTGGCATTTGAAGCAGACAGGCCCACTTCTGTTGATGAGTAGGAAAGAACTGTGTTACCGTGGCGCAGCGGCACCAAGGGCGTGGTCACATTATGTTGGGGGCGTGGTCAACATGGGGCATTGATACATACATTATAATAAAACATTACATTTTCAGGTCATCCACATCCACATCACACCACCTCCCACCCCAGAAACACATTACAACACCCCAATCCACTGTACTTATCTATGCTTCTGCTGCTGTTGACATCCATCAGGGTGGGAACTTCCTGTTGAGTGAGCAGGGAAGCTCTTAGTCTCACAAGATTAAGAAATCTCATGCGACTTAGAGCTCCTCGGCTTGCTCTGCAGGCTGTGTCCTGTCCGGGGACTGGGAGCAACTATCAGATTCCTCCTGCTAACCAGAGCTAGATTAAGGCTCGGGTGGCCCTAGGCACTTAAGACAGGGGGGCTCCTTTAATGTAATATGGTTATTAGACACATTTTCAACAAATACACCGACAATA
Organism: Mixophyes fleayi; assembly: GCF_038048845.1. Lineage (NCBI taxonomy): Eukaryota > Metazoa > Chordata > Amphibia > Anura > Limnodynastidae > Mixophyes > Mixophyes fleayi. The sequence goes on from NC_134409.1 coordinate 98,027,170, forward strand.
CTGTGAGCACTACTGTTTAGTGCACACCGTTCTGCCTTCACAAGCAATATAATGTGAAGTAGGACATACCTCCCAACTGTCCTTGCAGTCAGACCAAATCCTGACTAAGCGGGACAGTCACCCACCAAATTCAAGACAATTGGCAGACTGTCCTGCTTTCTCCTACCTGTCAAGTCATTGTCACCGCTTATGACTGCTGGGGTCTTTATATCAGTTGCTGCTTGTCTGGATCCTGAAATGTTGGGGTCCCTATTTGGAAAAAAAATAGGTACATGAAATTTAGAAAACTCCAACCAGCACCGCTGTTAAATCAATATAGCACCCACGTTTTAAAATTAGGCCTCACTCCAGCCCCAACATTAAAATAATAATATTCCCATTTAATAAATAAACCTATTTCCCTCCCTACATACAGCCCCAGCATTAAAATAATAGTATTTACATTTCATAAATATACATATTTCCTGCAACCATCACTGCCATTAAATTCATAGTCACATTTAATAAAGAGACCTCATTCTCCCCAAACTCAGCCTCACATTCAATAGCCCCCAAACCACCCCATCTTAAATTAATAGTCCCTACTATTACATTGCCCCACCATTACCCCGCAAACAAAATAGCACCCATTAATTAGCCACCATCTACCTCACACACACTACATTGCCAAAAGCTCCCTGTGCGATCACACACACACACACACACACACACTACTGTGCCCCTTCATCATCACCATGCTATGTCCTCTTATGATCCCACTGTGCCCTTCATGCTACCACCCCTTCATCACACTCTGCCATGCTGCTTTTGCCCATCCTCACACTCTGCCATGCTGCTTTTGCTCCTCTTCATCACCCTGTGCCATGCTCCTCTTCATCCCCATGTGCCTTATACTCCCCGTTCTTCATCCCCCTGTGCCTTGTTTCTCTCCCCCCTTTCTTCCTCCCCCTGTGCCTTTTATTTCTCCCCCCCTTTCTTCCTCCCCCTGTGCCTTGTATCTCTCTCCACCTTTCTTTATCCCCTTGTGCCTTTTATCCCCCCCCACTTCTTCATCCCCCTGTGCCTTGTATTCCCCTTTCTTCATCCCCCTATGCCTTGTATCCCTCACCCCCTTTCTTCCTCCCCCTGTGCCTTTTATCTCTCCCCCCTTTCTTTCTCCCCCTGTGCCTTTTATTTCTCCCCCCCCTTTCTTCCTCCCCCTGTGCCTTGTATCTCTCTCCACCTTTCTTTATCCCCTTGTGCCTTTTATCCCCCCCCACTTCTTCATCCCCCTGTGCCTTGTATTCCCCTTTCTTCATCCCCCTATGCCTTGTATCCCTCACCCCCTTTCTTCCTTCCCCTGTGCCTTTTATCACCCCCCTTCATCCTCCCTCTGTGCCTTTTATCTCTCCCCCCCCCTTTCTTCATCCTCCCCTGTGGCTTTTATCTCTCCCCCCTTTCTTCCTCCCCCTGTGCCTTGTATCTCTCTCCCCCTTTCTTCCTCCCGTGCCTTTTATCTCTCCCCCCACTTCTTCATCCCCCTGTGCCTTTTATCCCTCCCCACTTCTTCATCCCCCTGTGCCTTGTATCCCCCTTTCTTCATCCCCCTATGCCTTGTATCCCTCACCCCCTTTCTTCCTCCCCCTTTGCCTTTTATCACCCCCTCTTTCATCCTCCCCCTGTATCTTTTATCTCTCCCCCCCTTTCTTCATCCCCCTGTGTCTTTTATCTCTCCCCCCCTTTCTTCATCCCCCTGTGCCTTGTATCCCCCTCCTTTCTTCATCCCCCTATGCCTTGTATCCCTTACCCCCTTTCTTTCTCCCCCTGTGCCTTTTATCACCCCCCTTTCATCCTCCCCCTGTGCCTTTTATCTCTCCCCCCTCTTTCTTCATCCCCCTGTGCCTTGTATCTCTCTCCCACTTTCTTCCTCCCCATGTGCCTTTATCTATGCCCCCTTCTTCTTCATCCCCCTGTGCCTTTTATCCCCCCCACTTCTTCATCCCCCTGTGCCTTTTATCCCCTCCTTTCTTCATCTCCCTATGCCTTGTATCCCTCACTCCCTTTCTTCCTCCCCCTGTGCCTTTTATCACCCCCCTTTCATCCTCCCCTGTGCCTTTTATCTCTCCCCCTTTATTACTCCCCCTGTGCCTTGTATCTCTCTCCCCCCTTTCTTCCTCCCCGTGCCTTTTATCTCTCCCCCCACTTCTTCATCCCCCTGTGCCTTTTATCCCTCCCCACTTCTTCATCCCCCTGTGCCTTGTATCCCTCATCCCCCTTCTTCCTCCCCCTGTGCCTTTTATCACCCCCTCTTTCATCCTCCCCCTGTACCTTATATCTCTCCCCCCCTTTCTTCATCCCCCTGTGTCTTTTATCTCCCCCCCTTTCTACATCCCCCTGTGCCTTGTATATCTCTCCCCCTTTCTTCCTCCCCCTGTGCCTTTTATCTCCCCCCCACTTCTTCATCCCCCTGTGCCTTGTATCCCCCTCCTTTCTTCATCCCCCTATGCCTTGTATCCCTTAGCCCCTTTCTTCCTCCCTCTGTGCCTTTTATCACCCCCCTTTCATCCTCCCCCTGTGCCTTTTATCTCTCCCCCCCTTTCTTCATGCCCCTGTGCCTTTTATCTCTCCCCCTCTTTCTTCATCCCCCTGTGCCTTGTATCTCTCTCCCCCTTTCTTCCTCCCCCTGTGCCTTTTATCTCCCCCCCACTTCTTCATCCCCCTGTGCCTTGTATCCCCCTCCTTTCTTCATCCCCCTATGCATTGTATCCCTTACCCCCTTTCTTCCTCCCCCTGTGCCTTTTATCACCCCCCTTTCATCCTCCCACTGTGCCTTTTATCACTCCGCCATTTCTTCATGCCCCTGTGCCTTTTATCTCTCCCCCTCTTTCTTCATCCCCCTGTGCCTTGTATCTCTCTCCCCCTTTCTTCCTCCCCATGTGCCTTTTATCTATCCCCCCTACTTCTTCATCCCCCTGTGCCTTTTATCCCCCCTTTCTTCCTCCCCCTGGGCCTTTTATCACCCCCCTTTCATCCTCCCACTGTGCCTTTTATCACTCCCCCATTTCTTCATGCCCCTGTGCCTTTTATCTCTCCTCCTCTTTCTTCATCCCCCTATGCCTTGTATCCCTCACTCCCTTTCTTCCTCCCCCTGTGCCTTTTATCACCCCCCTTTCATCCTCCCCTGTGCCTTTTATCTCTCCCCCTTTCTTACTCCCCCTGTGCCTTGTATCTCTCTCCCCCTTTCTTCCTCCCTGTGCCTTTTATCTCTCCCCCCACTTCTTCATCCCCCTGGGCCTTTAATCCCTCCCTACTTCTTCATCCCCCTGTGCTTTGTATCCCCCTTTCTTCATCCCCCTATGCCTTGTATCCCTCACCCCCCTTCTTCCTCCCCTGTGCCTTTTATCACCCCCTCTTTCATCCTACCCCTGTACCTTATATCTTTCCCCCCCCTTTCTTCATCCCCCTGTGTCTTTTATCTCTCCCCCCCCTTTCTTCATCCCCCTGTGCCTTGTATATCTCTCCTCCTTTCTTCCTCCGCCTGTGCCTTTTATCTCCCCCCCACTTCTTCATCCCCCTTTGCCTTTTATCCCCCCACTTCTTCATCCCCCTGTGCCTTGTATCCCCCTCCTTTCTTCATCCCCCTATGCCTTGTATCCCTTAGCCCCTTTCTTCCTCCCTCTGTGCCTTTTAGCACCCTCTTTTATCCTCCCCCTGTGCCTTTTATCTCTCCCCCCTTTCTTCATGCCCCTGTGCCTTTTATCTCTCCCCCTCTTTCTTCATCCCCCTGTGCCTTGTATCTCTCTCCCCCTTTCTTCCTCCCCCTCTGCCTTTTATCTCCCCCCTTTCATCCTCCCCCTGTGCCTTTTATCTCTCCCCCCCTTTCTTCATCCCCCTGTGCCTTTTATCTCTCCCCCTCTTTCTTCATCCCCCTGTGCCTTGTATCTCTCTCCCCCTTTCTTCCTCCCCCTGTGCCTTTTATCTCCCCCCCACTTCTTCATCCCCCTGTGCCTTTTATCCCCCCACTTCTTCATCCCCCTGTGCCTTGTATCCACCTCCTTTCTTCACCCCCCTATGCATTGTATCCCTTACCCCCTTTCTTCCTCCCCCTGTGCCTTTTATCACCCCCTTTCATCCTCCCCCTGTGCCTTTTATCATTCCCCCCCTTTCTTCATGCCCCTGTGCCTTTTATCTCTCCCTCTCTTTCTTCATCCCCCTGTGCCTTGTATCTCTCTCCCCCTTTCTTCATCCCCCTGTGCCTTTTATCCCCCCCACTTATTCATCCCCCTGTGCCTTTTATCCCCCTCCTTTCTTCATCTCCCTATGCCTTGTATCCCTCACCCCCTTTCTTCATCCCCCTGTGCCTTTTATCTCTCCCCCTCTTTCTTCCTCCCCCTGTTCCTTGTATCTCTCCCCTTTTCTTCCTCCCCATGTGCTTTTTATCTATCCCTCCCCCCACTTCTTCATCCCCCTGTGCCTTTTATACCCCTCATTTCTTCATCTCCCTATGCCTTGTATCCCTCACCCCCTTTCTTCCTCCCCCTGTGCCTTTTATCACCCCCCTTTCATCCTCCCCCTGTGCCTTTTATCTCTCCCCCCCTTTCTTCATCCCCCTGTGCCTTTTATCTCTCCCCCTCTTTCTTCATTCCCCTATGACCTGTATCCCTCATCCCCTTTCTTCCTCTCCCTGTGCCTTTTATCCCCCCTTTCTTCAGCCCTGTGTGCCTCTTATCTCCCCCTTCTTTATCCCTGTGTGCCTTTTATCCCCCCTCTACACTTCTTCATCAGCTTGTGCCTCACTTTGTTTCTCCACTTTTTAACTTACCTCTGAATTGCTTTCTTTCATCTTTATTTATTTTTCTTCTCTTTTCTCTCTTCTGTCTTCTTTCTTCTCTCTTCCGTGTCGCCACTCCATGATGACGTCAGGCCCGACATTCAGTGCAAGTGGAGGGGGGAGATGAACGCAGGCACTGCGATCATGTGACTCACAGGATCTCGCTTGCGCGCACCACCCCCCCTGCTGCCGAAAAAGAAATAGCTGAAAAGAAATAAAAAAAAAACGAGAGTGAAGGTGTGGGAGCTGAGGCGCCGCGATCATGTGAGTATACAAACACTCACATGATCGCTGCGCAGGGTACCGGCCCATACAGCCATCGGCCCTTCTGGCAAATGCCTGAAGTGCCAGATGGCCAGTCCGGCCCTTTTTCTTAGTATGGTTAATATTGCAAATCAAATTCCAAACCATATATTAGATATTACAAGAACTATAGGGAATTTTCATTTCATTATGATCGCCTTTGTGTGGTATGTAATTAGGGGCAGGTTGGGTTGGGGAACAGGGGGATATATGCCCCACAGGACGGCCCTTTAGTGGACTACCTTGGGCTGGGTCACAGGGCCACCTGCATTTTATTTCTTTAAAATGTTCCTAATAGGCTACTGAGTCGAGTCTTGCCCCCAGGCTAAAATTTGCCAGCCTTCCCCTGTATGTAACAGTTCTCAATTATTAATTGTGATAATCAATTAGATGGCAGTGGGTATACCTGTATGTGTATTATTCTAAACCTTGTGGCAACTGGATTTGATGCTGCTAATAAGAAGTTGTTAGCTCAATACAGATCGTAGTTTAAATAAATATATTTGTGGGATTCGTCTCGCGAATATACTGTATAGAAATCCTGCAGCTGTGTTTAATTTAAGGTAATTTCACATCTTTTACTTCCTTCTCTATATTTAAATAAATATATTTTGTGTAATAAATTTACTTTTCTTACAACTGAGGTCCTTTGTACTACAATATGCAACACAGCAAAGGTATATGCATATCAAAAGGTACTCTGATAAAGTAGTACATATAATCCCACTGATACATGTCAGCAAAGACCCGTTCCTCTATTTAATACCTCCCCACTCGCCTCCCATTGGTTCCACTTTATTGGTGTGATATTTAAAGCACCTGACATAGCTGTCAGATGCCTGTTCTTTGTGCTCACTTCTCTGAAGTGTTAGGACCTGGCTCCCTTTGCTCCTGGATTCCTCCCAGCTCTATATCTATATTAGTCTCCACACTGAATCTGCAGACTATTTGTATTGGATTCCATGCTGTTCCAATGACTCCATTATTTCACTATTCTGTGTCACCTCATCGTACACAGCTTACAGTTCAGTGCTACCTGTCCGCAGACTATTTGTATTGGACTCCACGCTGTTCCAGTGATTCTATTATTCGCTACTCTTTGTCACCTCCTTGTATACAGCCTACCTACCCGCAGACTATTTGTATTGGATGCCACGCTGTTCTAGTGACTCTAGTGACTTTATTATTTACTACTCTGTGTCACCACCTTGTGTACAGCCTACAGTTCAGTGCTACCTATCCGTAGACTATTTGTATTGGACTCCATGCTGTTCCAGTGACGCTATTACTTGCTACTCTGTGTTACCTCCTCGTGTACAACCAACACTTCAGTGCCACCCATTCGCAGACTATCTGTATTGGACTTCATGTTGTTCCAGTCTCTTCTGAGGTTCCCATTGCCATTAGCTACCGTCTATCTGTTCTTTACTCTCCTAAGCGGTCTGTTTAGTACTCACCCAAGGGGCCGCGACCTGCGGGGCAGGGGCTGCAAAGACCATTCCTCCTTACGGTGGTTCCATTAGACTCCACGCCTTTGGGTAGAGTTGTGCCAAGCTGGGCATATCCGGGGGATCCCAAGATCACCAGAAAACCCTGTGACACACATTTATTTATTTGGGTTTTTAAAGAGTATCTACAATACATTATTCTTTTTTTGAACATGAATAAGATTGAGATCACAATTATATGACCAGTTTAGAGACTATAAATATCTCATCAGATCACTTGGCTGATACTCACCTTGATAAAGACCCCTTTGGGTCAAAATGCATCAGAGGTATCTGCCAAGAGATTTAAGAACTACTACGAACACTAACTACACAGATAAGTTATTCATCCCGGGACCTTTTGACAACATCTATATGATATGCTTGCTATTCGCATCTGTCTGGTAGGAATACCTGCACACCACTTCTACTTTGTTGGATTTAAAAACAAATTGTATTTGCATGGTACTAGCAGTTAATAAAATGATATTGATTTTAGACAAAAATGTACTTGCCTAGATATTTGTATTTATTTTTTTCTGCATGGTGATGGTTCATATGAGACAATTCTAATCATGAATTTGTCTGAATATCTATGGATACTCCAGCTGAAATTGGTAAAGAATTTTGATTTATGAAAAACCCCAAGACTGAGTCTAGTAAGTGTGTGGCCTGGAGTGGATATTCACAGTGGAGTGTGAGTAATTAATCTACACCTTATGATGTGTGCTTTGCAAGCTTGCGGTTTCTAAGTTTACTCATAAGAGGGAACACACAATTTGGATTGATGAACAGGATTATTGGAAACACTTAGATTTTGTATTTAATTTAGACAACATTGCACTATTATTTTATAAATGTTGTTTTTTATGTTTGGATTCCAATATTGAACAATTTTTAATGGAAAACACTGGATCAACTGGTTGAATATAAGTATTGTGTTTTTCTTTATGTCACATACTGAACCTCTGTTGAACACACTCTATTACAGATTGAAGGGAAATAGTTAGCAATTTAAACCTCTTACACATTTTTTTTGAGTTTGCTGATCTTGGTAAGTTGGAGGGTAACCTTCTGGGAGCCGGTAAAACTGTCGATGGACCCTGATGTCATGCCAAAGGAAGTTTCTCCAACTTATCCAGTTCTGTGTGGTTTAGGTTGAGGACCTTTTAGAGAGTAGCAATGTGCTTTCATAGCTTCGAGAAAGAAAGCGTGTGGGGATGTTTGGCCCCACATTCTTAGGTATACAACTGTAAGCAATGAGAGCTTTTGAAGTGTGATAAGGCAGCTGGTCTGGCATACATGTAAACATTTTGGGTAGCTATGCCACATTCTTCACGCTTCTCTGTGAGAAGTTTCATTGCACCTTGCATGGCTGGTGTCAGCAGGAGCTTCCCAAATTCACCACTGATGTCAGGTGAAATAGGCTGAGCAAAGGCATGCAGAGAGTGTGGACTTGTTGCCCCTTCGGTTTAGCTTACATCTAATCATGTGTTACCAAAGGTACTGTCTTGCAAACAAGCCTTGGCAGGCTGCACAGTACATGAAAGCTTTGGCATCTATCTATTTGACTGGATGTTTGTACAGGACCAGAACACCAGGGTCACGGTACCTGGAATAATTGGATCCTGGTCTGCCAAGTTTGATTCTACTCCTTGTTGAGGTGCAGAGTCTAACGTAGCAGATTGTCTTCGACTGTGACCCCTGCAAGGAGGTTTGGACTTTGTCTCTACTACGCAGGTCGCAGCCCTCTTGAGGAGTACTTGGCGAGACCTGCGAGGAAAACACAATGGGAGAGGATCACGAGGGATATTGAGGTGGCAATCAGCAAGTTGCAAGATAGATACCACTGAAGGTGCGATAGCCTGCCGATGGCAGGATAGATACCAGCGGACTGGTGGAAGTGCAAGAGTCTGCAGATTGCAGAGTTGATATAACTGGAATGGTGGATATGCGATAGACTGCGGATTGCAGAGTAGATACCACTGGAATGTTGGAGATGCAATAGTCTGTGGATTTGCAGTGTAGATACCACTGGAATGTTGGAAATACAATAGCCTGGGGATTTACAGACTAGATAACACTTGGAATGGTGGAGATGCAATAGTCTACGGATTGCAGAGTGGATACCACTTGGAATGGTGAAGATGCAATAGTCTATGAATTGCAGACTAGATACCACTTGGAATGGTGGAGATGCAATAGTCTACGGATTGCAGAGTAGATACCACTTGGAATGGTGGAGATGCAATAGTCTACAGATTGCAGAGTAGATACCACTAGGAACAGTGGAGATGCAACAGTCTGTGGATTGCAGAGTACAGAACAGCGATCCACGTCCAGCAGCGTTGGTAACCCAAAGAACAGGCACAGGACATAGGGAGGAGGTGCCCTATATAGGAAGCTTGATTGTGAGCCAATGAATGAGGAACAGAGGATTTAACAGGAATCGGGACTGCGCATGCAGTGGAGAATGGTGGCTGGCTGGAGCAGTGCGGGAGTTGGGTAAGTATGCTGGGCTTCTGGTAGCAGGACCGAAGCTCTGGCGTGTGACAACCACGTCCTGTCCTCATTACCTTGAGACTGTGTACAAAATTACCCCTATAGCAAAGATGTGCCCGTTGCATGCACCTTTCTTTCGAGTGCTTGAGGAATTTCATGGCCCACGCTACTTCAGTCTCATTGTGGTAAAGATACTCTATATGTCGGGCTACTTTTGAGAAGGGCTTCTCACAGTACAGACAGTACTGCTTTTTGTTATACGCCCTGGAGTCATCAGTGTTTATGGATACTGTTTGGACAGACACTGCACTGTCTTTCCAGCCTTCTGTGTTTAAAGCACTGCTGAAAGCAGGTCAAGACTGGTCGTGCATAGAACACATCTCTGGGTAGCTGCACTTTGCTCCACTTCAGGCAATGCGACATCACCACAGGTGTCTGAACCACTCTGAACAAATCCAGCAAACTTCTAGCTAATTTTGTGAAAGCCCCCCGATCTAAATCTTGGGTCACACCCTTAAAACAGAATGACACGTTGATATCTGACACAGCCGCGGTCTGTGATGCCTTTATACATTACTATAAATCCTTGTAGACAATTGATCCAGAAAGGAAAGAGGAAACCATCAGGTTTTTACAAAATGCGGGACTCCCCAAACTGCCACCTGAGGAGAGGTCAATCCTGAAGGAGCCTATTACCGAGACTGAAGTTGCCCACACCATAACTTCCTTAGCTAATGGCAAATCCGCTGGCCCGGATCGGGTCTATAAGCTCTTAAAAAAAAACACTTCACACCAGGCCTCACCTCACTGCCTAACCATGTACTCACCACTGGTACCAATCTATGTCATTTCAATGATGACAGAATCATTGTTTTTCCCAAACTAGGCAAAGACCCCACACTTGTATGCTCCTATAGACCCATCTCCCTGCTCAATCAGGACTTTAAAATTCTTACCAAAATCATGACTACCCACTTACAAAACACCATGTCCCACATGATTTCCCCGACCCAGTTAGGATTTGTCAAATATAGACAGTCAGTGATAGGAATAAGGGTCACTATTAGTGCTATTCAGGTCACACATCCGAACAAGGCCCTGGATAACATCATTATCAATATGGATGCTGAAAAGGCTTTCGATAGAATTGCATGACCTTACATTACTCGCTTGCTGAAATTTCAACATTTCAGGCCTGTTTTTTGAAATTTCATCGGCTGCATTTACACCGACCCCTCCGCCCATGTTACAATCAATAACATTTAATCCGACACTTCCCCATTACATAGAGGTGCCCGGCAGGGCTGTGTCCGATCCCTGCACCTTTTTAGAGACTTATTAGATAACCCACTTATTAGAGATCTCCTCTCTCAAAGTAATATCCATGGCATCAGGGTGGGGACTAGGGAGGTGAAGATCACAGCTTTTGTGGATGATCTACTCATCTTTATTTCCAACCCTCGCCAGTCCATACCACTTATAATAGACATGATTGTCAGGTTCACCTAGTTTGCTGGATTTTCCATTAGCTATAACAAATCTGAGGCCTTAGCTATACACTATTGAGTGTCTTTACAATTTCTTTGGGCCCAAAAATACCTCTTTTGTCTAGGGATCAACCTCCCATCCCATCTTTCCCGACTATATGCCCATAACCTGAAACCTGTACTCCGCAAGATTCAGTGGGAATTGAGTGATTCGCAGACCTTAATCTCAACCTCCTTGGAGATGTAATTTGATTAAAATGTCATCCTTTCACAAAATCTTGTATGTCATGCAAATAATCCCTCTCTTGTTCACAAAATTGGATCTTCCTCATCTCATCTCTTTCCTTTTTCGCAAAACAAGAGGGCTAGGTTAAGCATGCTTAAGTTACTACAAACCCCTCAGAAGGGTGGGATTCATTTACCCAATCTTCAGTTCTACATATTGGCTTGCCAGCTCAGTTTTGGTACTAAATCAGAGGCAATAACACATCCACTGACAATTTTGTCCTCCCCTTTCTCTGAGCTACACCCTACATGTTTTTTTTGTCTAAATTCAAAGAACTTGAGATCACCAGTGTTCTCATTACTGAAACTTGCCAGGCCTGGAAGGCAGCTAGAAAGACCTTCTACATCCTCACTCACTGTTTCTTCCATTTTCAAGAAATCTAGATTTTTATGACGGACAAATGACTCTGCCATTTGCCAGATGGGCAAAGCAGGGCATTGTCCACATAAAGGACCTCCTTGCCCTCTCACCTACCCCCAGGCCACAGTAATATTTCAATTTCTCTCCTACCACCGGTTTGCTTTTATGCAGACCACTCATTACATTCAGGTGACTCTCTCAACCTTACACCCAAAGTCCTCTTGACTCTATTATCTCAAATAGCCCTCACTCTATCTCTGCCATATACACAGTTATCAAACCAGAGCTCATCCCAGAAGATGAGATATTAGGGATTCAAAAATGGTCACAAAATTTCCCCTCCCTTATGATTACCGACATCCTTCCCAGTTTCCAACTCACTTACATTTATATTGGCCAGCAACTATCAGGACATGACCTATAAGGTTTACATCAAGATTATCGGTCTCCCAAAGGATTGGCCTCTCCCCAGACAGCCTTTGTTCAAACTGTATGAAGCCTGAGGCAGACCTATTCCAATGTCTGTGGGACTGTTAGCACATACGTGCTTTCTGGGACAAATTAAATGCTTTTGGTAATAATGTGCTTGGTGTTCCCTTTCAAGCTACCCCTCAATGGGCTATATTGGACTCTCTGGTGGATCAGCCTGGCATCCTGAAACTCGATAAAAAACTGTTGATGCTCCTGGCTCCCACAGGCCGTAAAGCGTCCTCAAACAGTGGATTCATGCCATCCCTAGACATGGCCACCTCTAGACTCCTCTTCCTATTTCAAATGGACTGGTTGGAAACCACACATAACAAGCAACTCCTGACACCTGCCCTCTTTCAGTGTTGGGGAAAATTCATCCATACACTCTCACCGCACACTAAACTTGCACTTGAGAAATGTTTTCAATACACCTCCTGGTATTCCCTTCAACTTTTGGCAGACCGGGTCCCCATCACTATGTGATGACCACCCTCTCCCCCCTCCTCACATCTCACCTCCATATGCCACCATGTTGGCTCCCTGCACACTCTCTACATGCTTCTTTAGACATCCAACCTCCAACTCTGTGGATGGATCGTTGATCTCTGGACTCGGGTGATCATCAGATAGTTGTTTTATCTTTTTGATTTTAGTTCTTAGTTTGGTTTGTAGTTTCGCTTTTAGACTAGGCCCAATTTTCGTTCTAGTTTAGTTTAGTGATCCCCACTGTAGACTTTGTCTGGCCTTTCTTAGCCATTCCAGCTCTCACTGGATGGATTTGTTGTAGGCCTTGCATATAACTGAACATGTGGATAACTGCTTATATTCTAGGTACCTCAATCTCCATATACTTATCTTAGCAAATGTCATGCTCAGTGAACCCACCCGGTGATCGGACAACCTCCCGTTTCATGCTGTATTTGTTTCTGATTTGTACCTTACCATCCCATATGTTGTTGCCTTCTTTTGCAATTTTCAATGCCACAATAAAAATATTTTAGTTGGGGTGGGGGGGGGGGGCATGACTCACAAATTAAGCACACCACCTTAGATATGTGTGCTCCTTTTAGGAGACATATCTTCTGCACACCTTGTAAACATGTACATTCTGATGATGATGATGACATGTATCTTTGCTCCTAATGCATCTATATGTTCTATTTTAAATAAGAGCTAACTTAATATGGTATTTTGAGTTGGCGCAAACTCCAACTCAAAATACACACATAAAAGTGTGAGTGTGCAGATACATTTTTGCATATACATCCTAGGCACATTTTTATGTCCAAAATGATCCCACGATGTCCAATATGACTTCTCTGGGTTACTGATCAGAGTTTTGCTCAAAGATATAGATTAGTATTCTTAGAACAAAAGGATTATCTAAGGCAAACTCTTCCAGCACCTTTATGCAGACACTTGTGAAACCCTTATGACAAAATAACGTTACATGGTGCCTAATTGGTTGGCCATAGGTAGGACCTGATCTATTGTTTTTGGTGGATTATGTGGGTTTCAAGACCAAAATGGATGCAATAGCTAATCTGCACTATGAGTACAGATTACTGGAGCATGAGATGAGAAAAATCAGTGCTAGTAACATATTTAATAAAATCAGCAATTCTTCAAGTTAATAATGCATATGCAAATATTAAGGGGTCTATTTATCAAGCCCAAAACCATGTGAAACAGCTGCAAAGTTAGCTCAGGACTAGTTAAGAAAAAATATCTCAAGTGCTAGGAAAACTAACACCCTGTAATTCTCAATGGTGCAATTTATCAAACTCTGAGCTTGACCCCGATAGCTAACGTTATCTCAGGATGGTGTGAGAAACTGTATAGTCTGTGGGCCTGATTCATCAAGCCACTCATTCTGAGCGCAATGTGCCTTTGCTTAAAATTGCATGTAAATCAGCTCCGTGTACTCGGACTAGGAATACATTTTTTTTAATGTTTTTTGTTATTTTGTCACAAAATACATTTAGTCTACTGAACATAAAATATATTTTTACAGTTACTGCTGATTACAAAAATATGTTGTAGAATGCATACAAGACTGTCATCACTAGTATTCAGGACTTAGACTAGCTCTGTAGCTGACGCAAGAGATGCAGCAGAAAAATAAGTAACTTTGCCATGCTTAGATCTTGATTCGGACGTGGCTGCGTGTGCTCGAGTTTAGCACACCCTTACCGTACAGTGACTATGGGAGAACAACCCTTCCCTGCCCCGTTCACTCCCTGATATTGTAGACTGTAGTAAGTGTCCTTTGTGTATGTAAATGCAGTGGACATGGCTGTGTTCACTGCCGTATGTCCTGTTTCTGGGCATGCATAGAGAGATTTTGTGTACGATACTTACATATTCGGCAGATACATGCCTTGATGAATTTGGCCCTGTGAGTCTGTGTGACACCTGTGTCTGACTCACAGACAGTAGACCAGGTGTGTGGAGGTGAAACACAGTAAGCACCTCCAAAACAAGGTCCAAGAAGGCAGCAGACAGAGAGAGTGCTTAGTATTCAGGAACAGAGTCAAAGCAGACAGAGAGAGTGGTCAGTATCCAGGCACAGGTACAAGGCAGACGGCCATCAGAACGAGTAGTCAATATACAGGAACTGGGTCAGCAACATGGTCAAGCAGAATTCGCAGTTGGAGACATGAGCGCAGTTATAACACCTGTAACTGGCAATCAGAGATAGTAATTTTCCTGCTATTTAAATAACTCACAGCCAATTAGCACAAACTGCTGGACTGGCCACCAAGGATACTTTTACGTGATCATGTGGAATGTGATATTCTGTTTACACAGTGGATGCCCAGGCAAATGAGTTGGCGCTGGGATCTCTCACGCTCTCACTTGCGCTCCCCACTCCTAACATTCAGCCCATGTTCGGGAGGCTCCCGAACTTTGGGTAATTCTCCTGGTCTCCTGGGAGAGCAGGCCCTCTTCCTACATCCCCCCCACTTCCACAATAGTGGTATTGCACCACAGGGGTGGAGCAAAATTACGCTAATCGCAGCACTACGCACCCCCCTCTGCATTGCACTTTCAGAGGAGTAAAGCATGCAAGTATGGTCTAACATCTATTTCATTCACTAAACCTGCAGGCTGCAAGAATTATTGATTCCTATGGTAAATGGTTAATTTGTTTATGCAAACTTAAGTGACCATCCAGAGAGGCATGTGCGCTATTTTTATCCGTATATGTTCTATCATGTGTTTTCATGCCGAATGGACAGAAAAAGACATGCTCACATGCCCTAAAGGCACGATGCCACGTGCTGAGATTCAAGATATTACTTATGTTTAAATAGCCTATTAATAGTAACACTGTATTTTTGGATACATGTTACCCTTGTAAATAAATTTTACTCAGGAAAAATATCATATTAAACTTAAAGGATGCCAAGAGTTATAGTTAGCTGTGTTTTCTTGTCTCCCAGGTGTAAAAAGGCGGCTGATGAAAGAGATGATTCGAAAAGAAGAAGATAGGGACGGTCATAAATATTCAAATATTATAATTTTCACAGACATTTTGCTCATCCTTCTATAAAATCTGTTCTGTGGTTTTCAGATTTTGTAGTCAAAAAGAGGATGTGATTTGTTTTAGCAAAATATATGCAGTGTTTTTTTAACCTACCGAGACGGCATTTTCTAGCCTAGTGAGATTTCTGAATGTTATACAAATGTGGGCTCATTTCTTTGTTTGAAAAGTAAAGTTTTATTGTATTTCACAAGTCAATGAGTAAAACACAAACATTGCATTGTATTCAATGAACATTATAACATAGTAAAACAGAACAAATTATTTGAAAGAAGAGTCCTATTATTATTAACTATCTGAGATGTTATCAACATTATAACTTGCTTGGCAAGTGGTTAGGGGTCCACTACCATTAGTCAGATGCTCCAGCAAGAGAGATGAGGTTTGCGAACTATGTTCATATCTGATAAATAATTACGCAGTTGGATGATTGCATATTAGTGGATGGGTCTAAAGTCACCGTAGTAACCCAAGGGTTAGGCTTGAAGCTGACACATTTCATATACAACCATAGTACAAAATTCACTGATTCACTAATTTTAATAATAGAAAAGTATGTTTTGAAACATTTACACAAACAATTAACACAATGCACATTTTGTCGTCGTCCCCATTTATTTTGCTGTTTTCTACTTTTAAAAAAACAACAACACTTTCAATTGGGAACATTATTTTATAGCTTAAGGTGATCTTTAAATAAAATATATATATATTTTTTTTAACTGAAAATGGTTACTCTTTCAAGTTAATCTAAACCAGGGCTGCTGAGGAATTTTGGGCCCCGATACAGCAACTACTTGAGACCCTTCCATGGGTAAACAGGACAGAGCTAGTGCACCGTCAATGGGGCCTGGCCACAATGTGTTGGGTCGTTGCCATGCTGTGGGAGTCAGGGAGGAGAAAGGAGGGGAAGGAGATGGATGGTAGAAATACAGAGGATGGGGATAGGTCATTGAGGAAGCTGAGAGATAAAAGACACCAAGGGAGAGTGGGTAAAAAGGAGGAAAAGGGAGAGAGAGAGAAAGAGGTTGGGGATACAAAATTAGGAAAGCAAAATGACGACGCTGTTGGTGTTGTTCTCTCCTACCTGTTACTACAGCTTTCACATCCTGTTGTTAGTTTCTTGTCTGGATCCTGGCATGTTGGCGTCTGTTTGTGGAGCATATATAGGTACATGAAATAAGGAAAGCTGAGTAGTGAACTCAGTACATAACTCAGATCACATAGTATACATACATTATAATATAACATGCATGTATTACACACAGTTTGTTTTTCACATGGAAAATCTGTGGTTGCTGGATGGCTGACATGGGAGGGCTTACAACTTTTGGCCTGGGGTAAACACAATCAGAATGCCAAGGCACTTCTGCCAATGCACCAGCAACAGAAAAATGGGCTTTGATGAAAACTGCAAACTGTGATTTGTTAATGTGGATCTGGTTATATATAGCCAATACAATATATGAAAAATGCTATGTAACTATAAGTGATATGGGGGCCTAATTATGAAAGGTTTCCCCCCTGTGAAATCCCCGAAAACAACAGTTTTTGGGGATTAAACACTAATTTGCTATTTATGATAGAAGCATCGTAGCAGATATCATAGATATCTGCTGATTTGTATCTCCTATCGTTTTACTGAGCACTCCCCATAACAATGTATGGGGAGTGCTCAGTAACGCTATTTAACAATGAATGTAATTAACTTTTCAAACATGATAATGTACGTCAGCTGAAGCTGGTGTACATTATCATTAATGAAAAGTTTCAGTGCTGTCAGCTCTGCTCTGAAGAGCAGAGCTGGACAGCGCATGTGTGGAGGGATCACATGATCCCTCCCTGTCACTCACCGCTCACTTTCTGCATCTATAGTTGCAGAGCGAAAGCAGAGATGTCTGTGCGCATGCCCGAGGGTTTCACTCGGCGCATGCGCACTGGAGTCAGAAGAGGAGCCCCGTTAATCGCTTGCTGCTTCAGAACCGAAGAGGCAGTGGTAAGTATGATTTCCACTTCACAGTTTTTCGGAACTGCTGTTCCTGTGTTGCTTTTTTAAAAAATATGAGAAATAGTTCAATCCTTATCAATGCGATAAGGATTGAAAACTATTTTTCATATTCTGCGAGTTTTGATAAATGTGCCCCTTAAAATCTACTTGCCCCATTCTCCACACAATACGGAGATCATGTCCACCCCAGCCACATCATACCCTCCCCAGCCACATCATGCCCTCCCCAGCCACATCATGTCCTATCCAGCCACATCATGCCCTTCATAGCCTCATCATGCCCTCCCCAGTCACATCATGCCCTCCCCAGCCACATCATGTCCTTCCCAGCCACATCATGTCCACCCCAGCCACATCATACCCTCCCCAGCCACATCATGCCCTCCCCAGCCACATCATGTCCTATCCAGCCACATCCTGGCCTTTCCGAGTCTCATCATGCCCTCCCGAGTCACATCCTGCCCTCCCCAGCCACATCATGTCATCCCCACCTACATCATGCCCTCCTCAGCCACATCATGCCCTTCCCAGCCACATCATGCCACTCCTAACCACATCTAGGACTGTCACTATTATGGAACAGAATGAATACAACACCCACCCACCCCCCCGGCGGATTAAATACATATCAGCAATAAAAATATTTGAAGACACCGAGCCACATGCCCAGGTAACGAAACTTAGTACCCACCCCCCTCTCGGTGTCCTTCATCTAAACCACTCCTATTTTCACACATTAGCATCCATTTAATCTTTCTTGACTTAAAAATGTCTTTAACCATTTTTATAGGGTAACCCTCATTAACTTGTGACTTGTAAACTGTGGAGTCTAACCCATTATCTAATGTTTAGTAATTCATTTGTGGCCAGCTTTCTTAAGAGAATGTAACAGTTAAAATTCGCCTGTCATCTATATACTAGGAATCAGTTCTAAATGACAGACAAGTGAAATTTTCAAAACTGCTTATATGCCTCATCCCACATTAGGAATTGTGGGATGTGGAATTCTGTACTTTTACTTCAACCACGCAACAATTCAGAATGTATTGATATTGTTGTCATCCCTCTATTTAAAGACTATAAATTCCTAGAAATGGAGGAGTAACAAATACAGTGAGGAATGGCAAAACATAGGTGGAACTTGAATACTATATCGCTGGAACCAAGCACATCTGTGAAATGGCCCATTCCTCAAAAATTCAATTTGCGCATCCTTTTGTCATAACTTCACTCATCTCCTGTGCAAACTAAATTTTGGACAGGAGATACATTCTTTATTTTACATGGTCATTAGAAGATCAAGGTCAAAGTGTAATGGAACAGTGGTATAAAAAGTTGACAGAAACAAATAGCACTTGGTTAAGTGTATGTTTGTAGGTAATAGCTGACATGACCAATTTTATAAATGTGAACAATCAGGAGTAATATAACATTAATCAGAAATAAAATAAAGAGGGGTGAAGGGGTAGGTAAGGGGGGAGAGGTGGACCACGAGAGAGAGCCTAAAGGGCATGTCAGGCGCCGTCCCCACTGATCCCCTGTCAGTCGGGGATGGACGCCTGCCCCCCGGGCCGTAGCGCTCTGTTGCTAGGCAACAGACGCGCTGCGGCTTCCGGCCAGCTCTACTGTCGGGCGCATGTGCCCTGCCGCCGTCTCGTTGCTACTCTGTCTCCTATGTGCCGCCCCCTGGCTCTCCCTATCAGCTGCTACCTGCCTCTATTTAAACCTGACTCTGCGCCATTAGGGTGCCAGAGTAACAGGTTTCTAACCTAGTGTTCCTGGTTTCCCTGTTCCTAGTTTCCTTATTGTGCTCCCTGTTATTTGCTCTCCCGTTGTGACCCTGCTTGGCGACCATCCCTTCATCTGTGTGACCCATATTGTTCCCGTGACCTCGGCTTGTTGACCATTACCATTTCCTCCCACAGTCCAAAAACATACAGGTCTGTGAATTGCTTGCTGACAAAATTGGTTTGTGTGTATGGTAAAAAAAAATACACTGTAAGCTCCAAAGGGGCATGAACTTTTGTGAATGATTAAATAGTCTCTGTACATTTCTGCGTAAAAAGGTGGCACTATATAAAGAAATGCTAATAAATAATACAGATTGGTTACAGATTGCTTTCTGGCCCTATGGTCATTACACAAAGAAATCAAAGTGAATGCTATGTCAATTTCGTATGCAACGTAAAAGTCAAAGCCCTTCAACATATGTAACAACATAGTAAATTCCTTGCAGAAAAATGCTGTTGACCCTTTATGGACTGGTGTGGACCAAAGTGTTGCCTATGCTAAAATTAATTACTAGTATCCAATGGTGCTGTCACTTTTTCTATTTAGGTAAACAGCCTCAATTGTATGGCAGATACGTAAGAGACCTTAATGACACCTCCAATGCAGAGCCAGATTAAAGACCCCACGGGGCTCTGGGAAACATACTGGTTTGGTCCTCTTTCCGACTACTTTTTAAAAAAAAAAACATAGAAAAGGTTAGTGTAATCCGGCCCCAAAGTGGCCACTGGGCACTAAGCGGGGGCCTAGGTTGCATAATGAATGATCTGGCTATGCTCCAGTGTACGGTATGGCTAACAAATGCATGAACAATAGATCTAATAGAAACTGTCACATAGTTTAATATTAGATCTACTAGTGCTAAAAGTGTTGGACATCTTTGTAACCTGAAATGGCTCCTCATTTGTCCAATATATGTATGTATTTATAGTTTTTAAAGATTATAGCTTTGTTTTTGCATTTTTGCATTTTATCTTTTACACAAAAAAAATAATTGCCCGGGAAGGATGTTGGCAAATATATGAAATGGCAGCTTGCAATATTTACTCAAATGTGGTTAGCATGATTAAATAGTGGTTTTGGAAGACACTTAAACTTACCAAATAATATATAATTGAAACATAATTGACAGACATAAAAACTAGTTATATACACACACGTAGGAATTGACCTGAAAGGAAAACAAGACACATAATTGTAAATATTTATTGATTACTTTATTGTGTAAGACAATTTGAAATTATTTTATAACTAATAAGCAGTAACTTTATGGAAATAAACACTAAAATAAAATAGAATTTCACATTTCAGTAACAGTATTTCTTATATAGGATGATTCCAGATACTTATATGCAGATTAAAATCACAAATGTTTTGTTGTATCTTTTGTCTGTTTTGGGGGGTTTAAATACTGCCCTCAGAAGTGGCTTCGGTAGACATCCAAGTTTCCAAGCCACATCTCTAGTTTAGGACATTGCCAGTAGAGGACACACACATTCTGCACTTACTATACTCATCTACATCGGAAGAATTTGTGACAAGCACTTTTAAGATTTTAGTATGGCTAAAGCAAAACACAACACTTGAGAAGCACTGCAGGGTCTAGGGACATAAGAAACTAACTCTCATTGGTAGAGACATTAATTGCAATTCTGTCTGGCTTTCTCAATTTAATTCCTACAGAAATCACTGCAAGAGAAGAAGCCTGTATTGTCACCAAAGACAGTGCTGTTTGGTAGAGTCACTGGGCGTTTTACACAAGTTCATGGTAGCAGCAGGACCAGGGATGAACAATTTTGTGGCTCATTGTACAGGTCAAATAGTGTAGCATTGCACGCTGGTCAACTGGAGTCAGGAGAAAACCTGGAAAGTTTAAAAGTAGTAGGTAGGACTTTATATTTTTACTGTCTCCACAATATGCATTTCCAGTAGAGATGTTCACTGACCCCCTGTGTTTCGGTTATGGATCTGTATTAACTTTGTGTTTTGGTTTTGATTTTGGTTTTGGCAAAACCGCCCTCCCGTGTTTTGTTTTACAATTTGATAAAATATGCAAAAATCATATTATTTAGCTCTTTTGTTGTTCCCACATTATTATTAACCTCAATAACACTAATTTACAGTCATTTCCAGTTAATTTTGACCACCTCACAGGTCAGAATATTATTTACATTCACTTTCAGCTAAAGCAGGCAACAAGCTGGTTGGATAATAAGCAACAGAGCAACGGCACAGACACACGGCAGTTCATAGCACATCTAGTAAACAATGCCACACCGCAGTGGCAGAAAAGAAAAGTGGTGTAAGATGGAATTGTCCTTGGGACCTCCCACACACCCTTATGTCGAACGCTAAGACTGCAGCGAGCAAGCTGGTTACTAAGCGACAGAGCAACGGCACAAACACAGCAGTTTATATCACATGTAGGAAACATTGACACACAGCAGTGGCAGAAAAGAAAAGTGGTGCAAGATGGAATTGTCCTTGGGCCCTCCCAGAGCCACCCTTATGTCGGACTGACATAATATGATTGATGGGCAGCACACTTGACAAGGTTATAAAGTCGATAATATAATGACATAAACAGTATTATTAGGACAACAATTGAAATGTAAACACTATTTATTAGGCTGACAATTCAAATATAAACAGTATTATCCCTAACCCTGTCCCTGTCCCTAGACCTGTCCGTGTCCCTAGACTTGTCCGTATCCCTGTCCCAATCCTGGCCCTATCCCTGGCCCTATTTCTGTCCCTAGACTTGACTTCTCCCTATCCCTATCCCTAGACTTGTCACTAGGCCTATCTTTAACCATTTCCCTAGCCCTATAATAATACTGTGCAGATTTGAATAGTCTACCTAATCATACTGTCCACTATGTGAATTGGTCAACCTAATAATACTGTTGACAAATGAATTTTCGACTGTTACACAAGCTGATAGACTAAGGCCTAAATGTCAAACAGTGCAACGTGAAATTGTCCTTGGAAATATGTTAAAATGGACATGTACAGTTTAACAAACCAAGCACTTCAGCAACAAGGACTGCCACTTTGGTGGCTGAAGTGTTTGGTACCACTAAGTCTCACAATATTGGTGGCGTTATCAGAAATCACATTTCCTGAGGAGAGTCCAGGAGGGATAAGCCATGTTGCAATGACATCCCTTAGTTTTTTAAAAAAAGGTTGTCAGCAGTATGCTTCTTAGTGAAGTCGATACACAGAGAAGCATGTCTCTGGCGTTGTTTTGTAAATGCTGCTGCTGTTCCTGTTGCTAAAGGGATTCACCAAGCCAGTGAGCTGTCAAAATCATATAATCTTTAGTTTGCCAAGCTTCGTTTGTCCACATATCTGTGGTTAAGTGTACAGTGGATAGAATCAGGGCCATCTTTTCCATTGGGCACGATGGGCAGCTGCCCGGGGGCCCCACGGGCAAGGGGGCCCCATAGGCACGGCTCTTAATGAGAATAAATAATCCTGCAAAAGGAAAAAACCTGCAAAAAAGCCTTCAAGGGTCACTGAGCAAGTACATCTATCTATCTCTATATCTATATCTATATCTATATCTAGGGGCCCTCCGGTGTACTCCTTTGCCCGGGGGCCCATAATGTTGTTAAGATGGCCCTGGATAGAATGGTATTTTGTAGCCCAATAATTTATTTTTTTTAAACTTCTGGTACAGGTGAGCAATTGCTTGTCTAGTAATATGGTGTGGAGATGGAATTTGGCAATGGAGACACAGGACCTTAGTTAACTGTCTAAAACCAGCTGCAATAATTATGGATATTGGACGCAGATCTAATACTAGCATAGTCGCCATGGAACCTGTGATCCATTTTGCGACTGGGTGACAGCTTTCATACTTGCAAAGGATTGTTTAATAGTCAATTGTTGTAAACTACTAGTAGTCTTCTTGGTCTGCTTCTGGGATGAAGATACGCCCCCAGCAGCAGCAGCAGCGGTCTAATGCTCCAGAATTCTTCTGAGGAATCCTGGATAGGGGGCGAGTTATCTAGCCTTAGCAAATTGGATGCAGGACTAAGTCCAATCACTAGTAATGATATTGATGAGGAAGATGTTGTCGGTGTAAATTGCAGCTGCTGGGACCTAGCTGATAGAAGGGAGCTAGCTGAAGCTGGACTGCTTGGACTGCTGGACTGCTTGTTGTTATTTTTTTAGCCTAAGTTTCTGATTTTCCCAAAAGCTTCCCATGAACTCTCTTCAAATGGCATAACATGGATGAGGTTCCTAGACGGTTAAGGTCCCTACCTCTGCTGACTGTGGCTTTACAATGCTACAAATGGCTAGACAACTGTTGTCAGGATTTGAGTAAAAATAATTCCACACATAAGAGATGGATTTTTTGGTCTTATGCCCAGGCATGAAAATTACCTTCTTCTTATCACTGGCAAGAACTGCTTCCACTGGTGCAGGACAAACAACATCATCATCATCAACACCCTTATTAGTGCGGTTGTCAGCTACACAAATATCCCCCTTATCATATTGCAAATCCAAAGTGGCATTCTCAGTTTTTAAATCACCGGCAGCTACACTTGGGCTGCTCATCCACACTTGGGCTGCTCATCCACACATTTGCAGAAATGATGAAAGGAGGCTTCTTTATGAGTACAGTATCAGAAAGCTGAGGCTTAGACATAGCACTCGTGGATAGAGTCACCTCAAGGTTTTTGTGTCCTACTGCCTGTCAGGCACCGCCCCCGCACCTTCACTCAGTTCCAGGGACGGGCGCCTGTCTCCGATCCCTCACATCCCGTTGCTAGGCAACGGGACGAATGACGCACTTCCGCCCGGCGGCCGGGCGCATGCGCGGGGGTCAGCACCTCCTATATCAGGAAGTCTCTGGCACCATTAGGGTGCCAGAGTATTGTGGATGGTTCCCCTGCTCAGCATTCCCCAGTTTATTACTGTATTTGGATAGTTCTCCTGGCTCCTGACTCGGCTCGTTAGACTCTCCCTTTGGATCTCCCTTGGGCATTATCCTCCTCGTTGGCTTTGACCCCGGACCGTTTTGACCTCGCTATTGTGTACTACGCAGCCAGCCCTGTTTGACCTCTGATCGCCTCACTACATTTCAGCCTGTTCCCTACCATCCTACCTTGGGTCACCACAGCACCGTTTACCAGCACCACTTCATTGGTGGCTGGCCCTGAGGGCCGCGACCTGCGTACTCCTGCAGCTAAGTCCAAACTTCCTTGCGGGGGTCCCTGATGAAGACCAGGAGTGCGTTTAGACTCCGCGCCTCTGGGTTAGCTGTGCCAATACCAGTAAGTGGCCTTCACGGAGAACCGTGACAGTATACTCTGGCCATGACAGCTGAAGGCACAGGCGAGCCTTTGGCCCATGATCTACTACTCCATCTGGCTCATCGTGTGGAGAAACAAGATTCTGAATCAGGGAGTGGTCTCTCGGCTTGATACCTTGCAAACCTCACTTGCTGCTCCTCATCCTGTGACGTCACCACCGCAGGATCCACACAGTCTACCTCCTCTACTTCTGCGGCTTCTTCTTCCCTTCTCCGGATTCATCCGCCCGAGAAGTTTGATGGGAATCCAGAAAATTGCAGAGGATTCTTAAATCAGTGCTCAATACAATTTGAGATTAATTCTGCCGCCTTTCCCTCGGAGCGTACTAAGATGGCGTATATTATTTCTCTGCTTTCCGGCCAAGCCCAAGCCTGGGCCTCCCCATTATGGGAACGGAATGATCCCTTGCTACAGGACTCTTCCTCCTTCATTGACGCCTTCCGAAGAATTTTTGATGACCCGGGGCGAGTTTCTTCCGCAGCATCCAGTTTGTTAAATTACGCTGTGTCGTTCCACACCCTTGCTTCCGAACTCAAGTGGAACAATGAAGCGCTGGTAGCAACCTTCTGGCAGGGCTTTGCGGATCCCATAAAGGACAAATTCGTTTCCCGTGAGTTACCTTCTGATCTCGACGCCTTAATTTCCCTTTGTAATCGGGTAGATTTGAGATTCTAGGAACGTACTCAGGAGAGAGTTTCCAGCCGCCGTTTTTCTCCTCGCCTGGCTCCTAATTTTCAGAATCCTCCCATCACCACTCATGAACCCATGCAGATTGGGTGCTCACGGTTGTCCTTTGAGGAACGTGAGAGACGTATCAAACAATGGCTCTGTTTATACTGCGGGGAGTCCGGCCATGTAATCGCCAAGTGTTCCAAAAGACCAGGAAACGTTTCCTCCTAGTTGGTATTAGGGAGGCCGAACTAGGAGTGAAGTTCATCACTCCCTATACCTCCTCCAAATCTGATTTCTCGATGGCTGTCACCCTGGAGTCTCCTGTTGGGCCTTTCCTGACGCAAGCCTTTGTGGATTTCGGCTCTGCCGTAAGCTTCATCTCCGGCACTCTGGCTTCGCAACTCCATATTACTACACGGCCTCTCACCCGGCCTCTGTTTTTGTCTGCTGTGGATGGTAACCGCATCTCTAATGGAACTATCTCCTGGGTCACTTCTCCTCTCCGCCTGACCGTTGGTGTTCTTCACTCCGAAATGATTGAGTTTCTAGTCCTTCCACAATCCGTGATCTCCGTCATTTTGGGTCTTCCCTGGCTCAAAGTTCATGCTCCGCAGTTTGATTGGAACATTGCACAAGTTTCATCTTGGGGTCCTCAGTGTCATAAGTATTGCCTATCCTCGGTTAAGCCAGTGTCCTCAGCTCTTCCGTGCCACATGGTTTCTTCTCAACACCTCCTTCTGACTCCTTATGTTGCCTTCCAAGATGTTTTCTTCAAAACCGCCTCTGAGGTCCTACCTCCTCATAAACCTTGGAACTGTGCCATTGAACTCATTCCAGATCGTCCTATTCCCAAAGGGCGCATTTATCCACTTTCCCTTGCTGAGAATGAAGCTATGTCCCAGTATATTTCGGAGAACCTGCAGCGTGGTTTCATTAGGAAATCCTCTTCTCCGGCTGGGGCGGGTTTTTTCTTCGTCAAGAAGAAGGATGGGTCCCTTCGCCCTTGCATCGATTTACATCAGTTGAACAAGATCACGGTCAAGAACAACTACCCCCTACCCCTTATATCCGAACTGTTTGACTGGATTAGTGGTTTCAAAATTTTTCAAAATTGGATCTTCGCAGAGCTTATAACTTGATCCGTATTAAACAAGGGGATCAATGGAAGACTGCATTCTGTACTCGTGAGGGCCATTTTGAATATTTGGTGATGCCCTTTGGACTTTGTAACGCCCCAGCCGTGTTTCAGTCTTTTATGAACGAAATATTCCAAGATCTACTCTATAAGTTTGTTGTTATCTACTTGGATGGTATTCTAATTTTTTCCCCAGATCTTGTTTCCCACCGTTCCCATGTGTCTGAGGTTCTCTGTCGTCTTCGACGAAATCAACTATTTTGCAAATTGGAGAAGTGCGTCTTTGAAGTGACAGAGATTCCTTTTCTGGGCTACATAGTGTCTGGTACCAATCTTCAAATGGATCCTGAAAAAGTCCCCGCCATCACCAACTGGCCCCAACCCCGTGGGTTAAAGTCTGTTCAGCGATTTATTGGGTTCTCCAACTTCTACAGGCAGTTTATAAAGAATTTTTCCACTCTCATTGCTCCTATAACTGCCCACACTCGAAAATCTGCTAACCCTAAACGTTGGCCACCAGAGGCTGTCGCTGCTTTCGAGTCCCTAAAACAGGCCTTTATCTCCGCTTCGGTTCTCATGCAGCCCGATCAAGGCAAGCCCTTTTTTCTGGAGGTTGACGCTTCCTCAGTTGGTGTAGGGGCTGTTCTTTCTCAAGACCTGGACTCTGGAGACTTTCGTCCTTGCAGATTCTTTTCTAAGAAGCTTCTTCCTGCTGAACGAAATTACGGGATTGGCAACAAGGAATTTTTGGCTGGCTTTAGAAGAGTGGCGCCACTTGTTGGAAGGGGCTCGCTTCCCGGTTACGATTCTCACGGACCAAAAGAATCTTGTTTATCTCAAGGATGCCCATTGCCTCAATCCCCGGCAGGCCCGATAGTCATCTTTTTTCTCCAGGTTTGATCTCAGACTCACCTTTCTTTCCAGTTCTAAGAATTTGCGGGCGGACGCTCTCTCTCGTTCTTTTGTTCTCCACTTATCTTTGAGCCCTCTAAGATTGTTTCTTTGACGAAGACTTCTTCTAGAACTCCTCCATTGGTTGTTCTTTCCTGGACCCTTCTTTGCGCAGCAAGGCTCTACGTTGGGTGCATGATTCCAAGGTTGCTGGTCATGCAGGAGTCAAGAAGACCTTAGCATTTCTGTCTTGACGCTTCTGGTGGCCCTCTGTTCGTGTTGATGTCTGTGAATATGTGGCCTCTTGTGAAGTCTGTGCACGTAATAAGGTTACCAGATGCCCTCCTGCTGGATTATTGTTGCCTTAACATGTCCCGGAACGTCCTTGGCTCTGCATCTCCTTGGACTTTATCACCGATCTGCCTCCTAGTAAAGGTCATAATACCATCTGGGTAGTGGTGGATAGGTTTTCCAAGATGGCTCAAGGGTCTTCCTTCCGCTCCTAAACTGGCTCAAGTGTTTATTAAAGAGATCTTTCATTTACATGGTTGCCCACAAGAGATCGTCTCAGACCGCGGTGTTCAATTTGTTTCACAATTTTGGAGAGCATTCTGTAAAGAGTTGGGTATTGGCTTAAAGTTTTCGTCTGACTATCATCCGCAGACTAACGGCCAAACTGAGCGTGTAAACCAAGAATTGGAGGTCTTCCTTCGTTGTTTCCCATCTGGAAATCACTCGGACTGGAGCAATCTCCTACCCTGGGCTGAATTTGCCCATAATTTCCATGTCCATGATTCCTCTGGCTCATCTCCATTCTTTACAGTTTTCGGAATCCATCCTATGGTCCCTGATTTCGTTTCCTCTCCTACATCCTCTGTTCCTGCCGCTAATTCATTGGTCCATAATTTATCTTGCATCTGGGCGACCACGAAGGAGAGACTGCTAAGAGCGGGTCAACATTTCAAGCAGGCCGCTGATCGTCAACGCAGACTTGTCCCTGTGCTGCAACCTGGGGACAAGGTCTGGCTTTCTACCAAGAACCTCAGACTCCGAGTTCCATCCTTGAAGCTGGCTCCGAGATTTATCGGACCCTTTCCGGTTCTTCAAGCTATCAACCTGGTGACCTACAGATTACTGCTTCCACCTTCCCTGAAAATTCATAATACGTTTCATATTTCTCTTTTAAAACCCTTGGTACTTAACAAGTTCTCCAGGATTTGTCCTTCTTCGGCTGCCATTTCGGCTTCTGATAATGAATTTGAGATTAGCCATATTTTGGATTCTCATCTTTTCTATGGTCGTCTTCAATATCTCGTTCATTGGAAGGGATATGGTCCTGAGGAGAGATCGTGGGTGTACAAAGAAGATATCCAGGCTCCTCGGTTGTTGGCTCGGTTTCTCAAAGATCAATCCGTAAGAAAAGAAGGGGGGGTACTATCAGGCGCCGCCTCCACACCTTCACTCGGTGCCGGGGATGAGTGCCTGTCTCCGATCCCTCGCGTCCCATTGCTAGGCAACGGGACGAATGACGCACTTCCGCCCGGCAGCTATTCTTCTCATCTTACCCCCGCTCTCCAATAGCGTAACAGCACCTCCTATCTCTGGCACCATTAGGGTGCCAGAGTATTGTGGATGGTTCCCCTGCTCCAGCGTTCTCCAGTTTATTACTGTATTCGGATTGTTCTCCTGGCTCCTGACTCGGCTCGTTAGACTCTCCCTTTGGATCTTCCTTGGGCATTATCCTCCTCGTTGGCTTTAACCCCGGACCATTTTGACCTCGCTATTGTGTGCCTCCTCTGTACTATGCAGCCAGCCCTGTTTGACCTCTGATCGCCTCACTACATTTCAGCTTGTTCCCTACCATCCTACCTTGGGTCAGCACAGCACCGTTTACCAGCACCACTTCACTGGTGGCTGGCCCTGAGGGCCGCGACCTGCGTACTCCTGCAGCTAAGTCCAAACTTCCTTGCGGGGGTCCCTGGTAAAGACCAGGGGGTAAATGTATGAATATGCGGGTTCTTCAACACCCACGTGTTCAGCGTGTTCGGCGATTAAATTTCAAGCGGCGCTGCATTGTAAAGGGAAGTTTCCCTTTACAATGCAGCGCCGCTTGAAATTTAATCGCCGAACACGCGGGTGTTGAAGAACCCGCATGTTCATACATTTACCCCCAGGAGTGCGTTTAGACTCCTCGCCTCTGGGTTAGCTGTGCCAATACCAGTAATGGGCCTTCACGGAGAACCGTGACACTGCCTTACTGTTTTTGTCCAGCTTGGCTTTTACACATGAAGTTTTTCTGTGTGAGCAATGGCACTATACAATGTACTGGAGGCTGGAGAGTGAAAAGAACACTGCTACAACTTCTGTTTCTGTGTGAGCAATGGCACTGAGCAATGGCACTGGAGACTGCCAAGAATGCTGCTACACCTTCTGTGTCTGTCTGAGAAATGGTGCCGGATCTCCAGGGAGGGAAGTACTTATGGAACCAAAACCGCAAGATCCGACAACACCATAATGGTGTTTTGCCTTGATTTCAGTTCCGAGGACGTGGGAAAGTACTGACCTGAGCCGGCTTAGTACCCAGATTTGCAATGTTCAGGGTGGCCTGGTTTTCAGAAAACCAAGCCTGAGCACCCATAATATCCAGTATATCCTCCAACCTGCAAAACTATGCATAGATTGAATTTATGGAGGTGTTTTTAATGCCTGCGAAGTGAGTGTTCGCCTTGAAATGCATTAGGGGATTAGTAAGCGCACTTGTGCACATAAATAAGCATTGCAGGTCCACAGATTTTATCGTTAACATATCACCCTTAGTTCAGTGATTCTCTGTCCTGACTGTCAGTGGTATGCAGAAGATACAGTTATTCTTGGGAGACTAAGCAAGGAATCACATTCTCCAGATGACTTACTACTTTGTTGTAGCCATGAAATGTGACCATATCCCAATTAACTCACAATGTTAATGACATATTGGGACATTCTGTAACACAATTGGATTAAGACAGAAAAAGCGGAACACTACCGGGGTAATCTGGATCATCTCAAGTATGTGTTCATTAGTTTTACAAAACAAATACTGTAGTTTCAGTAGTGCTTCACGGCTTCATTTTGTATTCCATTTGTCCCTCTTGCATTGCACCATGATTTGCTTGGCTGATAATTCAGGTAAAATTTGAACCTAACTCTAAATCGGCTTCATTGTGCTTCGTTGGAACTTTTCAGTTTCTTGTCTGAAGGGTTTTCATTACCGTTGTAGTAAGCAGCAGTTCCCAAACTTTTCATGTTAGTAAAATCTATCTTCCCAAATTCCAAAATAAGAAATTAGGACAAAATATTCTATAGCCCCCAGTTAACACCCCATTTAGCTGTGACTGCCGCGCATTTTTCAACAAGAAATTGTGACTCTCCAAAGATAATTGTGACTGTTTGCATGTATGTGTAATATACCTGTCTCATAAGTCATACTTTCGTGACACATTTGTGTTAAAACATGTGATAAATAGAACTGGAAGCCATGAAAAATTTGAGAAACCATGGCAAATGTTAGCTATTTTCGTTTACTGGTCTATTAAAAAGCATTTTACATATCATCTGCATTGCATATCTTTAATTTCTTCTCTGATGTTTTACTAAAACATCACAAATTTGTGGAGGAGACTAACTCCAAATACTCCGATTCCATAAATATAAAAATCAAGTAATGTAATCAAACAACCAATCAAGCAGGAACAAAGATCACTGTAGCAAAAGGATTTTCCAGTGCTCAAATCAAGAGTTTCTACTACATATGCACTGGCCGTCAAATGTTTCAGAACACTCACATTTTTTTGAGTTTTATTTTTAAATCAAATATTTTTATTCAATTTTTTAAACAGTACAGAAAAAGAAAAGTGAACCAAACAAAGCATAGTTCCAGTGTACATTTCAAACCACACTTGATAAATAGGCATATAAACATAGAACATAACAAGCAATGCAGAGTAGGCTACTATCCACAGATCATTAATGTGATGCATTAAATTACGTATATCCCTCTACTTCAATTTTCCTCATATTTTGAGGGTTTTATTGATATTTAAGCAATTCAAGACCAGTGAATAACCAGAAATTATATAGTTTTAAAAAAAATAGTTTAGTTTAGCAAAAACTAAAAAATAATGTCGATTTCACACTATACAAAAAGGCCTTGTTCAGGGAACATGTACAGTAAGGGGTTGGAACAGACTTTTATTACTAAATATGAATAAATGTATATACAACCATAGGCGCTACCTCATAAACACAGAAACAATAATTGAAACCAACAATTTGATGGTTGACAAAGTCTTTTACAGTCCAAACCCTTTGGAATATTTTAGTTGCCAGAGATGTTTCAGTCCATTCAATGCAATCATATGTGGGGAAAAATTAACAGATATAGTGTAATATGTTAACACTCATGTGATTGAAAGTACCCAACTATTTTGCATCACAGGTGTGTAAACAATGTCTGGGGTGTGATCTTCGTGCATCTGCTTACTCAGAATTCCATTCTTTTGCGCATATCACAACGTTTGTGGTATGAAATAGGTAGTCACTCCTCTCTCCCAAGGGTTCATATACTGACAAATCACTCGATCTCATACAGTAGAAGCAAAAAAAAAAAAGAGGGGTATCGAGGTACTGTATTATCTCACGATAACATGTTTATTTCACATACTGTAAAAGCACAGAAAAAAAGGCAAAAAAAAATCAAAGCTGAAATACAGAAGTCCAATTGATCTTAATGGAGTGAGAAAGAGCTGCCTAGCAGAGTTATGAATTCTCATAGCTCTAAGTGTGTTTGTGAGTTGGGGTCCCCGTTGGCTATGGATAAACAAACCACCAGCGGAAAGGAAATCTCAACACATACCAGGAAGACAGCATCAACGCGTTTTGATTAAGCTGGATCTTTCTCAAGGTGTATCAGACTGTTATTAAACCCTCTGAAGCATTATTTGAATATTATTGCACTGCAGGAAGTAGTGCATTGCTAACACAATGGTGATAAAAAGGCAATTATCAAAGCAAGACAGACAAACCATTAAAACCCTTAAAAGTGGAGGTCTATTCTTTAGAGAAATTGCAAAGAAAGCCAAAGTGCTTGTGAGTATAGGTACCTTGGCTTACCTACATCATCGAAAGGCACTTGGTAACTGAAGGAAACTCTGAAAGGAAAAGATCTGACAGACTCAAAGCCACTATAGAATTAGAAGAAACGTTTCTGAGAATCAACAGCTTGCGTGATAGGATTCACAGGATAATATCTTTAAGCACAGTTAACAGTTATGTATGTAAGCAAGTCTTGTTTTCAACTGTAAAAAGAAGACTACAAGCTGAAGGTTTGACAAGTTCAGTGGCAGTAGGAAAGCCATTGTTAAGATGGTAAAATAAGAAAAAGAAGCTTTTCTGGGCCATGAAGTCAGAAGTTGAAATCTTCGGTTAATCCCACACGGTTTTTGTGTGCCTTTGAGTAGACAAAAGGATGTTTCCTCAGTGTGTGACACCAACTGTGAAACGTAGAGGAGGAAGTGTGATGGTCTAGGGCTATTTTGCTGGATCCACAGTCAGCGGGCCTGAGTCATTAAGCAGAGTAAAGCATAAAAAAGGAGTAACTTTTTACCTGGGCAAAACCATGTTGCATTGGAGGGGGAGGTAAATTTAAAATGTGAGGACAGATTTATAGTTGGGATACGGCATGTCCTAGATCAACTTTAAATTTCAGTGTACATATAAAGCTGTCAATTATTTGTGTGTTAGATGAAAAAACAGCCAGTGTTTAACTTATGTGCAACATAATAAACTAATTTGCAACCTTTTTCATTGTTTTTTTTTCCTTACTTTCCTTAATGACTCAGGCAAAGCGACTTGAACAGAATGACTGACACCCTGAACTAAAATGGCTAACACAGCAGTTTGCAGTGTCATGCAATACCCTCTGGTCTATGCCTAGTCGCAGGGGAGGGCTGGCAAAATTTTAGCCCGGGGGGCAAGACTCGACTCAGCAACCTATTAGGAACATTTTAAAGAAAAAGAATGCAGGTGCACAGTGACCAAGGTAGCCCACTATGGGACTGGCCCGGGGGGCAAATGTACCCCTTCCCCCAAGCCCAGCAAGCCCCTGCCAAGTTGGTCAGGGGTTCATCCTACAGCAAGATAATGACCCAAAACATACCTCCAGGCTATCTCAGAACTACGTTCGAGGAAGAGAACAAGATGGTAAGCTTCAAATCATGGAATGGCCAGCGCAGACTTGAACCTCATTGAGCTGGTTTGGGGTGAATGCAAAACAATCTACAAGTGCAAAACATTTGTGGGAACTTCTGCAACAGTGCTGGAAAGAACTCCTTGAACAATTTTTTTGATGTCCATTGTAGAAATAAGGCCTTGAGTGTGTTCAGTGATTATATCTGCAAAAGATGTCTACTTTGAATAGTCAAAAATATGGATTCAATTTTGTTGAACAAAATGATTCTATGATTTCATATATATCTCCAATTTCTTTATTTGTACTATGCTTTAATTTCAGAGTACATTGAGATATTAAACTGTGTATATTTCAATAAAAATGGAAAAATGAGGATGTTATAAAAAAGAAACTACACCAGCAGGTTCTGTAGAAGTGTTTGGTTAAGCTGTGAAATCCCTTTTATAAATGAAAATTGATCAGCATTTTCTTTCGAGAGGTGCTACTACTAAACCTATCAAGTACAGTACATAAAGATAGAGAACAGAGTTTGCTTTGTGTAATGCCCTGACAGCTAATTAATTAATGAAGCATATCCAGAATTAATTATTTCCTCTAAGTTAAAAAGAAAAATGTTATTATTAATTGATTAAAACATTCTTGGGTAATAAAGAAACATTGACATATTAAAATAAAATTAAGTGCTAAGTGAAAATTGAAGATATAAACAGTAAAAATTAAAATGCCTGCTGAGTTAGGGTATCCAATTATTTTAATTGTAGTCCTAATCAGTATATAGTTTAGATGTTAAGAAATTGTATCAGCCTTCATGTATTTCTCGAATTACACTTATGTACTTTATTATCTTGATTTTTTAAGGAGAAGTGGTGAATATGCTTCCCTTACAAATTTCTCTTGTTCACTCCTCAATATACCTATATTAAACAAGTGTGACTTTTAATGCAATGTAGTCGAGGAAGATTACTAAGTACCTTGTTTAAAATTGGTGCATTGTGTTGCATTTTGTCATAGTGCAGAGATTCTTCAGATGTTGTTTCACTGTAACAGTCTACAATATTAAATAGCAATCTCGAGTACCTTGTTTTACATTGGTTCCATATGTTATGGTGTATTATAGTGCCAAAATTCAAAGATTTCAAACGCTTCTCATCCTTATTAGGAAAAATCTCTAGCCTAGGATGTACTACTAGCAATGTCAGTTGCCCGGTAGTTAGGAGATTCCTGTGCTTGTGTGTTTAGCTAGATCAAGGAATAGGTTATTGGGCTCTCTATTCCCTCGTGGTTACTCTACCACACTCTAAGGCTACATCTAGTATAGTTACTCGTATTATTAGTAACTCTTAAATATATTATGGACACAAACACTCAGCCTTGACATGCTTATAATTAATGTAAGCCACATAGGAGGCTAAACCAAGCAATATTTTAGGAGAAAATAAGACAAATTTAGATGAATGATTGGTAGGAGGTTGGACTTTTTGATGTGACGTTTACACTTTTGCACAATGTACCTCCTCAGATTGTTCCTGTCTTCCAGCACACATAGGTACAATTCTAGTTTATGGAAGCATCTCCAAAGACTGGAATTTAGGCATGCACCTTGAAGTGCACTGGGTGGACCAAAAAAACGCACCAGTGCAAAACCAGTGTGTTTCATAAATAAGGTTCACTGTATATAGACAGACACATCAAACAACATACAGGGCCTGATTTTGAGTTTGGAGCAGAGCAAAGAAAAGCAGCAACTTTGCACCTGGACAAACCATGTTTCAATGCAAGGTGTTCAAATTAACTTATTTTTTTGCACGCAAAGAAAATACTGTCTGTTTTTTCATGTAGCACACAAATACATGATAGCTTTATTTTTACACTGAAATTACAGTTGATTTATGACATTCCATCCCAACTATAAATCTGGCCCTACATTTTAAATTTACCTCCCCCTCTAATGCAACATGGTTTTGCAAGGTGCAAATTTGCTCCTTTTCTTTGCTTTACTCCTAACTCAAAATCAGGCCCTTTGAGAACGATGGGACGATTATGGAAAAAAAAAGGCTCAATCTGTTGAATATTAAGTCAAGGTTATTTGTTTGGAAAAATACAGTTACTATTTGTGCTATTTTGTCAGCGGGGAGAATGCTGCTGTTGAATACTTGAAGCCAATGGTTTCCATTTCGTGATGTTTCTGGGTTTTAGATATAATCTTGGTGGGCGATGGGTTTGTGTCTCACCATCAGCAACAGCTACGTTTTATATTAGACAATATTATCCCAAGCCCTAACCCAAGTCAATGTGTAAATCTTGCTTAATCTCTCAAACTGTTGTGAGTCCCATCAGTTCTGATTTTGTATCTCCGAATTCTAAAAAATGTAGAAAACCCTCAATAGAGTAATTTGTTCCAGCGGAAACAGACAGTAACCTAATATGTCATGGGTCATGCACTGATCTATTGGGAAAATGTGATACGCTCTCCCTTTGGGATGTATTTGTAAGTTGCCCTTGTGCTTGGAGTAATACATGTCTTAAAGTGAACTTGCTTTCATTGCGAATATACAATATGTGTTCTCCAGTGTCCAGGAATATGATGTTAAAAAAGATAAGCTGTGCTAGGAAAGTTTTAGCAAAACTGTTTAATTTGTTTTTTTTATGTCAGTTTAGGAAAAAGAAAGTATATTGTAATACTTTAGGGCAGTGGTTCTGAATTCCAGCTCTGAAACTCCCCGAAACAGATCAGTTTTCCAGTATATCTCTGCTTTATCACAAGTATATTTAATTTGCAAACAGGCATCTGTGAAAAAAACTAAAGCCACTGAATAATGCATCCAAGGCTGGAACTATCCCTAATGCAGTCAGCATCCACTATTGTGTCAATAAAGTTCAAAGGGGCCATTTTACAGAGCACAGACACATTCAGCATTTTTCATTATTAATTATTAACAATACATTTAAATGAATTTTGGTACCCTACTTCTCCCCATCCATTATTTGCAGGCAGTGATTTGTGGCATTGGAGGGGTAGGAGGAGGACTGGTGGTGCTGGCCTCAATCATAGTTACAATTTAGAAGCAACCGGCGCTGCTTTTATTTGCCCTGTATCTGTACCATTGGCTGCTATGGTCCACTAAAGAAGAAGGAACAAGTGCAACCAATAACATTGTTAGCACTGGGGTCATGAGTTCAATTCCCGACCATGGCCTTATTTGTGAGGAGTTTGTATCTTCTCCCCGTGTTTGCGTGGGTTTCCTCCAGGTGTACCAGTTTCCTCCCACACTCCAAAAACATACTGGTAGGTTATTTGGCTGCTAACAAATTGACCCTAGTCTTTGTTTCTGTGTGTGTTAGCGAATTTAGACTGTAAGCCCCAATGGGGCAGGGACTGATGTGAGTGAGTTCTCTGAACAGCGCTGCGGAATTAGTGGCGCTATATAAATAACCGATGATGATTATATACTTGTGGCTATATTGAGCTGCATTACAAAAAAAGCCTTGGGGAACAATGTTTGAAAAAAATTGTGGGGCAGGAAGGGGGCATTAACTATTACTTCATTGGTGCACTACTGAATCCATTCTTATTCAAGTTAGTGTATTTGTAGAGCATTGAGGTCAAGAACGGTTATTAGGAATTAAAAATAACTCCAATCACACATGAATTTAGCTAGTAACATCTCAACCTCACCTCAACCAACAGAACTCCCCCAGTACTCAATCCCCTAGCAGTTCAGTAAAAGTTTGGTTGCAGCAAGTGTAATGAGAAATTTTAATATTTGGGGTGTGCAATGTAAATGTCATTTCATATTCTTCTACTGGGCAAAGACTGCTTGTGTAGGTTACTTGAGTTGACAGTCTCCAGAGTATTGCATACTTCCTGTACAGGTGAATAAGGGTAGTATTGATTAGCGATCATTAGTGTCTCCTTTCAATTCCAAGAATAAGTGTGTTGCATGCTTGACAACATAATAAAACAGTTTCCAGTTCACTATGTGACAATAGTCTTCTGCTTTCCCAACTTATTTTCACCTGTCATAACGTAGATAGATTTAGTTCATTCATGTAGATATGCATGTAACAGCAGGTCATTTGTTGCTGAGCTGATACATTGTTTGCAATACTTTCTCAGTAGATCCTCCTCAATAAATATTAACCTATAATTGGCAGAAAATAACAATAGATGTTAAAAATTACATTTAAGAGGCAGAAAAAAGGAGTCTATTATCTAGTTGTAAGAAATTGACATTTTCAGGGATCAATCTCTAAATTTGGGACTATTCCTGGAAATTAGAGACAGTTGGCAACTATGGTATATTGGTACATACAGGATGCTCCTTATAATGACATATATTCAAGTATGTTTGATTTTCCATTAACTAGTTTCTACTAAAGGCATGGAAGCATTGCTGTAGAGTGCTCGCTGGCAGTGAATGAGTTCATGGTTTGTGACCTCTGACCTTTAAGTAGGCCACATAGTAGGGTCATACAGCTGCAGCGCCACCACACTGACATTTCTCCCCACCGCCTAGTG
Organism: Mixophyes fleayi; assembly: GCF_038048845.1. Classification (NCBI taxonomy): domain Eukaryota; kingdom Metazoa; phylum Chordata; class Amphibia; order Anura; family Limnodynastidae; genus Mixophyes; species Mixophyes fleayi. Next base: position 98,064,992 of record NC_134409.1, read on the forward strand.
AACTAAATTCTTCCATTGTCTTCTCTGGTTTGTCTGCTTTCTCCTGTTGACAGCAAAGGACGATTGGCAGAGAGCATAGAAAGGGCGGTGGAGGGCGGGGGGCAGTGCTGGCACGCAGCACCCTATCAATGCCTCATTGTGTGCTGGAGAACTAGTTATACTTACCAGCTGTAGCAGGAAAACAAGTGCTACATAATCACAGCTAACCCACCTAGCAAGAGGAAGCTCTGACATGGATTAGAGAGTGAAATATAAATAAATACACAACGTACCTGACAGATATTATTAGACTAATAGGTACAGTACAAACATTAAACAAGAAATTGGAATGTAAGGAAAAAAACAAAACATTAAGGTTTATTCTTTCAGAACCAGTCATTTAACCGCTAGTTCTTCCCTTTTTCATGTTTACTCTGAGGTAAGCTACACTTGTAGCACTTCAGCTATTATTGGAATACAAATCCCAGCATTCTCTGGTCTGTACAAAGGTGACACTCTTCATAATTGCCAATCTGACTGAAGTTCACTGAGTGATAATAGCCTTCTGCTTTCCCAACTTATATTCAACTAACCTAGATAGTTACCTAATATAGATATGCCTTATTGCAGTTGGAAAATAGGTGGAAAAATTGTGTTGGACATGTGATATTCGTTTATTTTTGCTAAGGATGAGCGGGCTCGGATTCCGCTAATCCGAGCCCACACGAACAGTGCGGATCCGACGGGATCCGAGCACTGTTCGGGTACTTCCGGCCGCCAAAGCAATCCAAAACGAGGCTATGACATCCAAGTCTCGCGTCGGATCTCGCGAGACTCGGATGTCATAAATTCGGCGCTTGCGGCCGCCATCTTCATTTGGGCTGTGATCAAGGAAGAGGGAGGTTGTAGGGTAGTGTTGCTCCTGCTCCTGTGTGATCAGTCCAGTGGTGCTTTATTCTTTTGTCCTGTGCTCTGTCCTGCTGAGTCCAGTGGTGCTTTGGCCAGTGCTTTGTCCTGCTGAGTCCAGTGGTGCTTTTGTCCTGTGCTCTGTCCTGCTGAGTCCAGTGGTGCTTTTGTCCTGTGCTCTGTCCTGCTGAGTCCAGTGGTGCTTTTGTCCTGTGCTCTGTCCTGCTGAGTCCAGTGGTGCTTTGGCCAGTGTCTGTCCTGCTGAGTCCAGTGGTGCTTTTGTCCTGTGCTTTGTTCTGATAAGTCCATAGTAATTTTATAATTATTAACAAATCATAAAAAAAAATAAAAAAAAAATACAAATTATACAAATTATACAAAAAAAAAAAAAAAAATATTTAAAAAGTATGAAAAAAAATTATAGAGCAATATATTCTTGCAGTCCAGAAATATTAGTACTGCAATACCTACGTTCACTGTTCTTGCAGTCCAGAAATATTAGTACTGCTAAATTAAAATACGTTCACTGTTCTTGCAGTCCAGAAATATTAGTACTGCTATATTTACCTATGTTCACTGTTCTTGCAGTCCAGAAATATTAGTACTGCTATATTTACCTACGTTCACTGTTCTTGCAGTCCAGAAATATTAGTACTGCTAAATTAAAATACGTTCACTGTTCTTGCAGTCCAGAAATATTAGTACTGCTATATTTACCTACGTTCACTGTTCTTGCAGTCCAGAAATATTAGTACTGCTATATTTACCTACGTTCACTGTTCTTGCAGTGCAGAAATATTAGTATCAGATATTAAACTACGTTCACTGTTCCTGCTACATCAAAAAAGCATGAACATGCCCTGCCATCAACTAAAACAAGAGGTAGTGACGCGCTTGAACTCCACCCTCTATATGCTGCAGAGGATGGAGGAGCAGCAAAAGCCCATTCAAGCCTACACAGCCACCTACGATAGGCCACGTGTTTGTGCCGCCCACTTGTGTCGCTTAGCTTAGACATCCAGCTACCTCGGTGCAACCTTTTGGACTAAAAACAATATTGTGAGGTGTGAGGTGTTCAGAATAGACTGGAAATTAGTGGAAATGAATGTTATTGAGGTTAATAATAGTGTAGGAGTGAAAAAAAATAAATATATGGATTTTAGCACTTTTTATGCTTTTTTAAAAAAAAATCAGAACCCAAAACCCAAAATCAGAACCAAAAGCTTTCGTGGGGTGTTTTGGCAAAACAAATCAGAACCCAAAACCTCAATGGCCGGTGCACACCCTTAATTTTTGCCTTCCTTTGTGTTATACGGTTTTTAAGCACATATTCCGAATGAAAACAGTACGTAAATTTTGTTTACATGTACTGTAAAAATTATATGAAACATTCGTTTGTTATTCTTTGTATATATAATGGATGCATAACAAGTATAACTGAGCAGAAATTATTGCACAGTTTAATAAATGTTCTGCTTCCTTACATTTTGCAGTCAAACAAAAAACAAATACTTACTAGCACAGGTAATTCTAGTTAAATTAAAATAAAGATACACTAATACTGAAAATTATATTTATTTAATTAACTATCCTGTTAAATTTAAAATAAATGCACTAAAACACTAATATATGCAATATTTTAGGTGCATCTACTGTTGTTTTAGTTGACTGGGTGTGCCATATTGATCAGGGGGGCAATCATTTGCTCCAAGCAAAATAATGAAAATGCTTTGTTTTAATTTAATTTAATGTCTAAACTACCAAAAAAATACTACTACTGATGTTTTTAAGCAAAAGTTGATTTATTCAGCACTATTGCAATTTTACAATTTTCACAACATATTAAACTCAAACTCAAAGATAAACTTTGATATGTTGTTGAGTATAGTGAACTCTACCGTCTTACTTTTCATTAATTTCCAGGACAGTTCTATTTACTCTGAAAATCTCTGACTGCATACTGCCATATTTCTGTGAAAACCTGTCTCATGTCCCAAGTAAACATGCATGCAAAAAAAACTATACTTACATGCAACATCCAAGATTACATCCAACTCAATATTTGCTCCAGGCATACATCAGGCATATAAATGTGTATACTTACGACTAACAATAATGTACATATGTGGCTTGACAGTGTTATTACTAAATGCAAAAGTCACATTACCCTACATACACAATGTAATAAATTAATCAAAGTGTGATATACACAGGAGAGAATAGTGTCTTGACTATTATTAATAAATGCAAAAGTCACATTTTTCATGTAAAATGTAATTAAATCCAAACACCTCCACGTCCATTGTTTACCCCTTTAAAATCCCAAGTCTTCTTTTCCTACTGTAGTCCAAATGTAATTGATAGATAAGTAATGCAAACAGACGGCCACGACTTGATATGTATAGCCACTGTGAATTAATTCAGCTACAGGGGTCAACACACAAGCAAGACATTCAGAGCAACATGAAAAAACTGGAGGGCCACATGCGTGGCCCTGCAGCCTTCAAAAAGGGGCTGCACAAATAAAGAAGGGACAGCACAGAGCATTCCCTCCTCCACTGGATATAACGCGGGACCTCCATGCCCTGTGCAGAGGAGGTCATGTGACACGTAATCCTGCACTCATTATGATAAAATCGGGAGAAGTCACCTGGTCTGCAGGTGAAAGCTCGGTGGATCGCCAGTTGCCCACCACTGACCTAGATAATCATCATCATCATCACTAAAAGGCATGCATGTCTCATTATGTTGTACTGACATAAACACACCCTATATGTAAAGAGCGTATGCCTGCCTGCCCCTCTAGTATATAGCAATCTGCACCAGAATACGTGCCTGCTTCTACCTGTACCTGGTTGATTTCTTCATGCTTAAAGAGACGCAAGTCTATGATATGCAAAAATCTAGATGACATTGCACTTTTATGCACATGCCCTGCGTGGAAATGCATATATCATTCCCAAAAAACACCCAAAGTATACAATTTTACAGCAGTTTTTTTCTGTTTTGTCATCCTTGTTAATATACACTGCTCAACCACAACAATAAAACCACCGGCTAAATATCGTGTAGGTCCCCCTTGTGCTGCCAAAACAGCTCTGGCCCGTTGAGAGGTGTCCTGTGGTATCTGGCACCAAGACGTGCAGGAGAACTGACATTTCACTTGCTGCCTAATGTATCCCACCCCTGTGCCATTGTAACAAGAAAAGCAATGTTATTCTCTTCACTTGTCAGTGGTTTTAGTGTTGTAGCTGATCGGTGTTGAATACTTTTGAAAATGAAAGCATCAGTCCAACACATTTCTGTTATTACAGATTGTGTATGCCCCTAGTATATGCAGCACAGTACCACCAACTTTGAATTAAATGTTTTCAAACCTTTGATTGTAAAAAAATATTCTAAACTTAATCAGGTTGTTGGGTGATGCATCCGTTTCATTTACTGATAACTGTGTTGTTGGAATACAAGCAAATACTGAAAGAATCAATAAATTGATGAATTTGCTAACTCTATGCTACAATTAGCAAATTATGATGTCATTATGCATTGCCTATTTATCCCTTTCATATATAATATGTAAATATTATTTCTTTTGGATTTAGTTCAATGTTAAATTGCTAATTATTTTTCATCAGATTTGAATTGTTTATCCCATAAGCTTAAAAAAAAATAAACATCTCTGCCTGATTAGATAAATATATGGCCAAAGATCACAGAAGGAAATAGAAATATAGAAAAATAAACCAATGTATTTAGTAAAACGTACAGAAAGGCATAATAATAAATTACGAACCCTTTATCCCCATTGGGACTGGAGGTTTGTTTGTACCTCTATGATCAGACACATTTTTATGGTTTTTCTCTTTATCTGTTTCGCTGGGCACTTTTTAATTTTTCTTTTTCTACCCATAGACATATATGTTTCAATAATATAATATAGAGATTCTTTATCAGGGGCCAATGCAAGATCAGGAAAACATGATTACATTAGCAATCATAACAATTAGCAATATTACAATTGTGATGTTTATAAATATAGGGGGAGAAAAAATAATCTGCTGGTGAGGGTGAAGAGGAGGGGAAAGAAGGCATAGGGAAGGGTGGTTACAACTGTTTGAGGCTTCTTTTTGGGCATGAGTGGAGGGGAATCAATTTCAAGTTGGATCATCTGGGGACTATTTGGTTTGTGGGCAGACTGTGATAATATGTGTTTTCCATGGAATCAGTAGGTTCTAAATTGTTGCCATAGTGTCAAAAGCTGGGGTAACCATTCTACCAGAAAAGGGGTGAGGGTCGTAGGGAGATTAAGCAGCTTTAACATCAATTAAGGATGTCTTGAGTTGGACATGTATCTTGGTGTACACTTGAACTTGAGCCAGGCGGTACATGTATGATGACATTTTTTCACAATCTTAAGCTAATATAGATGTTTCATCCATTGTCATGTAGAAATCAATCTTTTTAAACCATTACGGAATGGAGGGGAAGATAGGTGATGTCAAGTGCAAGGGAATTAAAGGCTTGGTTGCATTGTTTAAGTATCAGCAGGGAGCACTTGTATATAGATATTGGGTGGGATGTGGTTAAGGAGGAGCCAAAACCAGTGATCATTTCAGACTTAATCTCTGTGAAGGTGTGGATAATTTCCCCTCCAGGAAGTCTCTAGCCCTGAACCTACCCATAGATGTGAGTAGAAGTGCCTGTTGCTGTATTGCATCTCCAGCAGAGTTTGAAAGAGGGAAGAATGGAGTACAGGCTAGGACACCAGTATCATCTAGTAAGCAGTTTGTACTCCTTTTCTACTACTGTGGTGCAGGTGGTGCAGGAGTGCGTTATTCTAACAATTTTGGACCACTGGACATCAGTCAGTCCATGTACAAGCTTGTCTGTTACTTTAAAGAAACCCACCTCTCTGAGATATGCTGCTATTTTTTGCTCACTTATAGGACCTTTCTTGAGGTTATGTGTAAGTGCTAAAGCATTTAGGTATACCTTCCGTTGTATGGGGGTAAGGTATCTGAGCTGTCCTTATATGTGTGTGAGGGATCTCTGAGCACAGTTTGTTGCTTCATTCAAAGAAACATTTCCTACCTTTTTGCAAACGCAAACTTAGTTTTCAGTTTCAGGTCTACATTCAACAGAGAGATAGGCCTGTAGCTAGAGCACTGGGAGGGGTATTTACCGTCTTTGGGGAGGAATGTGATATGGGCTTCAAGCGACTGTCATGAGAAATTGACTGTATGCTTCAAAGAGGCAAGGACTGATATGAGTGAGTTCTCTGTACAGCGCTGCAAAATTAGTGGCGCTATATAACTAGTTGGTGAGGATGATGAAACTGGTGTCTTTATAAATTTCATTAAGAATCCCCAAGAGAAGAGGATTCAGCATTCACCCAAAATTTTCTAGTAACTGATGGTGAACCCATCAGATCCTAGGGTTTTGCCCACCAGTGTAGAGGAGATAGCATCCTCTAGTTTCTTTAGGGAGAACGGTTGATGCAGTTCTTTTTTAGAGTCAGAGATCATTAAGGTATCAATCCCAAGATATTGTACTGTCTGGAGTAATAATCTTGAAATGCGGATGCAATCTCCTGGGTCAAATGGTTCTCTTTCCCACTGGCACATCTGACAGAATGAATAAAAGTGTTTGCCCAGTTTATTCTGCCACTGAAAGTATTTATATCCCCATCTGTTAAAGGACCATTTTGTTTTTGTTTTGTTTTGTTACCAAGTAGTTTCCTGATCCTGGCCTCTGTCAGTTCAGTCAGCGTCTCCCTGGCTAGGGAGAATTTGTGCTTGGCTTCCATCTTTGAAAGCATTCTTTTGCTTCTTAATGAATGCCCCCCCTCATGACACACTTGTTGGCCTCCCAGAACTTTGATATATCCTTGGATTTATTATGAGTAACGGAATCTGCTATCGCAGATTCAAGTTGGGTTTTACAATAGGAGTCATACAGAAGTGATTCATTCAATCACCACGTCCATTGTTTAGGGAGGTTAAGATTGAGATGTAGGGTGAGAAAAATAGGGGCATCCAGGTCCAACCAGGTTATTTGGCCTATCCCTGTCTCTGTAACCCTCCAGAAGTCTTTTATAAGAAGAAAGCAAATTCAGGAGCCAATGTCAGTGATTTGGAGGCTTTCCCTAAAATCAGCTCTCAGCTGAGCTTTCAACTACTGCCACACAGTCATACCTAGGAAGAACTTAGTAGCCCTCCTGAGCTAGAGGGTATCACAGTAGAAGAGAGTCATGACTTGGATGTGGTTGTAGAATCTACTAGCCTGTCATAGGTACTTTCTCCCTCAAGCTCTGTTCCATAAAAAGAGGCAGATTTTTATTATTGGAATAAACAAAATGGAGGCAGCCTTGGCTAACATTTCAGTTAAAAAAATCGAAAAATCGAAGCAATGCCATCAAGCTGTAAGTAAGCATGAATTCTCAAAATGTTATTGTGATGCTGCTAATGCACACTTGTGAAGAAGAACAGAAGCATTGACACATTAAGAAACAAGGATCAAGCTTCAAGACAAAAGAAAGAGATGCTTCAAAATACTGAAGTCATGAAACACATATTTGATGTGGTAAAACTTCTTGGGAAACAAGGCTTGCCATTTTGTGCCCATGGAACTAATGAATCACTCTACAATCTTAATAACAGTGAGTTTAACCATTTGATTTGTTTGTAGAAATTAGCTTACTGTTATCCCATTATGATGTCCCATTTAAAAAAATCACCTTGAAAAATGTATTCAAAAGTGTGAAAAAAGGAAAAAAAAGTTTGTAAGAAAGAGGAAATTCAGTTGTGGAAGTCTAGTGATTTTTTCTCATACAAGACTGTAAGTAGAGTGATTATGGCAACTGATTATCTATTAAGCAATCAATTGTTTCTGAAATTGGTGCAAAGAGATTTAGGGGTATATCTACTAAACTGCGGGTTTGAAAAATTGAAGATGTTGCCCATAGCAACCAATCAGATTCTAGTTATCATTTAATTAGTTAATTCTACAAAATGACAGCTACAATGTGATAGGTTGGTTTAGGCAACATCTCCAAATTTAAAACCCGCAGTTTTGTAAATATACTCCTTAGCATCCAAGTTGATTACACAGAAGATGCAGGAATTGGAATTCAAGCCATAGTTGTCATTATGTATGTGAAAAAGAACAGATCCAAGAATGACTCCTTTTTGTTCTCCCGGTTACTGATGCATTAGGTCGAGGATTCAATGAACTATTGATGGCTAATTTTGAAGTGCTTGGGCTTGACTACCATAAAATTGCTATTGAGTCATTTGATGGTGCAGCAAATATGAGGATTTCATATGTTGGAATACAAGCACAGAATGCTAAAGTAGTGTCTGATTTTCCATTTACATTTGGTGCTATAGCCACATCCTCAATCTATGTATTTCTGATAATTGTGAAGTCCTTCATCATCATCATCATCATCATTATCTATTTATATAGCGCCACTAATTCCGCAGTGCTGTACAGAGAATTCACTTACAGTCCCTGCCCCATTGGAGCTTACAGTCGAAATTCCCTAACAAGTCCTTGAAGCAAAACATTTCTTTGGTCTGTAAAATCACATGGCATCTTATATTGGAGATTTCCACAAATGTATGAACATATGGGCCAAACAACTCATAAAAGACAAGTGCAAGAAGAACTTTTAAGATTGCAGAAAATTGGCAGGCAAAGGAAAAGGAAAAGGCCCTTCATTGGGTATTTGGAGAGAAGCAGTCCCTGTATTTGGATGCTATGGAAGTTTTATTTTCAATCTCGCAGTTGGGAAACTGTGATTCACTTCTGAAGCTGCAACTTTATATGAAAAGCTGTGCGAGTTCAAGACCATTTTAATAGCAACTGTACTCTTTCTCATTTTTTATGTGATTGGACCAGTTTAAAAATACTTACAAACCAATAGTGGCATGGAAATGGTTGAGAATGCCATTGACCAGCTAAAGAAAATTAAATAAAAGAAAAGGCTACACATTTTGCATTAAAAATGAATGACCTTATAGCCAATAGTAAAGTAATCTCTTTCCTAGAGATTGAAACTGAGATCCCAGTGAGTTACCAGAAAGAAGTAAATTGCTGGTGATATCTCAGTTGATGAACGTCCAACCGATGAAATGCAACGTTTTTGTACAGACCAATTTGTGAACATATTTTAGCATGTCTTATAGAGAGACGTTCAGAAAATAAACAGTTGGTGCTGGATACCCAGTATTTGGAACCTAGATTTTTTGAAAATATTCGAAAAACTTGAAGAGGGCACTCTAAAAAGGTTTTCTGATTTGGCTAAAGTTAATGAAGAGAATTTTATTGGTGAACTTATAAGTTTTGCGAACCTCTTTCCTAAGCTGACATGACACTTGGATGAAACAAGAAGACAAGTGGTAATTCCAGAAAAGATGGCTGGTATGAAGATGAATTGGGTGTATCTGCTGATATAGAGGATGACAAAACAAAGTGCAAATCATATAAAGATTGCTTCCTCTGCTGTCACAGATTAGTTCTAAAGTACAATCTTTATTCAGCCGCTTATGAGAATCTCTCTGTGGCATATGAGTACCTGCTGACTCTGTTTTTCGCACAAGTGGCACGTGAAAGAGCATTCAGCAAACAAACTCATAATGACAAGGCTATGAGTTACAATGGGACAAGACCTGCTTGAAGCATTTATGATCATGTCTGTAGAGCGAGACCTTTTGAACTAGTTCAATTTCAATATGTGCTGGAAATTGTCCATGAAAGTTCACCACTGATGAAATCTTTGTGTAAGCAATCTTCAATGTTTTAAGGCATTTAATTCTTTTTTTAATGCCAATATGTTGGATTTCTTCTAATCAATCTGACCCAAGTTTACATATGTTGTATGTGTACATAGCATTTTGCATTATGTGCAACTTTGTAAATGTTTATACATGTTTTTCGTAGCATTATTTATTTTCGTTATATAAGTTTTATCATTTATAATAATAATAAAGTACCGCTGGGGTAAGCAACACTAAGATAGCTTATTTCTATATTGATAAACATATTTGGACCGAAAATCACCCTTTAAGGTTAGGCCACCACTTATGAGCTAGGTGATTGCCCGTAGGCTAAAATCTGCCAGCCAGCGCCTGCAGGATACATTCAATACATATGTGGAATATCAAGTCACGAAAGAAAAAAAAACTATTCAACTAATGTCACCTGTTAATAATATAGTAATTAATGACAAAATATTAAAAATAAAAAAACAGTGTTTTTATTTTTTTCCCAATAACTACATTTATTAGGATGTTATTAATATCTACTGTACATAAAATAAATTTTTACAGTTGCTCCTGATTGCAAACATAGGTTTTAGCATGTATACACAGCCGTCATCACTAGCAATCAACACTTGCAGCAGACCTGCAGCTGGTGTAAATGATTCGACTGAAAATCACGTATCTTAGAGATGCCCAAAGTTTGAATCGGACGCTGCTGCGTGCGATCAAGCTTGGTGCGCCCTTACCGTGCAGTGAATACGTGCATACTCCTATTAAGTCTGTGACTTATAATTCAATAAAAGTTTTCTTAGTGACCAAGACACATTGGTTATTGCACGCTTCTATACTATAGACCTGCAGGAAACACATTACACAGAAGATAGATTCATACACCAACTATACACAGTAAAAATAAAGATTCAGTGTAACCTTCCACTGAATACACACACAGTAACAAGAACTACATACACCATAGGGCTCATTCCCTTCCCCAATCCGCCCCTGAAGTCCTAGGCTTTAGTAAGAGTCCTTGCACTCAAAGGTGAATAGGACGTTGCTGCATTCACTAGTGTATGCTCCAATTCTGGGCATGCACAGATCAAATTACGTAAAATACGGCACATATCGGCATTTACGTGTCTTAATAATTCAGTCCCTGTACTTATATCGCTGTGCGAGCAAGGTACTATTATCAGTCATGTTCTGCAAAAGAAGACTAGAAGAGGCTGCCTACAGTGTCCTTCAGTTGAATTACCAACACATGCAACACTCTTTCCCCACAATTCCAACTTTACCTAAAATATGTCATGCTTTGATAAGCTCAAATATTTTACATATATATTTGTTGATGTTGTTAGTGGCTCTTTTGTAAGATAACTTTTATTTTAGGTTATATGGTAGCATGCACTTGTGATCATGTGCATGCTGCCACTTGTAATGTCACAACTATGTACTTTAAATGGTTCCCCATATGGAAATATTAAGTGTTGCCACATCATACAAATATAATTATTGCCCCACTGATAATGAAATAGTAAGCCACTCTTATGAGCGTTTTGTCGCTATCCAATAACGATTGTCGAATCTCGATTTGTGTTTCCAACGCACAAAGATTTATTCTCAAAAAGTAGCAGAATATATTCAAGCGAAATAATAGTAAGTACAGCCGTTACTTATCGCAGGCGCTCTGGATCCAGTGAACAGTCATTCAGTCCTGAAGTCTGTGGTCAAGGTGACTGAACACTACATGAGAGCTACTGCTTATATGCAAACAGAGATACAGTGAAACAATGCAGATGGTATAGCTTGCTTCTATTGGTCCAGGCATCAGGAGGGTCCAGGGGGTTACACATCATAGGCTGATTCAATCTAAGGAATCCAAAGGTGAGGGTCTCTCCAGGGGATGAGCTCTGTTCTTCCCGCCAAACTCCAATTACAATCAGTCCATTAGCATTTGACAGTTAATATCATATTAAAGGTTTATTCCCGAACATCAACAACTAGAGTATGCAATGTGCGATCTCTTTGCCGAATGCACCGAACAGCTGCTGATGTAAAGGGGATTAATATGATATTAGACATGACACATTTCTTTTAACCTGAACCATATGTATCACTTATATGCATATAACTTATAATATTACACATAAACACTACTATATTTCGACATAAATAACTGTGTTGCAACTATGATTAATGTGTACTATTTTACAAATGTGCGTGTTTGTGCGAATGTATGTAAAAGTGAAAATGCTGTTGTTGCCACGTGTTGCGGCAGGGCATGCCCTTCCACGCTGTAGCGTGCTCTATGCATATTTTCAGACAAAGACAACCAAGTTTGCTCGATTTTAATTGAAATGACTTTATCCAATTTGCTGACTTTGACACCACTATAATATAATAAAATAAAATAAAAATCCATTACATGTAATCATTAATGTAATTTGGCCCACTAATTTATTCATAAAATAATGTGTTCACAGTAAGATAATTAATCATCATTGTTGCCCCTCTAAAACAAAAATCATGCTTTACTTAAACTTGCATTGTGCTTCCTGTTATATTAATATTGCCCTGCAATGTAATAGTGATGTGTTTGCTAATATCACTGTCGAAGTCAGCATATTGGATAAAGTCATTTCAATTAAAATCGAGCAAACTTGGTTGTCTTTGTCTGAAAAGATGCGTACGGCACGCTACGGCGTAAAAGGGCATGCTACGGCGTAAAAGGGCGTACGCAGCTGCAACACGTGGCAACAACAGTATTTAGTCTTTTACATACATTCGCACACACACGCACACTTGTAAAATAGTACACATTAATGGTAGTTGCAACACATAGTCATTTATGTCGAAATATAGTAGTATTTATGTGTAATATCATAAGTTATATGCATATCAGTAAAACATATGGTACAGGTTGAAGGAATCATATCATGTGTGGTATCATAATACTCCTCTTAACATTTGCAACTGTCCGGGCCACTCTGCGAAGGAATCGCAGAGTGCATACGCAAGTTATGAATGATAGGGAATTATCAACTATTTAAGACTAAGGAATCTTGGCGGGAAGATCGGAGCATACCCCCTGAGGAGATGAGCCTCTCCTTTGGATTCTTTAGTTTGAACTAGCCAATGATTTACAACCCCATTTGGACCTTCCTGAAACCTGGACCAATAGAAGCAAGCTATACCATTCTGCATTGTTTTACTGTATTTATTTGTGCATATAAACAGCAGCTCCTCATCTAGTGTTCAGACATCTTGTCCCCAGACTTCAGGATTGAATGACTGTACAGTGGATCCAGAGCGCCTACGATAAGTAACGGCTGTACTTATTATAATTTTCGCTTGAATATCTACTGCTACTTTTTGAGAATAAATCTTTGTGAGTTGGAAACACAAATCGAGATTCGACAATCGTTATTGGTTAGCGACAATACGCACTTAACAATTTGGGGGCTCGTGAGTTTTGGAGGTTTTGTTGCCGGACAATACGCAAGACCAACGGATTTCGGTTCCGCAACAAAGGGTGGAGACGCGTCATATACGGGTAAGAACGCAATGTGTTCAAAACCTGAATTTTACTCTATGTTGTGAAACCGAATGTCCGTTTTGCATTGCCTAGGGCACGCTAACTAGAACCTAGGGACAAAAGAGATTACTGTTTCTTTTTATTGTCATTGTGCGTTTTAACTGTATTGCATTGCTTAGCGTATGTGTATTTCCTGCTGTGCATACGCGGACTTCCGGTAGATTTGCCACGTGGTTAAACAATCGTTTTGATAGTTATTATATGTGTATAGTATAATTACTTGTGAAAGCCTCTGAGACATTATTACTATTGTTGGGAACTTTTCTGCGCAGAAAAGGTGTATAGTGTGTGATGTTGTAACGTAGATACACTGTTTTATTGTGGATTGTGCTCAGTTGCTACACAACAGAAAACAGCGCTGATGACTGATAAACACAATCAATATACAACCATCCATGGGTAATAAATGTATATAAACACTTTATTAAAAATGAACCATAAAAAATGCAACACTGGCCAGTGGATAACAACTTGACATATAAAAAATCAGATAAACCGACTGTGTTAACCATCAATAAGGCTGATGAACCATGGAATCGATCACTCCTAAAGAGAACCAGCTAAATGTCCCACATCGAATAGATACTATTGTCCAATGACCCCGTGGAAGGTCATAAAGTGGAGCTTCAAAATAAGTGTGGCCACACTGATGGTGGAAAGTGTACGTCACCGCGATGATGGTGAACCCCACTTCAATGCTTCTAACACATGTAGTATGGAGGAGAATATGCCATAAATGCCACAATGAGAAAACCGCCACTCCTGAATGGAAATCAAAGTCGCTAAACTGCTTGAGTAGAAAGCGCAATACAGACCTGGTCCGATACTCAGTCCCGTATTGTGGTCTGTATGCGCACGCACCTCATACCCAGAACGAACTCCGGGACCTCCGTGGTAAATATGTAGGTGAAGACTGCAATCCTTGTAAGTAGTGGAATAGCAGCTAGCACAATCGTAGCACCAAATGTATAGCGATAATATGGCTCAAAAAAGGCAACTTCCAAGAATCCACTAGGGATATGAGCTGGGTCATGGAATAGTGCTATCCAGCGGCTCAGTGAACATCCAAATCACCTTATCGTTATACATTTGGTGCCACGATTGTGCTAGCTGCTATTCCACTACTTACACAGATTGCCGTCTTCACCTACATATTTACCACGGAGGTCCCGGAGTTCGTTCTGGGTATGAGGTGCGTGCGTATACAGACCACAATACGGGACTGAGTATCGGACCAGGTCTGTATTGCGCTTTCTGTATTGCGGATGGTTGTATATTGATTGTGTTTATCAGTCATCAGCGCTGTTTTCTGTTGTGTTGTATTTTTTACATTTGAGATCTCATTGATCTCTTCAGCTGCAGATACTGATTCACACCTGATCTCCATTTTTGCATCATCTCTCCGTGCGCCAGGTTTTTCTTGTTGTGCTCAGTTGCTGTCTGACGAGGCAGGTTGCCCAACTGAAGGCCGGTATACAGGGCAGGTATACCGAGTGCGAAAACCGGGTTTTCGCGAATCGCCACCAAAGGATCGCAAGGTTTACTGATAATTAGTATTAGTAGGCAGTGCGATCTAACCGCACGGTAAACACAACCGCGCGGGTAAAATTGGAAGTGCGTGGAGGAATTATATTGGAAAGGCTGGTTGATTGTATCGACTTGGTGCTACCAGTTATATTAAACTCAACAGAAATTTGAGATAGCCGGGCTATCGAGGAACTATTTCTGTGTTCGGAACAAGAGTAAGCGAGTGGACGCGGCTATTTGGAAATACGTCCACCAGGGCATTAGAGATCTCTAGCGGTGATTGTAGCAACAGGGTTGAAATTGTTGGGTGGAAAGAACAGAGCATTGCGGTGTGTCTGTGTTCCACATAAAAGGGTATTGTTGGCTGGAAAGAACAGAGCATTGCGGTGTGTCTGTGTTCCGTGTAGAAGCTATTGTTCAACATGGGTGCTAAGCATACGCTAGAGATGGCCAGTGTACTGCCTAAGGAAGGGCCTATTGGTTCAGCGAGGTTTCTCATGTGTAAGAAATATGGTGCATACGCAACTGTGTATTGTGACACGTGGGTCAAGATGACCAAAGATTGTGATAGGCCTTTCCCAACAATAGGGAGTTTTAATGCAGAGGTACTAAATACTGTAAAAGATAAAGTATGGTTGATTAAGTCAACAAAAAAGAGAAATAGACATAATGATTGTTTAAAATTGTGGCAAATGGAAGGTAACACGTGGCAGAGCAGCGAATGCACAGCGGAAGTAGGCGTGGCGAAAAGCGCGCGGCGGAAGTAGCCGTTGAGAAGCGTGGCGAACTCAGCGCAAGCACGCCCCCGCCACCTTATGTGGCGGGAGGGGTAAGTACAGCCGTTATTAAAACTGAAAAAAGAGAAATTGCTAAGTTATATCCTGTCTTAAGCCAGTTTAAAACCAGTGTATCAGAAGATGAAGATGAACCCACTGTGATTTCAGCCATTGCTCATGCTGTTAATATGCTAGAGGTTCAGCGTAAGTATTAGAAAGGAGCAATGGCTGAGATAGGTGAGAGTAGTGTGATCACTAGGAGTGATAGCAGTCTAAATATTGAAACAGCAAATCCTGTAGTGTCTTCTGAAGACAGTGAACCAGTGGGTGCGTATCCAGTCCGCACAATATCAGTTCCCAATGGGAAGGCGGACAAGGATGGTGTAGTTCCTTTAAAGAATGTTACAATGCATTGTCCCTGGACTAGATCAGAATTACGCTCCATTATGACTGAATTCCCAGATCCTAGAAAAGAGTTGGCAAAGTGTCAGAAATTTGTTAAAGACTTAGGAAATGCACACGAACCAACCAATAAGGATTGGCGTGTAGTGTTGAGGGCGTGTCTTCCTCCCAATATTGACATACAAAAATTTATTAAAGATTGTTTGTTGGATGAAGATGACACCTTGACTGATGAGATTAACCAAGAGAATATAAAACAAATTTAGCCATCTATTTTCCAGTAGTGGTAAATTGGAGTAAGATTTTTACCATAAAACAAAAGGATAGTGAAACAGCCTCAGATTACTTTGCTAGAGCTATAGCAGCGATAACACGGTTCACTGGGATATCCAACATAGGTGAGGACCCACATCACAGAGAGGTAGCTGTAGAAGTATTAATGGATGGCCTTAGAGAAAATTTAAAGACAAGAGTACAGACCACATTACCTAATTGGAGAGGCATCACAGTAGATTCTCTTAGGGAGTCTGCTGTGGAGCATGACAAAAACCTCTTTAGAAAAAAGGAAGAGAAAAGTGATAGGTTAATGACGTCAAGTATACAGGCTTTAGAGGGAGTGCATACACGACCACCAGCATACAACCCACATAATAAGAAATATAGAATAATCAGGTGTTTCAAGTGTAACGAAGAAGGCCATTTCGCAAGAGATTATAAAAAAAAAAGACAGTATACACATACGGGTGGGTCACATAGATATCCTCCAAAGGGGAATTTTCATAGATTAGAAGACTCACATCTACCCGCGCATATTATAGCAGCAAATGCTGCGCGGGAAAAAGATAGTCAGCGCTAGGGGTCAGGTCATACCTGTAGTCTACAGCCAGTGAGATTAACTGAGAGTCAGATAGAAGAACCAACAATGATAGTTGACATAGCTGGTAGGAAGCAAACTTTTCTTGTAGATACAGGGGCGGCCCGATCTGTGATAACCTCTCCTTTCAATCTACAGGTGACCAGTAAAACTGTTCCAGCTATGGGGGTAACGGGAAGAGTGTTGCATTATCCACTAACTAAACCTGCTGAAGTTACTATCGGGCCCCTGCATACCAAGCATTCATTTCTCTTGGCTGCGGCGGCTCCTACTAACTTGCTGGGAAGAGACTTGTTATGTAAAATGGGATGTGTCATATATTGTACTCCAGATGGTGTGTTCTTAGATATACCGGAGAAAGTCGCACATGAGGTACAGGATATATTGGACACCCCTCAAAGGTTAATGTTACACTCTCCTGTTATAGAACAAAGTACATCTCAAGTAAAGGGGATGTTGCTGGAAATACCAGGTTCACTATGGACCAGAGATGGACAGGACACTGGACTGATGGCAAACGTAGCCCCTGTCATGGTCAATCTAAAAAGTGGTAGGATAGCTCCAAAAATCCCACAGTATCCATTAAAACCGGAGGTGGAACTAGGGGTATATCCTGTTATTGAGAGGCTGTTACAACAAGGGATTTTAATTCGTACAGCCAGTACAGCAAATAGTCCCATTTTCCCTGTGAAGAAGAATGGGGGGAGGGGCTATAGATTAGTCCAGGATTTAAGGGGAATTAATAAAGTTGTTGAGAGCCAATTCCCCATAGTGCCGAATCCAGCTGTCATCCTCATGCAGATTCCACCGTCTGCTGGTCCCTTTACTGTCATTGATCTATGTTCTGCTTTCTTCTCAGCCCCTCTTCACCCTGACTGCCAATACCTTTTTGCATTCTACTACCGGGGAGTGCAATACACGTGGACCAGACTTCCCCAGGGGTTCATTGACAGACCCAGGATTTTCTCCCAAGCCTTACATGACTGTTTGCAATCCTTTCAACCCCACAATGGGTCTGTTCTATTTCAATATGTGGACGATTTGTTGCTGTGCTCTGATTCTTTTATGTCATGTTTACATGATACTAAATTGTTGTTGCTTCATCTCTCAAAAACAGGGCACAAGGTGGCAAAGGACAAATTACAGCCATGTCAGACTAAGGTCAAATACTTAGGACACTGCCTCACTAAGGGGCTAAGACACCTGACAACCGACAGGATTGAGGCTATACAACACATGACTCTGCCGCAGAGCCAGAAGCAGATTCGTACCTTCCTGGGGATGTGTGGATACTGTAGATCTTGGATCCCAGGTTTTTCTATTCTGGCATTACCATTGCAGGAGCTAGTCTCTTCGTCAAAACCAGAACGTGTTGTACACACAGAAGAGTCAGAGCAAGCGTTCTTTAACCTTAAAGATAGTCTGACTAAAGCACCTGCATTGGGAATACCTGATTATGAAAAGCCTTTTGAGCTATACTGTACGGAAGCTGATGGTTGTGCAGCAGGTGTCCTCACACAGAAACATGGTGACACTAGCAGACCGGTAGCATACTACAGTGCACAATTTGACAATGTGGCAAGATCACTCCCAACATGTCTCAGAAGTGTAGCAGCAACTGCTCTTCTGGTAATTAAGAGCGAGGACATAGTATTAGGACATAATTCAACTGTCTATACACCCCATGCTGTATCAGCTCTGTTAAATTCAGCCCAAATTCAGCACATGTTTCTTCAGCTAGATTCACAAAGTGGGAACTAGCCCTGATGGCACCCTCAAACATCACCATCAAATGATGTAGCACCTTAAATCCAGCTACATACCTTTCATATGTGTCTCTAGAAACACAAAGGGTGGGAGGTGAGGAGACCCTGGTCGATGATGAGTTAGGCAAGAGTACTGACACGCATGACTGTATGGAACACCTGAATCAGACCTTTACTGCAAGGCCCAACATACGTGACACCCCCTTAGAAAATGTAGATTTTACGTTTTATACAGACGGGAGTTGTCATAGACAGACAGAGACGGGAGAGCTATGTACTGGTTACGCTGTTGTAGACGATCAGGATGTGGTAGAAGCTGAACCCCTTGGCCCACCTCACTCAGCCCAGGTGGCGGAACTAGTAGCATTAAGGAGAGCGTGTGAATTGGCAGAGGGTAAATCAGCCAATATATACACTGACTCTAAGTATGCTTTCGGGGTAGTGCACAATTTTGGGGCCCTTTGGCGTCTTAGAAACTTAACGACAGCAGCAGGTACGCCAGTGGCACACTCACAACACATAAAAGGACTTCTGACAGCGATACAGTTACCCAGAACAGTAGCCGTCATAAAGTGCAAAGCCCATACCTTTGAAGAAGACCCAGTGTCACTGGGCAATAACAGGGTGAACGAAGCTGCTAAATGGGCAGCAGGGCAACCTATGACTGTATCGACCGAGACTATGATGGTTTTTCAGACATTAGACATGCAGAAATTAATTGAAATGCAAGATTTGTGTTCCCTGCAGGAAAAGGCGGTCTGGAAGGCGAAGGGATGTGGTCAAGAGTCCTCAGGACTTTGGAGGGATGGACAAGGTAAGCCTGTAGCTCCCCGAACGTACTATTCAAGCCTGGCTGAAGCAGCACACGGTCTGACTCACCTGGGTAAAGAAAGTATGTGCAAATTGGTGAGAGCATACTGGTGTGCTCCCGGATTTTCCTCTCAGGCTGGTAAGAAGGCAATGTCATGTCTTACTTGTTTGAGGAAAAATGTTGGGAAAACTATTCCAACTGAGCCATCCCACATCCCTCCTACAGACGGACCTTTTCAGGTAATACAAATTGACTATATCCAACTACCACCGTGCAGGAATCTAAAGTATGTGTTAGTGTGTATTGATGTGTTTTCCGGTTGGGTAGAAGCATATCCGGCAGCCACTAATACTGCTGTGTTCACTGCAAAGAAAATTGTACAAGATTTTGTATGTAGGTTCGGTATCCCTAGAATCATTAAAAGTGAAAGGGGTACCCACTTTACTGGTGATATCTTCCAAAATATGTGTAAACTCATGGGAATCGGTAGCAGACTTTACACCCCTTACCGACCACAAGCCAGTGGTAAGGTGGAGAGAGTAAATGGTACTATAAAGAACAAGCTTGGCAAGGTAATGGCTGAAACTGGGTTGGCATGACTTGAGGCTTTGCCATTGGTCCTCCATAGCATTCGAACCACTCCTAGACCTCCTCTTAATCTGTCCCCCTTCGAGATACTGTTTGGACGACAACCTCATTTGATCGTGAGTCCGCAAGACGACTTAAAGTGTGATAATGAAGTGACTGTGCAATATCTTATAAAAATGAGCAGACAGCTGAAACAACAACAACAAAAACTCAAAATGCTGTCACCTGGTATGCCAGAAACGAATTGTCATGATGTTGAACCTGGGGACTATGTTATGATCCGCAATTTCTTACGTTCAGGTTGTTTAACAGACCGTTGGGAAGGCCCGTACCAAGTGCTGCTGACCAGTACTACATCACTGAAGGTTGCAGAGAGAGACACTTGGGTCCATTCCACCCACTGCAGGAGAGTCAATAACCCGGAGAAAGTGCGAGATAAAACTGAGACCGACGACACAGATCTGTCACTCGTAAATCTGTTCCGGGAGACCTAAGGCCCGCAGCCAAGACAACTGAGCCAGAGACGTTGCATTTTAACTATCTTTCCAGCTATGGAGTGGCGGTTTTTGTTTTTCTTTTGTTCCAGGATTTTTCTTGTTTTTACTTTTTCTAGGACATTCTATTTTTGTGAAGGAGGATGGAGGATAGAGGAAGGCTCTGGCAGTGATAAGGATGAAATGGAGGTTGAGGAAAAGTTATTAGAATACCCAGAGCAGTCCATCATCAAGCTTGGTCCAGTGGTTATGAAAAGGTCTGCTAGCTCGGGAACTCGGAGGCAGTGTGAGGGGCTATTGTCTGATGAGTATTGTATCTGCAAGTTCTGTGACTCCATAGTTGAAGAGAGATGCATCCAGCGATGTCAGTCCACCGGTAATCTGAATGTGGGCGGGCATCCTTTGGAGGATTATCACTCCCTGGTGGGTAAGGTGCTAAAGCAAACCGAGTGCTGGGTGTGCTCTCATGTGCCGCAGGGGCAGCATAACATAGGATTAGTGCCATTCCCATTAAACATCTCCGAAGTACTCGAATTGAGGTGTGGGAGGCCCATAGAGGGGAGGTACAACAACACTAGGTCCCCTAGTCTGACGCTTCGACAATACTCTGCAGACAGATCTTTGCTGTGTCTAAATATCTCTCATGCAAAGCGTCTGGAGAATTGGGAAGCTGACCTATCAGATCAGACAATGGCTCGCCACGCTCATTTTAGAGGGAGACTGAGGCCACCAATAAGCAGGAAGTCACAAATTAGGGCGTGTAACCAAACATAAGAAAGTATCCATTGGAAAAGTCTCTATAGATAAATGTAAAAATGTCATCCATGCTGACACGTGTCTTGAGCAAATGGAGACACTAGGCATGGGTAGTTTTATCGAAACTCTGTGTGATGTAATTAATGGACATACTGTTCCTTATTTTCTCCCCGATGATGTGTACTTTGTTTGTGGGAGGAAAGCTTATTCCTGGGTGACTCCGAGTTCCAAGGGCTTGTGTTTCTTAGCTAAACTGGTTCCTGAAATCATGACTATTACTCATGAAGAAATGGTTGGTATTCACAAGACTACATCACCACCATACATACACACACAGTATGAACACCGTGGCAAGAGAAATATGATTCCTGGTGAGGAGCCCATAGCTACAAAATTGTTTAGTGAAACCGCTGGGTTTCAAGTTATGGTTGCTCTAGATCTCACCAGGACTGCTCGGGGAACATTAAACTTTAAATATATCCAAGACCTAGCTAAATTAATAGATAATATCACCGAGATGTATGATGACACTTTCAGGTATACTGGAAGGGAGCTACAAGCGTACAAGAAGGAGTTGGTGCAACATAGACTGGTACTAAATTATCTCACCTCTATTCCTGGTGGGTACTGTGTAACACTGGCCACCCAGTTCGGTGTCAAATGTTGCACGTACATCACCAATAATACTGATGACCCTAAGGAGGTTATAGACCGGAAGATGGATGAAATTCTGCAACTGAAATGGGAATTTCGAAGGAACCATAATTCTTCGTTATATGAGGTCGGGGAAAAGGTGGCAGGTTGGTTCTCGTGGTTGAACCCTGTGAAATGGTTCTCTGGTCTGGGGGAGTGGGTACAGGAAATGGTTGCTAGTGTAGGTAAGCTCCTTCTCCTTATACTGGGTGTCATCTTAGCGATTGGTTTATGTGTCAAATGTGTTCCTACTGTGTTGAAGTGTGGAAAATGGTCTCCTAGGAGAAACACTGAGATTGAAACTGAAAGGGTGGTACCAGATACCGAGATCATGGTCTGTGAAGAAGTGTTGTATAACCCTGAACTTGAAACGGTGATTAGTGTTAGGAACCCCTCCAGCCGGCACAACACAACCCGGAATCTACTCTGCCAGTCAGGTGTTCACTGGAGCCCCTGATGGTGGGGACAGACTGGGCCGCAGACTGACAGAGGGTCGTGAAGTGCGTACGAGCTGGGGAGGACCCAGGCAAGAGGAGTCAGGTCCACGCAGAGGTCAAGGGCCGGCAGCAGACAACAGTATCAATGAACAAGCTGAGGTCAGGGGTCACAGGCAAATAGCAGAACGGGTAAACAGGCCAAAGATCAGGATCACAGGAAACACAAGCAAGGTCCAAATCAAAGCCAAGGGTCATACACGGGGAGTTGACAGTTGTTGGTTCTGATGCCAAAGATAAAGGCAAAAGGGAAACCCCCAGCTGTATCTAATATTGTTCTTCCTGAGGACTGAAGTGACAGGCTGAGGTTCTCGTCTCCGATTTAAAGTGGCGGGAGACAGGTCCTGAAAGATTTGGAGGGTATACCCCTCGTAGGTTAAAGAAGGAAGCTTTCTGGCAGCTTGTAAGACAGCTTCTTTGGTTGTGAAATAATGAAGGCAGAGGATAACACCTCTAGGGGCAGATTGATCAGATGGGCCAGGTTTAAGGGCCCTGTGGGCTCTGTCCAGCAAGAGTTGATATTCCGGAACTTCCGGTGCAAGCTGGGAGAACAGTTTCCGGAGGTAGGGATCCAGATGCACAGGTTGAACGGACTCTGGGATGCCTTTAATTCGGAGGTTGTTTCTCCAGGCTCTATTGTTCATATCCTCTTGGCGATCATGGATAGTATTGAGCTCCTGGTGAAATTGAGAAAGGTCGTCAGCCATAGATTCCTTAAATGACACAATGTCCTCCATTTTCCTTTCAATATGGTCTGTACGATAACCCAGGACCGAGCCCAGGATGACAGCGCCCGGCAGGCCAGGTAAGTGCAGAGCCGCGTTGCCCAGGACTGTTCCTGCAGGAAGGCTTCTGGAGGGTCACCACTGGCACAAAAGTAGGGATTAAGCCACGGGGCAGGCAACAGGCTTCCTCTCACCTCCAGGTCCACACCAATGCTGTCAATCAAAGGAGGGATCACAGGGCCAGGGGAGCTTAACAAGGCATGGAGCTCTTACAAGTATATAGGAGATCTTCCTTTCAGCTGTGGAAGGCCCCCCAGTCTTCTCCACAATTCAGCTGCCCCCTGGATGTCACTGGGAGCTGCCAGGGGGGACCAACAAAGTAAAGGATCCAAAAGGGGCGCTGCTCTTAATAGTACAGTTAAAGGGGCCAGAGAGAGCTACTCCAGCGGCAGAACCCTGTTTGGCAGGTGCCAAAATCGAGGGCGCGGACCGGCGATGCGGGTTAGGCCTCAGGAGCACCAGGTAGATGTAATAGACCCAGGGTGCATCCAAACTAAACCTTGGCACAGTGAAGGGTGGTAGGGGAGCAGGGAGATGTTTCACAGACAGGCTAGACTGATTATCAGTAGCAGGGAGCTGCAGGTATAATCTGGCTCCACAGAGCTCTCGTCGAGTGCAGCTGATCCCAATGGCCACCAGGCCACGCCCCTCTTTCTTGCTTTTAAAATCATAGTGTTTCAATCTGAAGGCAGTTGTGCAAGGGTCAGTAACTGAACTAATTAATGAACAAAAGATAGAGTACTATTTGACTGTGATCAGCACCCCCTAAAAAATGTATATATATTTCTTGATTTTAAAATCGGAAGGGGCATATTCAATTAGCCGCGATATTCCTCCAAACATTGTGGCTATGCATGCTTTCCAGTACTACAGTACCTCTGCATTGATGTTACATCGTTGCGGAGTGCCTTCTTGACTGTTACGGAGGCACTCTGTGGCTTATTGAATATGCCCCCAAGTGTTTCAAACTGAACACAATTGTGTGAGGGGCAATATCGGTGACATCTGAACTATTTAGTGGACAAAAAATAGAATGATGTTTTTTACAGTGCGCAGCACACCCCCCAAAAAGTTATTATATATTGCTTGCTTTTAATATCAAAGTGTTTCAATGTGAACGCAATTGTGTTAGAGGCAGTATCAGTAACATCTGTACTACAAAGCAGCCAAAGGGTGTTCTTTGACTCTGAGCAGCACTCCCCACATAAACAATGTATTTCTCGCTTTTAAAATCCAAGTGTTTGACTGTACGGGCATTTGTGTGAGGGGTAGTTTCACTGATCTATGTACTACTATGTGGCCAAAAAACAAGGTGCTCTTTGACTCTGAGTAGCACACCCCAAAATAGAGTGCAAAGAATATTTTTTAAGACCAATTATATAAATTTGAATGATATTGTGGAGCAGTGTCTGAAGAATTAAAAGGTAACAGTCCCTCCTTTTCCTATCTCCTTGGGCGTTCACCTGGTGTGGTGGCAGTTGCAAGTAGCTACAGAAGCATTACTACTCTTGTCAATCATGGACCAGTCTACAGATTAAGAGCATCTCAGTACTAGTACTGGCAGTAGTAGCTGTACTTTTTCAACTTCTGATAGTATGCAAACACTGTTTTTCAATCTCAAAGAAAACATCTCTTTATGTAAGGATTAAAAGTTACTGATGAATGTGGTGATTCGTCTAAAAAAATTAAAGTAGCCAACATTCTGTACCCCACCCACAGCGCCAAGAAAAGGCTCAGACAATAACCACTAGAATGCCCATAAGTGAGTGCTCAACACCATCCTGCATCTTCCCATGCACCAACTTCTCGCTCTGAGTGTAGGTCTGTTAGCTCAAAACAGCCACATCAGTGCATGAAAAGAACACAGAGGCTGAAAAACAAATTGTACCCTTACAGAATACTAAGGAGAATCTAAGAGTGTCCAGGAGTGCTATATGTGAGTCTAAAATTTAAAATTCTGACACTGTAATTATAGAACAGCCGCCTTCCAAAATTTCCCAACCATTAGGAAATGTTCGGAGGAGTAGTAGTGATGATGATTTAGATATAGAAATTGAGGATGCTACATTGGAACTTGCTAATGTGCAACAGGATGAGTGGGATAATTGTGGATCTGAAAATAATATATGTGGTGTACTTGAACAAGATAATGAGGAGGATGGTGATGATTGTGTCCACGTAAGGCAGCCACCAGTGGTACCACCTCGTGCCCATGATAAGCGCATCGTCATGCCAGGCCAAAAGATTAAAAAAAATACCTCTTGCATATGGAAATATTTTTATCCAGACCAAGAAAACATTTGTCAAGGCATCTATAGCCTTTTTGATGCCACAATAAGTAAAGGATGACTCTGTAGGTACCTCAACCCTGTTACGTCAATTGCAGCAAGTTCATTCAATTGAAAAAATATGTATAGTAACAAGCAGTCCATCATCAGCTAGCAGCAGAATGAATAGATATCTCATGCAATCTTCAATGTCAACCTCTTTATCATCAACCTCCTCATTATTAGTTCGGAGTTTAGCATCCAATTTTCAAATGCAAATTGACTCTCCTAATGAATCCATAATTTCCAAGAGGCAGCCTTACATGCTGCTGCTGGTACTGTTGGGAGTGAAACTTCTATACAGAAAGGGACCAAGAAGAGTAAGCATAGTTTTAAATAACAGTTGTCTGTGAAGTATTTACAAGAGGAACCAAGCATTACAGCCAGTATTCTGATGCACAGAGGATCACTAAAGCCATGACAGCTATGCTAGTTTTGGATGTGCGTCCAATTTCCGCCATCAATACATCAGGTTTTAGCAGCTTAGTTCAGGTCATGTGTCCACGCTACCAAATTCCATCTCAATTCCATTTCTCCCGAACAGCAATTCCTCAGCTGTATCAGGACGTTAAACAAAAAGCCATTCAATTCCTAGAAAATGCCAATGCACCGAACTCCCCATTTAACTACATATAGAGTTAGTACTGGTCAAAAAAAGACCACATAGGGTAAATGTATCAATCTGCGGTTTTTGCAAGTCGCCAATAATTGGCGACTTTGCAGGGCAGATTTCAAACGACTATATCTTTAAAGGCAAAACTTGCATTTAAAGATACATGGTATCACACATCATCATCATCATCAAATTAGTAAATTCGTTTGACCAAAATTGGTTAAAATAGTGACAGTTGTGATGTAGACTGTAAATGACTGTAAATGAATGTTAATGATAAAAATAATAATGTAGGAACAAAATCAGCTTGAAATTACACA
Organism: Mixophyes fleayi; assembly: GCF_038048845.1. Taxonomy (NCBI): domain Eukaryota; kingdom Metazoa; phylum Chordata; class Amphibia; order Anura; family Limnodynastidae; genus Mixophyes; species Mixophyes fleayi. Next base: position 98,091,463 of record NC_134409.1, read on the forward strand.
ACTTTAACTGTTTTTCACAATTTTAAATGAAACACAGATCCAAAATCAAAACACATGAGGACTTTTGTCCAAAACCAAAGCACAAAGATGGTTTAAGAACCAAAACACTGGGCTCTGTACACATCTCTTAGTAAATACTTTTTGTGAGGATACCGAGTTTTAAGAACTGAAGTTCACTAGGTTAATCGGCTCCCCGTTCAGAAATCACACTGGCAAGAATGAGAACGAAAGATACAACACTATCATTACTTTTCTTACAATAACAACAAAATATAAAACTACACACTTAAAACAATAGGTCGGTGGATCATCAGTGTCAATAGGAGTCCCAACAAGGTTCCCCACCCACCTTAGCCATGCAAAAGTTCCACAGGCAAAAGAGTCTGTCAACAGAAAGTCCAGGGAGTCTTGGTATCTTGCTGTTCCTGGCCAACTCTCCACCAGCGTGGTGGGATTCTGAGTATCAGTCTCCCCACTCCTGTGGGCACACCAATTTACCCAGAACCTGGCAAGTATCTCCCAATGGAGTGAGCTGATGACAGATCCCAAGGGCAACAGCCTGCTTTCCCAGCTACAGGACAGCGATGATCACTGGTTCTGCTGGTAGAGAACAGAAACTCAACCTCACACCTTCCAGGAATCAATATGCAGAATGAATCCCCCCCCCCAGAGTGACTCCTTATATTCATAGTCAAATTCCCATGGTGTTTTCCCCTTCCCAGCCAAACCCCTGGGTCTCTTCAAAAATAGTATTTGCATTTTCAATTTTTTATTCAGGAATTGCTTCAAAATGTCTGCAAATGACAAATTTAATTCAGAGTATTTCCCCATGTCCATTCATTTCAATGCCTTTTGGCAAAATAATGGGACAATATTTGAAACTTGTTCCATACTATTATTATCTTTTATTTATAAAGTCTGAAGATATTATGCAGCGCTGTGCATTGAGGGGACCACAATACTAAAATGCATCTTTAAAGTTAGTTTAGCCCTGTATTCCTGAACTGCCCTGAAAACCACTTGGCTTATAGTTCAGATATACATATGATATGCTTGCGTGCTTACAGTGACATATTTATATATTATACCTCCCAAATGTCCCAATTCAAGGGCTGTAAAAAGGTGTGTTTCTGGGCGTTAAATGGGTGATTCTGGTCTGGGTATGTGCGGATCGAGTCAGGGCTTATTTTGACTCGATTCCATGAGTGTGGATGTTGGGAGGTGTGATACATGGTTGCTTATTGGGAGTTTTAAAGTTATGGTAGACATTACTAGGTGATCTCAGTATCCATATAGTTACTATACATAGTTAGTGTGGCTGAAAAAGACACAAGTCCAATAAATGTAACATTAAATGTTTGCTGTTGATCAAGTGGTGAGAATTCCTTCCTGGCTCCATGCTTTGCAGTCATATTAATTAACTGGTTTAATCACTCCAATAATGTAATTTACTAGTTACTGCTACAAATGCAATTTATTGCAAGCAAGGCAGAGAGCGTAGTCTTAAACAACTCCACTCAGGGCAATATATTTTTCTTTTACGCGCCCCCCATCCTTCATATTAACTAGAAAACTGACAGAGATTAGGACATTAGCAGCCACCCACCCAAACAACAAAAAAGATTTGGCAGCACCAATTCCTTGAACACACGGGCAGAGCCGGATTTAGACCTCATGGGGCTCTAGGCAGGATACTGGTTTGGGACCCGCTCCCTGAAACAATCCATAGCACTATATTTTTTTAGCATAGCATATACTCCTATAATTAAGTAGAATGGTAAGTTATGTGCCGCCGCGCAGCACCATTTTAAAGGAGGAGTGACCATACCATTGGGAGCGTGGCTTGCATCGTTGGGGCGTGCCTAGCAGGTAAAAAGAGTTAGGCCACCCTCCTACAGAAATAAACCTGCATTGCTGCGTACACCATTGGCAGAAGTGTGCAGTGCCCGGAGCATGACATATGTTCCCAGTCCTGACTTTCAGAACAGCAGGACAGTGACCTAACAGAAGCATTTTTAGTGGAAGATAAGTAATTTCAATTATTTTATGTTTTTGCAAATATTTGTTTTGTGCTGTAGCTAAATTTCGTAGAAGAGCCTGCTGTTTTATTACTGTTATTGTAAGTAAATCATACTTCCAAGTGAAATTACAATACTACTTTCTTGGACCTTGCATAGATTATTTAAAGGAGAGCTCCACTCCCCCCTAAAGAAGTTCCTACCCAGAACACAGGTTTCAAATAACATGTACATCACACTGCGGCCCTTCATTACTGTCCCTCTCATCACACTGTGCCCTCCATTATCATTAAACTGCATCACACTGCAGCCCCTGCATCACACTGCGATCCTGACCATTAAAAAATAATGACCATGGACCCCATATTTTGTCAAAGAATCTGCTGATTCCATAGCTGAAGAGTTTCAAACTTCCACTGGCATTAATGTAAGCACAAAAAGCCTTCCAACAAGAGTGGACGCTGTTATCGCTGCAAAAGGAGGACCAACTTCATTCTAAAGTATATGTATTTGAATACAATGTCATTACAGTCCCTGTTGGTGTAATGGTCAAGCATCCGAATACTTTGGTCCATATAGTGTATGTGTGAAGGGGATGTGTTTTGGCAACTATCTGGTAATTTCATGTTAATTAGACCTATTTGCCGTTGAGTGACCAACACCTACTGTCTGCTGAGTCTGAAATTTTATTCTGTAAGTGTAGATCTGCACAATGTCACTGATCTTTTTCTGAATTCTAGATAGAAATGGATGGAGCTGAGCTTTGGGGGTGAGAGAGAGGAATCAAATTTAGCTCAAATCTGCAGTTACGCATATAGGCTGACTCACTCACAGAGCTCCTATCCACACTCAACAACCAACATCATCACCAAACCCCGTTGGGGTTTCAATATCAATGTCTCCACAAGGCTGAATCACCCTGCCAGCTACAATTGAGGACTCCAGCTTATCTGGGTGCAATGTGTCTAATCCAGCTACCTAGGTACTCTTCTCGCAATACCCCCCTCTGGCAGTGTTCCTCCTCTGGCGGTGTTCATGGTTAGCTCCTAGTGCCTGGGTCTTGCCGTTGGTCGGTATGTATTCGGTATAACGAGGCAGGCTGCTGTCCCCATCTCTTGGAACTAATATGCTGCCTTTGCTCCATTTGGTCTTCCACATCATATGGACCTTTGCTGTATTTGGGCTTCTGAGTTATGTAGGCCTTTACATCTGGTATCTACTCTGAGACATGCTCCCACATTTGGGCCTCTGCTGCACCTGGGACCTGCTCCTGCCTCTGCGCCATCCAGGTCTCTGCACAAGCTAGGCCTCTGCACCGTCTAGGTGTCTACACCAGCTAGAACTCTGCACAAGCTAGGGCTCTGCTACCTAGACAAGGCACCATCCACATCTGAACCTTGGCTTTCTAAGCAAGATTCCATCCACATCTGGACTGCTCCTATATAGACTGCATCTACATCTGGAACTCTGTACCATATAGGCCTCTGCTCTGCTGAAACCTCTGTACTACCTAGACCTCTGCACCAGGCTTGTAAACCCCAACTTGGCCTATCCAGCTCTCATCTTACAACACTGTCACTGATATTACAGGACATCATCCATAATCTGCACTTCCAGTCCCACAAGTACCTCATGTGTGAACATCTCCCTCCCTTCTAGATTGTAAGCTTGCAAAAGCAGGGCCTTCTATACCCTCTGTCTCACATATGTTTCTGATCTCGTCCATTTCATAAATGATTTGTTCCACTATGATCTTTTAGACATAACTTTAGTGTGCCCAAGATGATTGACAAACCCTCTACCCTACCCTTTGTCTTACATGTATTCCTCGTCTCATCCGTTATGTTTACTTTGTGTCATGTGTTGCAAATGTAAAGTACTGTCAGCTCTACTGGGAGAAATGCACCATTTAAAAAACATTATTATTATTATTATTATTATTATTAATAATATTATTATTATTTTAAATGTTTTCAGCTTCTCCATGTTTTTGCTGACCAATCTCTTGAACTTCTCAGTTTTGGAAATTCTGGCAATTAATGTGTGGGCATTCCCATTACACTAAACCCTAAAATCTGATTACGTGAAGCTCTTGATTAATTGACTATCACTAAGCATTCCACATGTTTACTCCACAAATTATGGTTTCTGGCTCTGATTGACCCTGTTTCCTGTCTTAGGGAATGTAAAGAATCTGCACTTATAAATGTTATAAAATAAGGTACAAGTGAATGTATTGCCCAGAGAGTTTTTCATTCTTTCTCCAACCTGTTTAGCTGTAATCTCAGTATAGACATGGCTCCAGAGTGCTACAAGCTTATAATCTTTTTGCTTCTGGCTTGAAGCCTTGTGGTGATGTATCCTTTCTTTCATCCTTGGTCTATCCACAGTTCATTTTTTACCAGATCATTTTCAGTATTTCTTTTCCCATTTTCTCTGTTGTTTAAAAAATGTAATACTTTGTTTCTTTGTTGATATGTGCATTGCCTACTGTATCCACGTCATGTTAGAATTGTTATCACTTATTACATATGTTCTGTATTAAGTGCAAAATTCAATAAAGCTTGGGAAAAAAAAGACTCAAGGGAGTAACGTGTTTCTTTACGTACATCAGATTTTCTGTTAGTAAATCTATTGAAGGACACTGCAGCAAGCATTTCAAAGCCTAAAAATGATGATTATTGAGGACAGTGCCTTGCAGTGAAGTAGTTATAATTCTTTCACAAAGAATGTCAATTGTCTTCATTACTGTCATGGTATGACATTTTAACAAATACATGTTTGAATGCTTATTAATAAAAAAAAAACTCCAGTTTACAATGAAAACAACTTTGTCCTTGCTGTTAACAGTGTCTTAATAAATAGACCCCTAAGTACATCTTAGAAAGTGTGTTCAAGCTTATTTGCTTTCACTATTTTTTGGATTATTAGTGCATTTAGTAGACTGTAAATATGTGCACTGAACATTTGATTCCAATTCCTGTCTGTACAAGCCTTACAGTCCTTACTTTCCAAGAACCAGGTATTATTATTGCTATTAAACCAGAAAGCGGCAAAAAACTTTTGTTCCCAAAAAAGAATCTTCCTCAATCTTCCGCATACACAAATCTCAATTATTGGTTAACAGTTGTGCTTCGCTGTAACTCTCAGCGGTAGTCGTATTCATAATTGCTTCATATTATATACCTAATACATGCAAGCACCAATACCATTGTATGGAGTAGAATTAAGGATTAAATGTCCCACCCTTTGTATGAGAGTTAGGTTTGTAACAAGTATAGAGATTGGTTTGTGTTATCAGTCTGATTACTGTTATAGAACAGTATTGCCCTCCCTGTAGGAGTCCCTCAAGGTTCTGCTCTCAGCCCTCTACTCTGCTTGCTTTATACTACCTCCTTGGGTGCTCTCATCTCTTCCTTTGGTCTCCAATATCACCTTTATGCCGATGACATTCAACTCTACACAGGGGCGGGCTGGCCCGGGGGGCAGGGGGGCAACGGGCCGCTGGGTCAGACGGCTATTAGGGCCGCCCCCCGGATGCAAAAAACATAGTTTTCCCCCGTGCCCGCATCTGATGACATCAGATGCGGCCCCATCCCCTGTTATATGATGCGGCCGCCTGTGTGTCCCCCGGCCATCTCTCTCCCAGCCCGCGCCTGACTCTACATCTCTTCTCCTGATCCCCCCCCCCCCCTCTCATGTATGTGACTGCCTCTCCGTCATCTCCTCTTGGATGTCCTCCCGCTTTCTAAAAATTAACATTGGTAAAACAGAACTTCTAGAACTTCTAGTCTTCCCTCCTTCTAGACTCTTATCCCCCATTGCTCTATCTATCACTGTTAACAACACCACCATCTCTTCTGTCCCCCAACTCCGCTGCCTGGGTGTCACCCTTGACTTCTCCCTCTCTTTTGCCCCCCATATTCGATTCCTTGCCCAATCCTGTCGCTTACAACTATGGAACATCGCCCGCATCCGGCCCTTTCTATCTCAGAATGCCATGAAAACCACCATGCGCTCATAATTTCCCGTCTTCATTACAGTAACCTTCTCCTCACCGGCCTCCCCTGCTCTCACCTCGCTCCCCTTCTATACTTAACGCGGCTGACAGACTCATCTTCCTTTCATGGCGCTCTTTTTCTGCCTCCCCTCTCTGTCTTGCCTTACACTGGCTCCACTTCTCCCACAGAATTCTTTTCAAACTCCTCACCCTCACCTACAAGGCCCTCTCCCACTCTACTGCTCCATATATCTCCAACCTCCTCTCCATTCACAGTCCCTCCCGCTCCCTGCGCTCGGCCAATGACCGTTACCCTTCCTCCACCCTGATCACTTCTTCACATTCCCGAATCCAATAATTTTCTCGAACTGCCCCCCTGCACTGGAATGACCTCCCATGTTCCAACCAACTGTCCCCTAATCTGTTCTCCTTCAAACAGGCACTTAAAACTCACCTCTAAATTAAAGCATACCAACCATCTACCTAATCCTGTCTCTATGCTCGTTCACTTCACCTATCTCTTCCCTGTTCCTTCTTACTCCTCCTGCACTTGATCCCTACTGACTCTGTTTGTGCCTGCTGTCTGTTTGCCCTCCTTAGGATGTAAGCTCTTACGAGCAGGACCCTCTTCCCTTCTGCTTCTATACTCTTTCTTCTGCACCAGCCTCACTATAATTGCTATGCCTGGAGCTCTGGAAGTCTTGGTAATACTAATTTATTGTTCTGTTCTGTTTTACCCTGTATGGTCTACTGTCTTGTAATGTATACAGAGCTGCAGAAATCTTGTGACGCCATATAAATAAATAATAATAACAGAAAAAAATGAAGATACTAGGGGCAGGGCCGGACTGGGACTAAAAATCAGCCCTGGCATTTAAATTACACAGGCCCACCTCAGTAGGAAAGAAACCGTGTGCCGCCGCTGCGCGGCGGTGCCGAAAAGGATGTGGCCACATTGTGTTGTGGGTGTGACCAACATGGGGCATTGATACACACATTATAATGAAACATTACATTTTATCACGCCCTCCCAGCCACATCACGCCATCCCACCAGGCACATTATGACACCCCCAGCCCACTGTACTTATCTATGCTTCTGGTGCTGCTGACATTCATCAGGGTGGGAACTTCCTATAGAGTGAGCAGGGAAGCCCTTAGTCTCACGAGATTACCAAATCTTGTGAGACTTAGAGCTCCTTGGCTTGCTCTGCAGTCTGTGTCCTAGCCAGGGACTGGGAGCAACTACCCGCTCCCTCCTGCTAACCAAGGCTGGATTAACGCCTGGGGGGCACGGGGTATTTAAGACAGGGGGCCCCTATTACGTTAACATGGTTATCATATTAGACAAAATGTTAGACAAATACACAGGCAATACTGTGTGCACTACTGTTAGTTGCACGCAGCTCTGCCTTCACATGCAGTACAGTGTGAAGTGGGACTTACCTCCCAACTGTCCTTGTAGTCGGACCAAATGTCACTAAATGAGACAGTCACCAAAATTCGGAAATTCCCCACCAGTGTTCTTGTCACTTTCACCACCTGTGGCTGCTGGTGTCTTTAGTAGCTGCTTGTCTGGATCCTCGAATGCTGGAGGCCCTATTTTGAAAAAAAACCGGGTACATGTAATTTAGAAACCTCCAACCAGCCCTGGGGGTAAATGTATGAATCTCCGGATTCTTCATCTCCAGCGTGTTCAGCCTCTTCAGCGCTTAAATTTAAAGCGGCGCTGCATTGTAAAGGGAAACTTTCCTTTACAATGCAGCGCCGCTTTAAATTTAAGCGATGAAGAGGCTGAACACGCCGGAGATGAAGAATCTGGAGATTCATACATTTACCCCCTGGTGTTTAATCAATGCAACCCATGTTTTATAATTAGGCCTCCCTCCAATGTAAACATTAAAATACTAGTATTCACGTTTAATAAACCTATATACCTCCCTCCAAACAACCCCAACAATAAATTAAATCGCATTTACGTTTAATAAATATACCTATTTCCCGCAACCATCACTGCCATTAAATAATTCCTATTCACATTTAATAAATAGACGTTATTTTTTTCCCAAACAGCCCCACTTTCAATTAATAGCCCCCAAATCATATTATGCCACAATACTGCCCCAGTTTGTACAATAGTATGCCCAAATGATATTGTACCACAATACTACCCCAAGTTGATATTATGCCACAAAAGTGCCCCCAAATCATATTATGCCATACAGTAGTGCCCCAAATCATATTATGCCATACAGTAGTGCCCCAAATCATATTATGCCATACAGCAGTGCCCTCAAATCATATTATGCCATACAGTAGTGCCCCCAAATCATATTATGCCATAAACTAGTGCCCCCAAATCATATTATGCCACAGAGTGAACATATTAACACCACTAAATTATATTTGTATACACTGTGAGTTTATATATTCATTAGGAATAATTATGGACTATACAGAATCCCCCTCCCCCCCTGTTTTCTGTGTGGCATCCTTTCTCTTCCTCCTGTGTGGCATCCTGGCTCTTCTCACCTCCCCTGAGTGGCATCCTTGCTCTTCTCCTCCCCCTCTGAGTGGCATCCTCCTATCTCTTCTCCTCCCCTGAGCGGCATCCTGTCTCTTACCCCCCCCATCTCCTGGGTGGCATCCTGTCTCTTATACCCCCCTCATCTCCTGAGTGGTATCCTGTCTCTTATCCCCCCCCCCCTGAGTGGCATCCTGTCTCTTCTCATGCCCTAACCCCCCCCCCCCTCAGTGGCATCCTGGCTCTTCTCCCCCCCCTCTGAGTGGCATCCACCTGACACTTCTCCCCCCTGAGTGGCATCCTGTCTCTTATCCCCCCCATCCCCTGAGTGGCATCCCTTCTCTTATACCCCCCCATCCCCTGAGTGGCATCCTGTCTCTTGTCCCCCTCCCCCCGAGTGGCATCCTGTCTCTTATCCCCCCCATCCCCTGAGTGGCATCCTGTCTCTTATACCCCCCCATCGAGAGTGGCATCCTGTTTCTTATTCCACCCCCCGAGTGGCATCCTGTCTCTTATTCCCCCCCCAGTAGCATCCTTTCACTTCTCCCCGTTTTCTATGTGACATCCTCCCTCCTCTCACCGTTTTCTATGTGAGATCCTCCCTCCTCTCCCCGTTTTCTATGTGAAATCCTCCTTCCCCCCCTTTAGTGTACTGACCTTCATGTCTCTACTCGTTTCCGCTCTCTTCTGCATTTTTCTGCTTTCTTCTGCTGTCCACTCCTCAGACAGCTTGTAGGACCCGGCCAGGACATGTGCAGCGCTGCGCGCGGCACATTTCAGCTGGTTCCTGGGGAGGAGCCAGCCACCAGGAAGCCTGTCAGTGACAGGCTGTACGACTCTGACTGCCCTGGACGCTATCATGTGAGTATACAAATACTCACTGCGCAGGGTACCGAACTGGCCCAACTGACCATCAGCCTTTCTGGCAAATGCCAGAAGTGCCAGATGGCCAGTCCGGCCCTGATCACCGCACATACTTTCAGATCCACTCCTTGTTGAGTTCAGGCATAGATATACCCGAATTACATGCATAGCAAAACAACAAACACATGTTGCGCTCATTATGTATCTCTTGATGAATCGGGCCCTCTGTGTGGTCTATACAAACATGTATGCATAGCTAGACAATATAAAAACAAAATGTTTAAAATCACTCTGTATTTTCCTATTCATGCTGCGATATGGCAGCAAATTAGATTATTTAGCACTGTGCTTTGGCCTAAAAGCACCACCATTACCAAGCTATATTTGATCGGGATCTCTCAGGTGAAAAATCCGATCAGATGATGAATTTCTGAGACCCATAGAGGCAATTTTAAAGTTAAAACAACACACATATGAAGTGATTAAAGTGGTATACATACAGTGGTAGAAGAACAGAACGTAGAAGTGGTGGTATAGAAATTTACAAGTGGCGGTATGGAAAATGTAAGGGAATGGAATTTGATAGTTCCACAATAAGGACAGCAGGAGAAGTGGCAGTATGACATACCACCATATATTAATTGCTCACAGCTAAATGCCCAGATACTTTGGATCCTTTAAAAAGACACATGTAACAGCAAAAATATTAAATACCACCTCTTTTAATGCTTCTTGTTTAGGAGTGTGATCTTCTTCTTCTTTGGTGTATAGGACAGCTACCTGCTCGGTAATCTCGGACTCTGAACAACCATACTATATTATCAAAAGTCAAATCATTAAATCATCATCTATTTATATAGCGCCACTAATTCCACAGCACTGTCTAGAGAACTCACTCACATCAGTCCCTGCCCCATTGGAGCTAACAGTCTAAATTTCACAATATACATACATACATACATACATACATACATACATACATACATACATACAGACAGACAGACAGACTAGGGTCAATTTGATAGCAGCCAATTAGCCTACCATTTTGTTTTTGGAGTGTGGGAGGAAACCGATGAAAACACAGGGAGAACATACAAACTCCACATAGATGCTTAGCAATTGAACTCATGATCCCAGTGCTATGACGCAGAAGTGCTAACCACTAAGCCATCGTGCTGCCCCATTATGGGAAAAAAATTAAAAAGCAAATAAATGAAACACCAAACATAAAGTTATTATTTAAATATTTTTCCATATAATTTAAAGTAATACAGAAAAATTTTAGAAAATAAAATTCACAATAAAGGTTAAGGTCGAACATCATTGTTGCAATGCCACATCATGCGGCATTGCAACAATGAGCATGCTGTTTGTAATATTATTACAATTTTTTTAATAAGGCGTCAGCATATTGCACCATACTATATATTAGAGGATAAACATGTATTACATGAGAGAATTACATAAACATACATAGACAGTGGGTCAGTGATGGGCATCCCTATATACTTCAAGGGCTGCATGTGCATCCTTAATTTCAAAACAACTTCGGCATGATATGTTGGCACAATATAAATATACAGTAATAAATAAGTAAAAAGGTTTCAAGGAAAATAAAAGTCACTCCCAGCACACTCAATGCAGCATAAAGATGCAAAAACTGCTCTTATTATTAAGATGAAAACTTCCTTTGGTAATATAGGGGTTAAGGTAGTGAATTCTTGGGGCCTGTGACAGGTAAAAGAATGCCAGCACCTCTTGAAACACTGCCATACTCTCTTAGTAAAAGTGAAAAAAAAATCATCTCATATTACCGAAGAAGGAAAATAATGACGATCATTATGTCGTGTATGAGAAGGGTAACCCATGGAAAGTAAGACAGAACATGGCAACTATGCAGAAGGCTAGGAGCAATTATACTAAGATAACATGGTTTAGCCACCAAGGGACGTACTATGTATCATCCACTAGCCACTGGAGAATAGGGTCTGTATTTATACTAGCCATCATTTATGTCCACTACTCAATAAAGAATATGGATTCATTTTTGCCCGCTACCACCAAGAATTGGATCTTTATTGTCTATTTACCACCAAATGGAGTCTGTATTGTCCACTGGCCTAGAGAGAATGGGTTCTGCATTTAGGCTTAGATCACTAGAGGTAAGAGAATGGGGGCCAAGAATGGTCTCAGTACTGGATCACATATACTGGTATATTGTGTGGGAGGGATACTGTGATGGGGTAATATATGGGACTAGTTTTTAGTATAATGTTTGGTGTCACTGCTGGATTTCATGTATGGAGGGATTTTAGGGGTAAGTGTACAGTAATGGTAGGATTGGTAATTGGGTGCAGAATATAAAGCACAGTCAGTCTTTACCAGGGACTATAGATGAGTACAGGCTTGGCTGCTATAAAATTCTCAGAAAAGCATCATAACAGAGAGACTCAGGGGAGGAACAGTGCATCACCAGGCCCCACAGCAAAATTTGGGTAAGGGCCTGGTGATGCCACTTTAGCCTTCTGGGTCCCCACTCAGCATGAAAAAGAGCACAACATGGTCCTCTACTGAGCATGTGTGGTTCCAGCGCATGCACTGTAAAAATAGTCCCTTGATGCCATCATGTAGCACCTTGGGTGCTACATGCATGGTGTTTGTATGCTCACACTGTGTTCACGTGAAATTCTGCCTGGTTATCTGGTTTCCTCCAATGGTCCAAGAACATATTGGTAGGTTAAGTAGCTTCTTATCACATTCTTTGATTGTATTTAGATAGTAAGCTGCACTGAGGCTGGAACAGATGTTAATAAACATACAAAATATTTTCTCTGAAAGTGCTGTATAATACAAAATCAGAGCCATAATTAGACCTCTGCCCAACACGCTTAGCTAAGAGGGAGTAATGGTGTGGGATTAATAGCAGCCGCAACATGGAAAATGGATGTGGTCTGGCGTGTGTAAAGGGCCAACTCCACCCTTGGTGGAATCTCCCAGTTCACTAAAATGTCTAGTTACAGCTCTGTAAGGCGTAATAATAATAAGACCAATAACAGCCTTGTTTTGGTGCCTTACAACTACACCAAATTATCAATCCTTAAGATGTAGAACACAGAGTCACTGATACGCCTTTCTCACCAAAATCCTGGGTCAGACACTGGATAATGAAAAAGGATTCAACCTGTGTTGCAACCCTACACACCGCACTTGGTCCTGGGTATATCAAGAGGTCACCACCTTTCATACTGGACCCGTGTCTGCCCTGCATTAACAAGTTGAATCATTGAAAAGGAAGAGCAGAGGCTCATATAGATGATGTAGCAGAGGCCAATGAGATGCTTTTAATAAAACCTGGCTAGAATAACCCGGGAATACCTTTCATATCACAGCGTATCCGGCTCCAGTACGGTAATAACCCTGGCTGACTTGGGTCACATGACCTGGGTTGACCCATTCACACCGTCACACTACCTGGGTTATTCCCGGGTCCATGCCCCTGTGTGAAAGGGGTATGAGGAATTAATATAGCACTACATTTTAACTGCTACATATTCTGTTCATTAGCATTACCAGGGAACACATTTATTCCACATATAGGACCTCATTTAGAGGCGCATCCAACAAAAGAACACTATCACGCATGTGCAGAAAGCACCAAATCCGCCTGCATCTTGGACACAATTAACACTTGCGACAGCTTGCGACTCACTACCAGAGAATGGGAGGAATGCGGAATTGTCAAGGCGTGACCATGTAAATACATCCTAGTCGCAGTGAAGCGAAGACGCAACACTCGTCAAAACAGGGCTAAAGCTGTGCGGCAGGAATTAGGTGGCACAAGCGGCTAGCTAGCTGCAGGAACTTCTCGTGGCTTGATAGAGTATTAAGAGTGGGAAGCAACTGGGGTTGCATGCCACTCGTAATACCCTACCAAGCTGCGGCACACTCCCACTCCTACACTTCTTAAATGGACTTTGTGTCCTACTCTAAATGAGGTCATAATATCAAAGTCATACTCTTATTTGTTTATTTCATGTAAACTGTAAGACATCAGTTTGAGTATGTACATTGTGTTCTTATCATTCTTGTATTTTGCATCTGGCAAAACACAATGCACCAGGTTTTTAAAAAAAATTTTGCTTTTTGCTTTTTTTGGACCATAAAACACAGGGAAACATTTTAAAGTAAAAAGAAATGACTGCTAGTTCCTTTTTTAAAAATTGTTCTTATAAAACATACTTAGTTAGAACATTCACTCCCTGCTGATATTCCGTTTGATAAGATTATTTTCCATTTTCATTCTTACCAAATTCATATAAAAATGAATGATAAAGATCAGAATGTGGCAATTATGCCATTTTTATTCCACAATGCAGCCCTTCGATATAAACAAATCCTTTGGGGACACAGCTGTGTGACACTCTCATACATTCCTCAGGATAGCCCCCTCCTTTCTTCTCCCATCTTACAATCCACCACTCCCCCGCCTCGCTGTGTAATAACCGAAATGGCTCAGCATCTTGCCCCCAGGCCCTGACGGGTCCGGAGTATTCCAGGGAGATCTGATCAGGCTTGGTGACACAAGAGATGAGTCTGCTACGGATTCATTGTTGGTAGAATGGGTCCCTTGTTCTCTTGCTTCCTACAGAATTACTGGTCTAGAAATTATCTGTTAACCCTGTTTGTCCCAGACCTTTCAAAAATGTACTGCCATGGACAGGGTAGAATCACATTACCATTTAATTACTACTTGTTCAACAGACTACGCTTACAGTGTTTTTCTCATTTCTTCTTACAATATCATTCACTACCATCTTTACCGGGGGGCAACACCAGGGGTCCATCAAACCTTCTGTAACATAAAATCAGCAAGTGAGGCATAGACAGACTTTCATTTAGCGCAACAAATGTGTGCAAACTGGATTTATCTTGTCCGCTATCTTTTCATTTGTTTCAGGTCACTGGGGGTTGATTGCAAAAAGTATGAAATAAATAACTACTGCCACATGTGTAACAGGTGCTGGTAATTTTACCCAGCTGCACATACAACTCTATTGCTAACTAGGTCCAGATGTAAAACAGGTGCTGGTTAAAATCATGTATCTAACAAGTGCTACCACAAGTATAATGCACAGCAGTACTCAGACGTATACCATACACAGAGCAGATGTTGGCAACGGGGTAACACATGTATGACAGACCTCAGATAACTAGATGCATGCACACAACATATTATGAGAACCATATCCTACTGTACAATCATATAAATTGGTATTACTTGGGCTTATTCATTAGAATTATTACACTACACTACAGCCTTTTCTGCAGGGTTGGATATATAGATAACTTTAATCTGTGGTATGCGAGACAGGTTGTTTCTCTTTAGATTATCAATGATCGCCACATAATTAAATATAGTATTCAATAAAATAGGCAGGGAAATCTATTTGCTATTTAGAATTGTGTTTCTTTTACATCTAATCAGTATTATTTATTTTTGGCTGGGCAAACACTTTTCTAATTATTAAAAAGTTCATAAAAATGTGGCAAGCATCTTATAACTGTTATTGCTTAGTTTCTTTTGTAATATCAGTTATATCAACCATTTTCCAGTGTAATCACAAATTAGCAAACTATTGGGATTAAGCTCTGCAGTCCAGCAAATTACAAATAATAATAAAGTCTAATTGACTTTATACATATCCACTTCTCTAAACTTTATCTATTTATCCATTCTAGTAAAGTACCGCACAGACAGCCTGTTTTGTGAATAGAGTTCTAGATTTGATCAAGGTTGTTTACATAAAAAATTAATCATTATTGCAATTCACACCACATTGCACATGTCCATTGAAGATCACATTTTATACAGCGGTTCTACAGTATGTTGCAACTTTACAACTAATTTTGTTTATGCTGTGGTCAGAATTGCTACAAATGTCCTGCCTAAATAGCCCCCATGTGACTCAATGATCGGTAACTTAGAACTTTCTTTCAGTAGCTACAGAGCTGCTTATGTGAAGGATGTCTTACTGTGTCAGGAGCTCATTTCTGCCTCCAGCTGTGTGATTAGTAAACCAAGGACAGGGAACATGTTATTGTAATTAGCCATGCTTGTAAAATGAAAATGTATGCAGTAAATAGCAAACAAAAGTAAGTAAGTAACATTTCCCTTTCTTTGATGCACTCTGATTACTAGTGTAGGTTGCGACTTTCATAGCAACAAACTGCAAAAGGTGTATCTCCCACGGCTGTATTTCTTCACACAGTTGCATCTTGATCAATTCCAATGGTCAAGGCTTAAGTGTGGACACTATTATTTATAGATCTGGCCATTTGCGGCTGTGACTTATAACTGCTACAATAGTCACTGATTTTAACCACCCTTTGAAGTTGTAATTTTTCATGAAGCAATTCATTCAGACTTTTTCTGATTTATAGTCCCCCCTAAATAAAAGTCTGTTCTCTTTACAGTACTCAAAATATTTCTTGACATCAAAAAGAACAGTGGTAGAATAAGTTTTAGAGAAATGAAAGTTGCAGAATAGTTTGTCTGTTTCCGAATTATAGGTCAACAATTCCCCTCAAAACAGAGGATTTTTTTTTTTCTATAAAGTGCATCTGTCATTAAGTAAGATTAAACGATGTCTTAATTTACTCAACTGTGTGCAGATAAAACTATTAATACAGAAGGCTGTCCAACTTCCAACCTGACAGGCAACTGATAAGTCAAGGGTTTTACTACAAAAATAGTTTTCTTAATGATCTATACATTATTCATTAGGCTGTTTGTCTGTTAGTTGCAGAATATAGATGGAACATAAATATGGTTATTTTTGGTCAATCATCCTCTCTGCAAATAATTGCTGTGACATATTGGATTGATGTGGTGTTGTGGGTAGACCTGACAGGGTTAATAGCAGGTGCACAAGGGAGGGAGCTATGTCTTGTCCCATCCAGGATTATACCTTTGATCACAACCCGGGTTTAATAGGACAAGATTACATACTGTCATCGCCAGGAGAGATACTGTGGAAGAATTCAGGAGGAAAGTGGCTAATTTATTTACCCCTTCTGTGCATGTGTCCTCTTACTTCTGCTAAAGTGTACAGGATAATTTGGATAGACAGTGAAAATGTCAAAGTTTTCTTTCCATTTCAACAATTACCAATTCATTACAATTTTAACAACACACATGTTCTAAGTTATAGTTGATAATCTCTAATGTAAATGCCAAATATATATGTCTATAGCAAATTTGACATAAATATATATATAGAAAATGGACATCTTCTTCAATATATGTTTACTCATGTTCTTTATGTGTTTCGACAAGGAATTGTAAACCTTTAGCTGAGCAACATGGGTGATGTAGCTAAACTACAGTGGGAGTGCAGGAAGATTAATAGTCCTTAGTCTATACCAGTTACATATTCAGCCAGTTTAAGAGCTATTAAAGGCATATATGACTTACATTCTGTCAATAGTACGTGTTAATATTACCCTACTGATCAAAATGTAATAAAAACAGAAACACAGAAACAAAAGGTATTAATCCTTGCATGTCTGGATAGAAAAGCTCCTCCCATAATGGTGACATGCAGGGTCTCTGGAAACTCTTAGATTATAGGGCCCATCTTTGACTGCCTGGATAATGTGAACCAACCAGGTTCATTTGCAGAAAGAGAAGCTATTTGCAGCCATCCCACCCTACTGTCTTGTTTCCCTAGAAATGAAGGAAGCCATGTCACCTGTTTCAGCCTTGAGGAGTTCAAAAAAGGCCGTTTCCAAAAAAGGCCACTGTTAAAAGTCCACCTTTAATATTTTGAATATGTAAATAACCTTACTGCAAAGGGACACATCCAATACACCAAGCACAAGAGGAATTAATGATTTATCCCATAATATCCAGGTGTCAAGCCATTGGTCTCTATCCCAGTCTTCTCCATAAATCAGGAAAGTTCCACAGGACAAACCATTCAAACTCCACAAATATCCCAAAGGTTAGACAGGATCTCCAAATCTGGCAAGTAGCTTACTCTGCTAGACATATGGCATCTGCAGAGATGAAAGGACTGACCTCCCTCCACACGTAGAGATGCTCTATACAGTGGGCCATTAGATGGTAGAAGACCTGGCCCCGCAGGCAGATAGCTATGTTTCCCCCAAGCCTGCATCTTCTCTCTGACAGCCCTCGGCAGAGCCCGAAAACTCTTTATAATAACCCGCTCTGTCCCCCTTTCATATCACATGATTTCGGTTCACCTGGAACGAACAAAGAGTGTACACACAAAGACAAGCCGAAAATCAAGAAAAAAAAAAAAAAAAAGACCCATGAGCCAGGCCTAGAAAGATATTCAGTGTTTTCAATCCCGGGGAGGGAGGAGAGGAAGAGGAGGGGGGCCTCTGTATCCCTTATCAAACTTTCATTGCTCCTTTTTTTTTAAACACAAGAGTTATTGTGGAGAGTTTTTTAATGTCCCCTTTTTACTGTATGTAAGATTTCATTGTGCAGGCTTTCGGCCTAGTCTAGCTACGCCAATAAGGCAGGACAATGGAAGGTCTATATGCGAGCGGCCTGCCCTCAGGACAAAAGCCTGCGTTGTCTCTAAGGGGGGAGGAGGGATAAAGCTCAGGTACAAGAGGGGTGAGAATCACTGCAGAGCTACTGAAAATCAAAACCAGTGAAATTTACAAAATCATGTAAGCAAATCTAGTAGTTTCTTATGAAGTCCCTGTAAAAATTCCAGCAAGCTTGCTGTCAATGATGTCTATGTGATCTAATGGCAGCGGTTCAGAGCCAAAATAATTGTCAGTGTCTCATAGAAAAGCAGCCTTATACATGGAGATTTCAGATTCTCATTAGAAGGATGCTTAACGTATTGAAAGGTGTTTCTATCAATGGAACACTGTCTTGTTCAACCATAGCTACCTTTATTATTAGAAGATCTTAACATTAAAGTCTCTTAATGGTAAACATTCTCACATTGTAAAGCACTCCCTCAATGGGAAGCTGAGGAATTGATAGCAGTTTAACTTGCTGTAAGATCTGCCTATTAGAAGATGTAAGGCTGTAAATGTGTCACTATTGGTTTTTTTTTAAACCCTTAGCTAAAATGCAATTGTACTGATGCCGCTCCTGAATTGATAATCTATGGGACAATGGTAGTTTGTAGAAGTACAACAGTTAATGTATCCGTGTGACTTTATAACTTTGCTCCCCTGGGAAGACAGTTGCCAGTTGCAGAGCTTTTAATTTCTAAGAGAGGGGACCAACAATTGCACAGTGTTCCAGCAGTTGCTCAGATGAGGACACGGGACCCTGAGGCTGTGTATGACATCCTCTGTCTGTTTTCCCCTCCTACAGAACATACCTACACAGACTCATCACACTACATCTGCAGGGACAATGTATACAGCACAGGCCTGGTACTGTCTGAGCACAGATATAGGTAAAAGATCATCAGTCATGTTTAAGCTCCCTTGTCATATATCTGATATTTAACATAGGAAATCAAACAAGTTAAAGTAAAAGGACAGCGTCTGGAGAAAATGGAGCAAACAGACAGAAAAAAAAGTGAATTGAATAGAGAGGTGACTTGGGTTGAAAAGGACAGTGGGGCGGAAATAATGCCTTCAGAAAACACGAAGGAGAGGCAGGTAGATACTATGGACACAGATAGTGTGTGTGCTGAAATAATGCGGTTTTGATACAGTAAAGTTAGCAGTGTGGTTTAGACATAACGCCATCAGGTTTTCTGTTTAAAAATTAGATTTTTTTTCTGCAAAGTTTTAAATGTACAGTAGGCACATGTGTGTGTTGTATACAAGGTTTGTGTTTATATTACATATTTAGTGTAGTGCCAAGGCAGAGAATAATATCTGAGGATTAATGAATCAGGTCTGGATTACAAGTGAATGAATGAGGTGTTGTAAGGGCTGTAACTCAGGATTAGTTATACAGCATTACAGGGGAAGTGCAATGGCTGTACTGTGTATTGGAGAGAAATGCATTCATTTGTAAGTGTTATTAGGTAGAGTGATTGAATAGCTGACCCTGCATTGATTCAGAAGCGTTTGCACAGCACATATGTTGTATAACTGAGCAGGGTGATATCTGAGTAGATTTGTGCACTTCTAGAACAGCAGATCTGTGTCATTGAGTTTGCTAGAATAGTCAAAAGAACACAATATCCATAGGGGCATGTGGTAACTTTACTGCAATAATAGTATAGACAACTTTGTGGAAAGTTGTATTTATGGAATCAGAAAACTATATATTAACCCAGGATGGTGAAGCAGGGATTATATCTACCATCATAGTTGTTGATGGGAAAACAGAGGATATTGTCTTGAAGTCTTCACAATTTAACCCTTTTGTCACCAGAGTCTCGCATAAAGAAATGTTTGCTATTTATTGGCAAAAAGTGGGAAATCTCGTATTTTTGTTTTCATTTTCTTGGCAGAAATAGGTACGTCTCATCTTAGTCTCCACCCCTCCATTGGTGGCAGCCAATTAGAAGGGCCAATGGCTGTTTGAGAAAAGCTTTGCCTTAAATGCATGGGGAGAAGTGATCAGGGCAGCGAACAGAGCATCATTCAGATAGGAGAACAGAGCCTCTATTACTGACACAGCACTGAGCCAGCACACCTCCTACCACCAAGACTCAGTAGGTACGTTCTGCATTCCTACTCTTCCTGCTTCGCCTCTCTTTCTTAGCCTCATTTTCTGCTCTCTCCTTAAACCACAATATACCACTTTGATGAATCGTTTCTTTTAACTTTAATACTTATTTTGCCTTACATTTATTTTACATGGCATATTCCACTAAAATTATTATATATGACATTTAACTTTTGTTTTCAGTTCTCACCCACAATATTTTGCATTTCACTGGATTTTCTAAAACTGTTTACTAATTCTTTTTGTTACTCCTATTTATAATTGCTATCTCTGGCTCTCTCGCATATGTGACTTTCTCTCCTCCGCTTAAATCTCTGCTTGCACCCGGTTTGTATTATTCATTAATTATTAAACATCTCTTTTTTTTACTGTTTTTTTCTCTTTATTTTATATATGTCCTATATTGTCAGTTTATTACCTTTCCGTTATTGTGCCCTTTGCATATGATTGTGAACTTTCTCCTTTATCTCAAACATTTCTAACACTTTTCCTCGTATTCCCCCCTTACCATTTTGACTTGTGCTTCTCTAAAAACATTTGTTAGATTTCAAACCAGCTTTCTTTAACCAAAGTTGTCTCACTTGTTTTATTCCTCTTTTCCTCAAAGTTGTTCTCGTTCATACGTTTTCAGTAAACTGATTTGATTATTTTGATCACTTTGCACACTTTATCAATGTACGCAGCGTTTTAAAGATTTTTTTTTAAAAATGCTGACAATTTCCTGTTTTCTACTATGCTTCGCTCCCTTTGGAAACAAGCAGTCAATAGCCATTTTATACAGTTCCATCGTTTTAATTGCAGTTTATAAACCTTTTTTCCCCAATTAGTTCGGGATATGTAAATAATTTAATGGAATACTCAAAATATAATGATATTGCAGTTTGGGAGGTATTATGTCTATGTGGCTCTGGATGGATAAATGCATTTTATCTCCAAAACACATAATTCTATTTATGCTCTTAAGAGAAGGCAGAAAATGTATAGGCATTACTACTGTGAGCATTGGAAGTAGATTTCTGAACACGAAGAGTGCTAAAAATTAATATTTTCTGATTGAAATTTTTGACTGTATGGTCGGTCCCTTTTATACTGTATAAATTATACTATATGTATTCAGAAGGTGCCACTGACAACAGAAAGTGGCCACTGTTTTCTATGTTAGGTAGATACTAGAAAATAGGTGATTTGTTGCCTTAGAATAATACGAAACTCATTTACTTACGTTTTCATCTCCATCCCTCTCTCCTTCTATTATAAGTTTCCTGTTTTTTATCCTTCCCAAAGATGTAATGTTTTCAATGCGATTTAAACATTCCTAGTAAAATATTAGTATGTTAATTTAGTTTCCTTCACTAAAACCTCACCCCCCCCCCCTCCCCAAAGACAGGAGAAGACTGCACTGATTTTTCTAGCAGAACAATGGTTGGTTTGAATCATTGATAGCAATTTGATATGTTGTCTTGCCAATTGTAATCATTCTACAATTTGGATAAAATTACAAATACACCTATATTTTATGTAAGGAGACAGACTTTAAGAGCAAAAAACGATTGTGTCCTTATTAGGAGAATATATACAATATGTATCTTGTAATCTATGGTCAAAACATTGATTAGGCTAATTGAATGCTATGACAAAATGCAGTAATAGCATGGCATTTGTTCTACAATTAAAATTAAAGTAATACATAGACAACTGAGCTTGTAAATCTGTTGCATGTCTGAAATGTAACTCAATATTAGGATTGAAACAATTAAGGATGTCAATTAATTATGGCTAAAAAAACAAATCCCGAGCAATCAACATGATAACAAAAAAGTAAATAATATTAATAGTTCCAGATATACTTTTGCAATTCCAAAATATATCTATAATGAGGACAACAATATTTCAGATACATTGTTGAATTTAGCCTGCAAATAAAAAAGTTAAACAATGGTTAAAAAAAAAAGATTTGAAAAGAACAAATCTTTGAGCTTTAAAAATGAGATGTTATATAAGATGAAAAGCTTAAACTATGATTATATTATTTTCCAACATATTATATTTTGTGTGACAAGCCTTTTAGTTGCAGGAGACAATCTAAACAGTCTTTTAGTTCACTGGACAGAAACTATTAGAGAGGGAATTTTTCTCTCTCTTTAGAATCTATTGAAATTAAAATACAGATTTTTTCACACTTGCTTACTCATTCTTCTCAAGATTGCATGAGAGTTTGGTTCACAATATGCATTCATATCAATTAATATTTCCTATTACTATCACTGTACATACTGCAAGCCCAAGTTTACAACTGTAATGCTACACCATTTTTATACGCTGATTTATTGGTATTTTATGCATTTGAAATACTAATATTTAGTGTATCTTGAAATGCTGCTATATTAAAAAAAACGTATGTTACGTATACCCTAGGAGTAAAAATGAAATTACATATTATATTTAATAGTCTGGTAAAATTGTTATTTTGTAGTGGTGGAATTTTATACTTTATGGCTAAGGAAGATGGACTACATGTGAATAACTAATGAAATTGCACTAGTTTGTTTTCTATATATTTGAGGTTAATGGGAAAAAAAAGCACAAAACTTGTTTGTGATGTTCTTGATCCTTTGTGAATGTATCTTGGTTGTGCATTTCGCTCCAATAAAAAGTATTCTTTGTGGATATATCTATATTTGTTATGCATTTTCTCTTAAATAAAAGTGACTTAGTTCTATAAGCAATAACACAGTAAGTGTATTTATTTTCATTATCAAGCAAACAACAAACAAATGTAGGCAACTTTAAAAGCCACATCTGTGATACAGTTTTCAAGTATTACAAAACAACCGAAACACACAATTAGCTTTGTTTGTTAAATCCTTCTACCCCGCTTAGATATCGTATTTAGTAAAGTACTTCTATGCCTCTTGCTAACGCCACATGAATTTGTTTGCATGTGGCTGCTAATTACATATTATTTAGGGATTATAGTTTGTAAAATTCCTATAGCATACATAGGCACAACGTATGAACAACTCTTGGTTTTCTAGCAGAAGTTTGGTGATTTTTATTTTTGATTATACTACTGGGAACATTTCATGGTAGAGTTACCAGAATGTAGATAATAAACACAAGCTGGGATAATATTTATTTTGAAGAATGACCTGATTGCAGCATACAGGACAGGTTTATACAGTGTCGGGATACTCATATGTGTTGTGTTACCTCCTAACACGATTATCATGGATCTATTTACTTTATACTAAACTAAGTGTTACATGTTGTAAAGACTAAGCTTAAATATTACTAATCAGAGACATCCTAACTGTACAAGACCATAAAGTGTTGCTGCTTAAAGTAGACTTTAGTGTATATTGCTGGATGATGTTTTGTAAGCAACGCAGATGGAAACTTGGCAGGTGTTTGACTTGTGTAACTTTCATCCTGTTGTGCAAATGCTCAAGGGGGAAAACACTTTCCTCATCAATGTTACGTATACCTTTTTCTTTTCTTTGGAAAGCATTTTATATTGTTATATTCTATCTTCAGGGCAAACACTGTAATAATATTGTTATTAACTATTCCAGTTTCCTGGTGAGAGACACATCATGAGTGACGATCAGAGCCTGTCTGAGGTTGAGATGAGCCCTGTTGGGTCTGAAGATCCTTCTTTAACACCTGAGCCTCTGGCATCTCAGGCCCACTCTGGGCCAGAAGATGATGAAGAAGGAAAGGTGAAGAAAGAGCATGATTCAGAAGATGAAAGGTTTCCTGTCTGCATTCGAGAAGCTGTCTCCCAGGTCTTGAGCGGATATGACTGGACATTAGTCCCAATGCCAGTGAGGGTCAATGGTGGCAACAAGTCGAAACCACATGTGAAGAGACCTATGAATGCATTCATGGTATGGGCGCAGGCTGCCCGACGGAAGTTGGCTGACCAGTACCCACACCTACACAACGCAGAGCTAAGCAAGACACTGGGCAAGCTTTGGAGGTTAGAATTCTAGAATAATATTTCACAGCACAATTTAGGTTCTTTAGAGAAACAAATATCTTAAATATTGTCTTTTACTGACAATCCCCCAAAAACTATCTTACCC
The DNA here is from genome assembly GCF_038048845.1 of Mixophyes fleayi. Lineage (NCBI taxonomy): Eukaryota > Metazoa > Chordata > Amphibia > Anura > Limnodynastidae > Mixophyes > Mixophyes fleayi. Next base: position 98,115,637 of record NC_134409.1, read on the forward strand.
AAATTAACTGTATGTTCATACTTTTATGTAGTATCATCAGAAGTGGAACAAGCTTTTATCAACACAGGGGTCAATAGATCTGTACCTGTACTGAATCATTGCCCATCCCTGCTCCATAGCCTTCCTGTCTGCATGGATACTGTTTACAAAGAAAGAGTGACAGTAGCTCCATCTTAAATCCTATTTTCTTCATAGTCAACCTTTCCCTATTTGATACTTTGGTAGCATTTGAACTTTTGTTGGGATTCTTTCCACAGGTTGTTGAATGAGAATGATAAGAGACCTTTTATAGAAGAAGCAGAGAGACTGCGGATGCAGCACAAGAAGGACCACCCAGATTATAAGTACCAGCCTCGTAGAAGAAAGAATGGAAAGCCCACACCTGGAGAGGGAGATGGATCCTCTGAAACTGAGGGAGGTGCTGCTTCCATACAGGCACACTACAAAAACTCACACCTGGACCATAGACATGGTTCCCCTATGTCTGATGGGAATTCAGAACACTCCACAGGTAATATAAACCAGTATTAGATGCACATCTGCAATCTTGGGCCAAACTACTTTACATGGACACATTACAAAGTGTTACAATGTAGCAATTTTAGATTCTTAAGTTGTAGTAAGTTAATAGTTTTATGGCAATAATGTAACGGTAAAGTTGCATGTTTTACTTTCGCCATCTCTGCTCCGACATTAACTTCTGTAAGTTGCAGCATACACAGTCAGTTCATTACTTCATAGAAATCAATTATCTGTATGTGAGTATCCATCTCTTCCTGTTAGAAACCAGATCTGAGAAAAGACAACACTATAAAACATGGTCTTAATATTTTTTAAACTTTTGGCTATTTTGTTGGCTTATTTACCATGTAACACCAAACTTTTTTTTTTTTATTCTAGGCCAAAGTCATGGCCCTCCCACTCCTCCAACCACACCAAAAACAGAGCTTCAGGGAGGAAAGTCTGAAGGCAAGAGAGATGGATCTCGCTCTCTGGCAGAAGGAGGGAAGCCACATATTGATTTTGGAAATGTTGATATTGGGGAAATAAGCCATGATGTCATGTCAAACATGGAGACATTTGACGTCAATGAGCTCGACCAGTACCTTCCACCCAATGGTCATGCAGCACACCCAAGCCACATTGGGGGTTACACCTCCAGCTATGGTCTCAGTGGAGCTCTGGCTGCTGGTCCTGCTTGGGCTCTGGCAAAACAACATGCCCCCACTGTGGTAGACTCAAAAGCTCAGGTGAAGACGGAAAACTCAAGTACCAGCCACTATACAGATCAACCTTCCACATCACAGCTGACCTACACCTCACTCGGGCTGCCACATTATGGTTCTGCCTTCCCCTCCATCTCAAGGCCACAATTCGACTACTCAGACCACCAACCAACAAGTTCTTATTACAGCCATCCTAGTCAGGCATCCAGCCTCTACTCAGCATTCTCCTATATGGGCCCTCCACAGCGCCCTCTGTACACTGCAATTTCTGATTCTCCAAGTGTGGCTCCCTCACACAGCCCAACACATTGGGAACAGCCAGTCTACACCACCCTCTCAAGACCATGAGAATTACAGAGAAGCAGGCAAAGGAGGGGCATCTCTCGGAGAGCAACATGCTCCGATGGGATCCTCCCACAGCTCAGATCCCAGGTAGAATCCGGATTCCAAGAGCACCAGGAAATTGTAGCTGGTTTCTACGGGCCCCTGGGAAAGATGGTGACTGGGGAAAAATGGGCCTTTTCTCTGACTTAAAAAGCTCCAGTGTAAAAATGGTGGGGTAGGATAGCAGGGCAATGCAGGGATGGGGGAAGGGAATAATGATTATACACCAATAATGAACTACTGTCTCCCATATTGAGGGAGGAAGCTGCAACATCTGACTTGGTAGTGGCTTTGATCTTAGGCGCCAGATTGGCTGGCAGAATTGACTATGCACAGCCATTGGCCGCTGAAGGCAAATTACTATCCGAAAGCAGCTTGACTTTCTTATCCAGTTGACCTGGGCTGCTAACCTGTTTGAAATAAGGGATAGTCCAAACATCACTAATCAACTTAACATCTTGGAAATTGACTGATTATTAGTTTCTCTTATTCACTTGTCCACAACATACCAAGATGAATATTAACTTATGATGGAAAATCTGATACAGTTCTTGTTCTCCTAATCCAATCTGCATGGATAGTGAGCAAACAGAGCTGCATTTTAATAATCCTGAAGAACTAGAATATGTGGAGGCAGGAGAAAATTATTCAAGTAGCAATCCACTCATTGTTCAGTGGTAAGCGCAATAAGGTGACAAATAGCTCCATTTGGAGTTACTGCTGGGTGTAGCAAGATGGCCAACATTTGGCTTGCATATTCATCCACAGTACTGTGCAATTTTCAGAAAGAGTCTTGATAAAAATCAAGATGACATTTTTCACCTCCTCACCATGGTATGGGTATGTCATGCATTCTGAATCAATAGATTTATGTTTATTAAAAAAAAAGGAAAAAAAAAAAAAGCTAGTAACATTTTTCACAAGGTTTAAAACGCCCAATATCAGGACTGCCCACTTCCTATATAAATCTTTAGGCGTAATGATGTCAGCAGAACACATGGGAAGTACAGATGTTAAGAAAGTCAGAAAACAAAGAAACATAAAGCTAGATCAAATAATTTCCCTTGAATAGATAAACTTGGACTTGAGAGTCTCTCTACGGATACAATAGCTTTCTACTTGTCTTAAATAAGTAACAAAGCATTAAAATCTCTTCCTGTCTTCAGTCAGGAACCTTGTGTGGAAGTTTACATATTTTTATAAGGTCTTAGAAATGTCAGTGATAGCTATAAACATTACAGTACAATATACTTACAAGCCCTTATAGAATGCTAGAGCAGTGATAAAAATCATTTCTTTCATAGAAGACAGTGTGGGAACATTTGTAAGTCTATTTGACTACCTCATTCCTACAAACCAATTAAAAAAATATTTACAGAAGGTATTTCCAACAACTTGTCAAAGAAAGTTTAATAATATTTAGGGATACTGTAGAGGGCACAAGGAACTGAATTTAACTCCTTCCAGTATCCTTCCAGTAAAAGTAAGCAGCTATTTCAAAGTTCACAGACTCTTAAAGGCAGCCATTTTGTTTTTCCTCAAATGAACACTATTCACTGGCATTTCTCCTAACAGGATACTATGAAGTATGTTTATCAGGATGGAAAAATGGAAACAGTAAAGGCAATATGTAAATATAAAAATATATATCTAAATATATATATTTTTGTTTTTGACAGATGTGACGAGACAGGTGCTTGTTTACCAAATAATGTCTCAGTAGACTGTGGTTTTAACCATTTTTTTGTTTCAATTTTGGGTTTTTGATATGAAGAGGGACAGAAATCCATGAACCCATTTGGGGTTAAGTTATTTGATACCTTGTCCTATGCCCAGATTAACCCCAGTGTATAACAAAATTTGTCCCTTCCTCCATCGGTCTTTATTCAGCTAAAGATGGTTTTGTTTTCAATGTTTGTTTTTCCTTCCTCATTGAGTGTAACTGTATCTATCATATTTATGTAAATATCATACTATCTTACCCAATTCTTCTGACTTGTCAATCCTTTAACTGTGCATAAACATATACAAGATAATTATATAAAAAAAATAAAAACATTAAGGTTTTCTGGAATATTGAATGTAATATTTTACATACATTTGATTTACTTTTTATTTTTTTCTTACCATAGGAACCTGAAGCACAAGTGACTTGACGTCAGGCACGGAACTCGCTCCCCTCAGTGCCTTTGACAACAAAAATGAGATTGAGGGCCTAATGTTGTCTGCAAAATTGTTTTTATGGGGCTGGAAACATGTTTAGAGTCAGAACCTTGTAGTAGTGAAACACAGGTGACTGAAATAGAGTGAACAGAGGGAAGATAATAAATTTATAGGAACATTCACAGGGCTTTCTAAAAAGGCAAGTGATATGTTATCCTAAGCTGCCTTTCATTTCAGTCAGGGGCTGGCTGGCAAATTTTAACCCAGGGGTCGAGATTCGGCTCAGCAGCCTATTACGAACATTTTAAAGGAAAACATGCAGGTAGCCCAGTGACCCAGCCCAAGGTAGCCCACTATGGAACCAGGCCTGGGAGGCAGATGCCCCCCTGCCCAGCTAGCATCTGATTTCAGTCTTTTCCAGGTGTTGCCTATTGGCTGCTTACTAGATAATATAGCCAATAGGAAGTCTACTCCAAAGTAGCACAGTAACCAAATTCTATATTAGGGATTATCTCTAAGGATGTCAGTCTATTGCACTGTAGTCATTAGTGAATGAGACTGTAACAGAGAGCAGGGTCCAGGGTGACAAAAACAAATTGTGGCCCTTAACATTCATGTTAAGATGCTAATTTAAATTAAACACTAAAAAAAAGCAACAATAAAAAAAACACCATAAAATGATCACTTATATTATTAGTTATGGTAGTATAGAGCTTATGCTTGTAAATAGTAAATACTGATTTATGGGCTTTTAGGAAATTAGGAGCCTTGAGCATATGACCGCTGTGGTGAGTGCAAACCGTGACACTCAAACATGTTGGGTCATATGTATGAAAAAAAAGCTTATTTAGACTTTAGTTTAGATTTTCACTGATACAGCACAAACACATTGTTTTAGTCTCCTTGATACATGTTGTCCTAGCAATTGTTAGGATAGTTAAGGGTATCAATTGGTTAGCAAACATATTGAATCCTAATAAAAACAGCTTTAACATCAATTATTTCATTTAGCCTAGGTTATTACAATTGCAAACTAAGAAGGGAAAAAACAAAAGCATTGTGTGATTGGGAATCGCTGCATTTGTGTGTGATTGAAGAGCTGCCTCTGTGTGGTTGTGGCCAATTGCAGTACCTATTTCATTGAAGTTAATACCAACATTGACCTACTCTGCAATAACACTATAACAGACTTTTTCACTCTTACAAACACACTAATGTCAATGACAGCAATAAAAAAACCTCCACACTATATTTTTATATGGGAAAAAACTTTCCCAAAATTTCCAACAGAGCGAGAATTATAACGGGTTAAATATGGCGTCTTCTCTGCTCCCTCCCATTTCAGCCCCTCCCCAGGACCAAACCAACAGTCTCCGGTTCCTCATGATCGTATCATACAGCCTGGAAAACAAAGGCTCTATTTAATGGAGCTCTTGAGAATCTGACCCCGGAAAAGCCAGAACTGCTCCTGCAGATTTACACACAAAGCCGCGTCTGCACGGATGAAATTTCACATCCCCAATGTGATTAAGGGATTCTGCTGTGGGACGCTGGCCTGATTAGCTAATTAACCCTATTTTGCCAAATTTAACCTCACAGTTACTTACAAGATGACTGGTAATCCTTTATTCCATTCTACTAGTCTATAAATCTTTGAAGTAACTTCTGACTAATTTCTTTCGGATTTCATTCGCCCCTTGGATATGTTAATGTTACTCAAGTAGTATCACTAAGTACTGCAAACCCATGGCTTATCTGTACAAATGGGTATGGAAAATACTAATTTTTAAAGCATTTTGTGCAAACCACTTCTTAAAAAAAAGTTTTTGGTCCTGAATCATTACGGACAGCAAAGCAAAAAAAATGGAGTAGCTTTGCAAATTGGCAAAACCATGTTTCATTGGACGGGGAGAGAAATTTTAAATGTGGGGACAGATTTACAGCTGGGGTAGGGCATGTCCTAGATCAACTGTACATTTTAGTAAAAAAAATAAAGCTATCAAGTATTTGTGTGCTACATGAAAAAGTAGACAGATTTTAGCTTGTATGCAAAATAATAAAGTAATTTGTACCCCTTGTATTGCAACATGGTTTGTCCAGGATCAAATGTACTCCTTTTTTTTTTGTCTTGCTCTCCTTTATGACTTTGGCCCATTGTCTTGAGTTTGAGGGATTCGCCAAAACATTTTATGATCTGTAAGTGTGGTGGTGTTGGCATAATAGGGTTGAGCTATAGGCGGTTACCAAGTAATTTTTTCCAACCCTCTTTGATATCCTTAGCAACTCACATAGTGAAGATTTTCCTCTGTGAGTACATATTGGAGACATTTCTGCAGTCAGTTAGATTGAATCACAAGTGAACAATGAAAGGAATCCTCAGTTTATGGTCTGATGGGGGTACTTGAGCAGACAGTCCAATACCTATGATCTGGTGCCCTGCACATGTCTACACAAACACCCTTTCTTCTTAGTGAGTGAATTGTGTAACATACTACACCAAAGGTGCACAACAGAGAACAGGTCTCCCATTTGTAAATCATTTACTATACACCAATATAACTTTATAAGAGATTCAACAAGAAGGAATGATGACAGCTTAAATGTCCAACACACACAAACATAATATAATAATGATCATTATAAAAATAGAATGCATGCTTTGATCGAACATGTGCAAATTACATTTTCCTTGGAGAATGTGAGTACAACAGTGTGACCAGATTCACTTCAATTTCACTTTCCTAAAATTAGTTTTAACTCTACACCTATATCTGCACTACAAGATCTGAGAAGCAGGGACAAGTGACGAGACGTCCTTCCTTCTATTCACACTTGAGGAGCACTATGGTTCCAATTCTCTCAGCCCAGGATTCTGAGAGGGTGGTACGGACATTTGAGTGAGGATACAAGAATATGCCACAGAGGATTGTGTAAGGCTGGGCACAAATCTCACTAGTCATTTTACATGTTGCTTTGTATGCAAATAATAAGTATAAATATTTGTAACTCGGACATATCAGGAGTGTCAGGAGACGGTCAGTTTTAACTGGTTGCAACATTTTTATTACAGATATGTGAAAATGTTGCTTCTTTTTTTCAGTGAATTTACTGACCTTTGTCAAACCTGTTCCTGATAGTCATAATGGGCATGCTTCTCGAAATACAGTGGAAAAGGCAACAGATCTTACAGGCAGTGAGGTGATCTCACTCACTAGCTTAATAAATCAACAAAATAGCAACTGGACATTTTCATCAGTATTCAATCTCTACACATCAGCAAATGTGTCTCTATTAGGGGATCCTACTAAACTATGTGAATTTATGACCTGTGAAATCACACGTCTGTAGAAGTCTGTATAACTGACTATGGTAATACAAAACCATTACAAATTATATGAAATAACCAAAACACTAATAAGCTTATTTAATAGTACAGCAGAAAAGCAATGTGCTAATATGTTCATCTTTGGTCTTAGCAACTAGTACAATTCAGCTACAACTGGGTTAGGAGTTGCTGATTTTTCTTAAATATCCTCAACATTTATATGCTGCTTGCACACAACATCTACTTTAACTTGGCATATTCAATATAATATATATTTGAATTGACCATAATTTCATCACTGTGTGCAACATATTTTCTAATCTGCTTATCGCTCTATTCTCAAAGCCAACTTTTAGCAACTAATGACGTTTTAGCACTATTATCAATTCGTGCAACACAGAAAAAAAAAAAAACACTGCACACAGACTGATGTTTACAGAGCCTTATTAAATGTCCCTCCCTATAAGTGTTGTAAAGTACAAATTATTTCTTGTCTTAGTGATTTTGTTGTATTATAGAAAACAAAATCAAAAAGGTTAAATAAAGTAGCCCCACCCCAGTTCTGTAAAAGAGAACATCACCCACAAAAAGCCATCCAAATCACTAACCATTGCCGACTGCATTGTGTAAGTGTACTTGGATAATGTGGACTGACATACTGAAGCCTAGGGCTACACAAGTAATTGCTTTTGTGATGTTGGACAACAAAATCACATGGGCAATATAGATGTATCTAATCCTGGTCTTTTTGTTGCATGACTCCCACTGTGAATGACATAATTTGTAGCATGCTGCAGGTTAGTAGACTTCAACTGTACTAGATTGTCACATCACACACAGCCAGTTACATCTGTAGCAATTCCAATAAAAAGCCATTTTAATCTGTTTCGTCAATTCATAAAAGGTTTTACGCTTAAAAGAAGAACAACTAAATCAAACACCTATATTATATTATAAGGTAAAATGATAAATAACAGGAACGTATCTGGAGTGACAAGGGGTGGAGGTGTTGTTACACTTGCATAATTGTAGAAAAATGGAAAAATATTGCAAAAGTAAAAAATACCCCTAGGACACATTATCTTCTTTACGTTAATGTGCTTAATTTTAATTGCAAAACTGGTATTGGTTACTTAGCCTTTTAACATGTATACACAGACCAGGATTGGTACTATTAAAAATAATGCTTTGGGTACACTAAGCATGACACTTTAAATCTAATTATATACATATAAAGCAAATCACAATTTGTATTAAATACACACACCATTACAGTTAAGTTGCTATGCATATAATATAATATATATATATATATATATATATATATATATATATATATATATATATACACACAAGTGATCTTCAGAATCGTCAGGCTTACAATGGCTGACCAGCAGAGCTGTGCCAAAGAAAAAACAGACGCGTTTGACATTCACCATAGGCAAAAATCACAAATGTTCTGAGATAACCAGAACACAATGGAGCCCTAATAATTAAGTTAGAAGAGGTTATGGCAGGCCAATGGTTAATAAATTAAAAGGCTCCTCAAGTAGGCCTAATACAAAGGTTAATACATGAGGTGATTTCAAACAGATCCTGCTCTAGGAGAAGTGTGAGGACATGCATATGGAAAGCCATATTAGAAAAAGGGATAGGATATGTTTCACTGTCAGATGATTGATATGCACACAATCATATGACTCTGTTTTGCCACGGCCGTCAGATGATTTGGGTATTTCTGTCAGATGACTGTGGCTGATTGTGTCAGATGACTGTGTCTGTAAATTACACAGCAGTACAGTACTCAGAACAGACGTGTGTGCTTCCATCACAATTCAATCAGTTTCACACACAATAAAAGCTGGCAGCAACACTCGCCTAACAAGTTTAATCGCTACTGGAGAAAATGCTCCCCCCATCCCACCCCATTTTCCAGCTTGAACATTTGTAACGTTTGTTATTTCCACAATAATAATCAGCTGCAACTGTCCAAACTGTATCAATAGCAACTAGGTCATTGACAACATAGTCATATTTGTTTCAAACTTTTCTGTAACAACTTTAGATCCCTTGATTGGATCTTCAGTTATTCAGTATTTTGTTCTTCCTTTATCAAAGGATTGTGTGAGTGGAGTTGCTCTAGCTAGAACAATCCCTGTTTATAACTTGCTTCAGAAGACAAGAAAAACAAACAAGGTGTATTAATATCTATGTTAATATCCATGCAGGACCGCCTGCTGCTCTATGTATCAGTCATATGACAGTATGTCCATAATAAGCAAATTGTCTTCATCCTCCAGATAAGGCAGTCAGATGACTGTGCAGTTAACCCTTTGGATGACAAGGCTATGGTTTATTATGCTATGAACAGAGAACCACAGATGAGCTAATTCTCTGTAGAGGCCCTGGCCTTTATAGGGGGTATTCATCACTTAAGGACACTGCCATACTTTGATGGAAATGTAACTTTTGAAAGGCTCACTTATAGCTAGGGCTTAAACACAAGGGTGCCTACAGCCTGATGTGTTTACTTAGCAGGTAATGCAGCAACACAGAGACAAAGCTTTACATGCAGTAGCGGACATTGGTTCTTATACAAGTGTTCATAATGAACACAGACTGAACTTATATTATCTTTGGTCATGTGTTTGCTATCAAAACACATGTATTGTAGTCCTGTTCTCCAGAAAAATCAGCTATTTCAATGGTATGTTTTACTGCCATTTTCACAGTGTTTACCTCTGGCTGTTATCGCCTCTTAATTCCTGCAGAGAGAAAAGTGATGATCCATTCCTGAGAACTTGCAGCAAATACTACAGCCCCACAATAAGAACATTTGTTCTAATGATAAAAACTAATCAACAAAACTAACATGCGAGCCCTCATGAGACCTTCTTGGTCCCGTCAACCCCACTTCTACTAGTGCTGAATACATTTTATTAAGCTTTTTACAGAATTGTTTGGAGGTGCTAATATCTACACGGTCAGCCAAGTGAAGTGAAGAACATTGATTATCGTATTACAATGGCATCTGTCAAGGGGTGGGATATATTAGGCAGGAAGTGAAGTTAGTTTTTGAAATTGATGTGCTGGAAGTAAGAAAAATGTGCAAGAGTAAGGATCAGAGCGACTTTGACAAGGGCAAAATTGTGATGGCTAGACGAGTCAGAGCATCTCCAAAACGGCAGGTCTTGTGGGGTGTTCCTAGTATGCTGTGGTCCAAGGAATGACCGCCGGTGAAAGGGTGATGTGCGGCTATCCTGTCTGGTCCAAACCCACAGAAGAGTTACTGTAGCACATATTTCTGAAACAGTTAATGCTGATAGAAAGGTGTTAGAACATATAGTGCCTCGCAGCTTGCTGCTTATTTGGCTGAGTAGGCACAGACCGGTCAGAGTGCCCTTGCTGACCACTGTCCAACAACAAAAGTGCCCACAATGGGCACATGAGCATCAGAACTGGACTGTAGGAATGAAAGGTGGCCTGGTCTGATGAAAAACATCTTCTTTTACATCATGTGGATGGCCAGGTGCGTTGTTTACCTGGTGAAGAGATGGCACCAGGATGCAAAATGGGAAGACGACAAACCAGCAGCGGCAGTCTAAAGCTCTGCAGGGAAAACTTGGGTACTAGCATGCATCTGGATGTTACGGCCACCTCCCTAAATATTGTTGCAGATTAAGTACACCACTTCTTGGCAATGGAACTCCCCGATAGCAGTGGCCTCTTTTAGCAGGATAATGGGCCCTGACACACTGCAAAAATGATTCAGGAATGGTTTGAGGAACCTGACAAAGAGTTCAAGGTGTTGACTTGGCCTCCCAATTCCTCAGATCTAAATCTGATTGAGCATCTGTGGGATATGCTGGAAAAAAAACAAGTCCAAGGCATGGAGGCAACTAACACTACTTAAAGGATCTGCTGTGCCAAATACCACAGGACACCTTCAGTGGTCTTGTGAAGTACATGTCTTGATGCGTTAGTTGTTTCAGTGGCATGAGTGGACTTACTCATTATTATGCAGGTAGTTTTAATGTTGGGGCTGATCCGTGTGTAAACCCTATATTCCTTTTAGGCTTAAATTGGCAAATGACACCATTATTATTATTATTATTATATCTGTTTATAAAGCTACTTCTTATCAATGTTAATTACGGCTTAATTAACTAGACATTTTCTTCATCATTTCAACAGATTTGGGTTTTGGTTTTTTTGCCTAGAGATGGGTTAGGTATTTTTTTCGATAGTGCATATGTTTGTTTGTCTCCTAGAGGCCCCCACGCACAGCCCAAATCTCTGTCATATTTAGCCATACCTGTTTGTGACCAATAACGAAAGACCAGCTGTTCGGTCAAGGCATACAGGGCAGTTAAACATACTTTCCAGTCTCCACTTTTTAAAATAATTCAATTTTCAATAATAACTGATCGGGATCAGAAATTTTCTTGACCCCACTATGCTGTGACCAATTAAGACTATTACCTCATTGGTCCACATCACATGTCTGAGCACCTTTACATCTTACTGCAAGGCTTGGAATATTTAAAGGAAAAACTTTAGACAATGTCTATAGTTTCAAGTATGATACCTGGCTATACTGAATTTCTCACCTAAACGAATGTGCCAATTCAATAACTGGTGACATTTTATTTTTTACTCCTTTTTAAAGTGGCCTGCAGACAATCTTATACTATGAACCTGGCATTTTCATCTGTAGTCATGTTGACAATATGTGAATGTAGCACAGGAATCAGAGCTAACCTGTCTCCCAGGTGTGACAGGAACGCAAGAGCAACAGACCACGAATGTGGACTAAACAAAGAGTGGGATTCATCCAAGCTTTCTGATACTCCTGAGAAATTTGTCCCCACCTTGGGGATTTCCATAGCAACAGGTGCAGAGATACAGAAACACAATGAGTTCTCTGTTCTAGCAAAGGGACTAGTCAGATTTTAGAACTAAACATTTTTTTTACCTTCAGAACATGGCTTTACAGGGGAGCTAAAAGGATTCTTGTTTGCCAAATAATGGATTTAAAAAAATAAATAAAAAAAAATCTCAAGTCTTTGCAGGTTGAAACAAAAACATTCCTCAAAAATACAGACACAGTTCTAATATGATTTTTAATCAGCTGAAACCAGGCAGGTAACTTTCAAAAAGTGGTCAGGTAGGAGCTGGTCATACACTAGACCACCATATTTCCCCCCATACATTGCTTGCAATGAAAGCACCACAAAACCAAAATGTTAAGTTGTTCCTAGCATATAAGCTGTGCATTAGTTAAGACAAACAAAACAAATTATTATAGGCCATTGAAGACCTCTTTGCACAACCTATGTTGACATTCAATACTGTGCCATTTTACCCAACTAACAATTTGGAGAAAAAACAAAAAAAAGTCACCAAATGGCTTTTAAATCCTTTGCTGTATGCAGGATGTATAATGTAACAAAGTGGTTACCATGGTTAGAATATTTAACCATCAAGACACTCAGCTCGTTTTTCTAGTCTTGGACCCAGTATTATCTTTTATTTCTAGGGATTCACTGCATCAGACAGTGGGGGGAAAACAAAGTATACACAGAACAGGAAATATACAAGGTAAATAAGCACATACATGAAAACAAGGACGGGCCCTGCTCAAGGAAGCATCTACTATTTAGTGGGAAGAGGGCAGACAGACGAGATGTGCAAACGTAGCCTAGATATTGGACAGAAGTGAATATGTACCAGGATGAATATGGATGGTCTATAATAAAGGGGTGGGTTTGTACAGAGCATTTAAAAATTTTAAATCTGGATGCAACAGCAAGGAAATCTATAGGAGCCTGATTCATTAAGGATCTTAAATAAAGAGGATTCTTATTTCTGTCTCCTGGACAAAACCATGTTACATTGCAAGGGGTGCAAATGAGTGTTCTGTTTTGCACATAAGTTAAACACTGACTGTTTTTTCATGTAGCACACAAATACTTGATAGCTTATTTGTACACTGAAATTTAAAGTTGATATTTGAGTACTACATGAAAAAACAGGCAGTATTTAACTTATGTGCAAAACAGAACACTCATTTGCACCCCTTGCAATGTAACATGGTTTTGTCCAGGAGACAGAAATAAGAATCCTCTTTATTTAAGATCCTTAATGAATTAGGCCTTAGGTTATTAGCAGATCAGAAGTAGAGTAGGAACAGGACAAACAAGGCAGGTTGTGGGGTGAGAGAATGAGTAAAGAAGCTTGGTATTCTGTTACGAGAGAAGTGAGGGAGGACAGCCAAAAGCAGGAGAATGCAAGTGGGATCTGCAGTGTATGGTGTGAGATTTCCTGTTGAATGATGACAATTTTGTCTTTAAAAATGGTGGCAAAGTCAAGGCCTATGAGAGAAGAATGCAGAAGTGATGCAGGGGGCAGTAAAGAGTTGAAGGTGACAGAGCCATTGTGGGTTAGTTTAGGTGAATATTAGAAAAATAAAATTAGATGGAAAAGTTGTAAAACTAAAAGGATGAATTTATAGTGAAGGAAGTTGGATTTGATGCAAAATTTCCTCTCGTGGCCCTCATCAAAGTGCAGGTTGAGGTTTAGATCTCCAGAAATTGTATATGGTGGCTGCTTAGTCTATGGCTGATGCAAGTGGGTGGATGTAGAAAGAAACAGCCAGATTAGGGCAGGACAGTGTGGATATAGCAGTGTGGAAAGTTTTTCGCAAAGAATAGAGACCATGTAGGTGTTGCAGTATGTGGATTTGGGTGACAAGGGAGCATGAGGCAAAGGTGTGGCTAAAACAAAGGCGAATGCAGTCAGACAGTGGGCAGGCTAAGTTGGAGAAACTAGAAATGGAGCAAATAATGTTCAAGGGAGTGTCCAGCACAGTACGTGATTTGAAATAAACAGGAGTAAATGAAATGCGTTTTGTGGTGTAGGACAGTAGAATTGTCAAAGGAAAGGTTGAAATCACCTAGTATGAGTGTAGGTAGATCAAAGGATAGATCATATGTGAGCCAGGCAGTTAAATTTGGTGACTGGACATGGGGACCTCTAAATGAAAGTAACATGAAGAAAAGACAGATGTGAGGGGGAAGAGAGAGAAAAAAAAAGTCAGGGCGTAACACTGTTGGACAATTAGTGGGTGCGGGCTGTTTCTGTATGTCAGCGAGCAAGATGGCGCATGAAACAGAACAGTTAAGGATTCTTGAAAAGAAGTGCGGTGACAAAGTGGAAGAAATAGATGAGGCGCGTTAGGTAGGTGCATAGTGTAGCAAAAGAAGATGCAGATGTGTGGATCAGGTAGCGCAGCAGAGGTTCCCCCATCCCCACACACAGGTGGCATAAACCAGACTCTGCTGCTTGAACACAGACAGAAAAAAAAAAATGAATGTAAATAGAGCAATTTGTGGATTTTTTTTTTTTTTTTATTAAACACATGTATATTACTTATATAATTAAAAAAATATTTATGTACAACAGAAAAGGAATTGGAGCAATCATAAAACTGGGGGAAAATTCTGTATGGGCTTGGGAAGAGTCCATGAATATCCTGAGGGGTCAGTCAGTAATTATCAGCTCATCCACCCCCCAGTCTTCATAACTGCCATCAGGGAGATAACGTCTGATGATTATAGGGATCTTCCTAGCTCTGCGGGAAGAGAAAACAGCTTAGTAAATCTGAGGGAACAATAAAAGACAGTATATGATTGTGTTTCCCCAACATGCAGCCTCAGCGTGCAATTAACTTATATAGTAATTTTACATCAAATGTAGTACAGTAGAATTATCTTTGTATTTGTCCATATAAAATAGATGCACTCCACATGGATTTATTATCAAACAAAACACATACCAATAAAAGCACATATTATAAACGAGAGTACAAACCCTTAATATAGACATGTACCCCCAATGCATATGACCAAATAAAGTGCTTATATTGGAGGGGGGTGGCAGTAAATATCCCAACTGAAAGGGAGGATTTTTTGATCCATGTGATGAAAACATGGACCTCATTTTACACAATAATTAATGTCTTCTGTGCCAACGTGCGTTCCCCATCACTTTAGTGTTTAATAATCCAAAAGATTAATACTTACTTAAGCTCCTTCATGGCAATAAGAAGAGGGTCAGTTTCTCCTTCCAGTTCCACCATAACCGGTGCGCACATTCTGGAAAGAAGAGTGGGAAGAAGGTAGAACAGTAAGAAACACTGTCATAGTTGATATGTAGAGCAACAGAAGCATGGGGTTCCTTCAACACTGACATAATCTATAAATAGTACATTTAAAAATTATCTTCTCCATGTCATCTTGCATAGACTAGAGATAAACAATTGGATAAGTCAAAATGAAGGATTTCATCAGTTAAATATATAATATATTTACAATGAGTGTTAATATTCATTGTATCCTGTAACCCTTCAGTAAAAGTTACAGTAGTGACCAAAAGTTTTGAGAATTACACAAATATTATTTTTCAAAGTCTGCTGCCTCTGTTTTTATGATGGCAATTTACATATAGTCCAGAATGTCATGGAGTGATCAGATCAATTGCAATTTCAGAGTCCCTCTTTGCCATGACAATGAACTTTATCCCAAAAACAACATTTCCACTGCATTTCAGCCCTGCCACAAAAGGACCAGCTGACGTTAGGTCAGTGATTCTTTCGTTAACACACATGAGTGTTGACGAGGACAAGGCTAGAGATCACTCTGTCATGCTGATTGAGTTAGAACAACAGACTGGAAGCTTTAAAAGGAGGGTGGTGTTTGAAATAATTGTTCTTCCTCTGTTAACCATGGTTATCGGCAAGGAAACACGTGCAGTAATCATTGCTTTGCACAAAAAGGGCTTCACAGGCAAGGATATTGCTGCTAGTAAAATTGCACCCAAGTCAACATCAGATCATCAAAAACTTCAAGGAGAGAGGTTCAATAATTATGCCCAAGGGTGCCCAAGAATGTCCAGCAAGCGCCAGGACGTCTCCTAAAATTTATTCAGCTGAGGGATCTGGGCACCACCAGTGCAGGCAGGTGTGAGTGCATCTGCACGCACAGTGATGCAAATACTTTTTGAGGATGGCCTGGTGTCTAGAAGGCCAGCCCTTCACTGCATGAAAATCAGGAACAGACTGATATTCTGCAAAAGGTACAGGGACTGGACTGCTGAGGACTGGGGTAAAGTCATTTTCTCTGATGAATCCCCTCTCAGATTGTTTGGGGCATGTGGAAAAACACTTGTCCAGAGAAGGAAAGGTGAGCGCTACAATCAGTCCTGTGTCACGCCAACAGTAAAGCATCCTGAGAAGATTCATGCGTGGGGTTGCTTCTCAGCCAAGGGAGTGGGCTTACTCACAATTTTATCTAAGAACACAGCCATGAATAAAGAATGGTAGCAAAACATCTTTCAAGAGCAACTTCTCCAAACCATCCAAGAACAATTTGATGACAAAACAATGCCTTTTCCAGCATGATGGAGCAAACGTGATAACCAAGTGGTTCGGGGATCAAATTATCGATATTTTGGGTCCATGGCCAGGAAACTCCCCAGACCTCAAACCCATTAAGAACTTGTGCTCAATCTTCAATAGGTGGGTGGACAAATAAAAAACGACAAATTCTGACAAACTCCAAGCATTGATTAGGCGGCCATCAATCAGTATGTGGCCCAGAAGTTGATTGACAGCATGCCAGGGCAAATTGCAGAGGTCTTCAAAAAAAAAAGGGTCAACACTGCAAATATTGACTCTTTGCATAAAGTTAATGACATGGTCAATAAAAGCCTTTGACACTTATGAAATGCTTGTAATTTTACTTCAGTATATCATAGCAATATCTGACAAAAAGGTCTAAACACTGAAGCAGCAAACTTTGTGAAAACCAATATTTGTGCCATTCTCAAAACTTTTGCCCATGACTGTACACGTAATATGCCCTCTCTTTACATATCTTCATTTACTGAAATATGCAGGAACTGCCATGATGCTTGCCCAGCTTGAATATTAAAGGATATGCGAACCGTTCCTGAACCAAGTGAAGTAGACCCAAAGGGTCATGTTTGTAAAACTGAACGCTCACTTGATAGCATGTCCAGCACAAACCTTAAATTCAAGCTTCTTTTTGGTCTTTTATCAAATCCATTCTGTATAAAGCTCAGATACCAACAGCATCTTTACCACTTTACCATTCTGATGTGAGCACATGTCAAATGCATTGTATACACTACAACAAACAGACTAGAGAAGCTTAACAGGGGGGTGCCATTGACAAAAATTACCTTTTAGATCTACTGGACTTAAATGAGGTCTATACAAAATGGATGTATGCATGAATTAAATCCATAGTTAAACAAACGTTCAATAATGGTGAAATAAATAACACACAAAGCTTTCCTCCAGCAGGTCACACCCTGCCTCTAAATTACACGATTACATCACTACCACCACCACCAGGGATAGGTCCATCACCATTACATACAGCTCACTCATCACTATTGTGTCTTTACATCTGCATCCAGGCCAAGAATTCAACCACATTTAACCAGCCTCAAGAGACAGTAACATGCACTGAAATTCATTTGCCAGCAGCTTCCGGGGAACACTGAACAGAACCAAGTATGGTACATAGCACATCCTACCACAAACACATAACCCTTTTTATTTTAAAGAAAGATGTTCGTTATTCCTTAGAATACATATTTAAATCTGAAAAAGAGCAGGTTGCTTGTGATAATCATATCCATGTGTTTTATACCTCCAACACAGACAGATAACAACTCATGGCTTCCAATATCTTTTTAGAGATTATAGTATGGGGGCTACAAGAATATATTCAATATTTTCGACATACTTACGCTATCTGCAGTGCTCTAGTTCCCAAAACACGTGCTCGTTCATACTTAGTCATGTAGTTAGTGGTAATACGTTTCTGGTTTCCCTGCTGGCCTTCACCAGCTGGTAAGATAGCCACGTTCTCCTGGTCTTCCTCCTCTGCATTGTACAAATCATCAAGTCCCTCATCTTCTTCCGCATCATCAAAAAAGTCTCCATCAAAACTGTAGAAACAAAAATAAACATAATATATCCTTCCTTCTTGACTCTGAAAGCTTCTAAACTACATTTGTTTTTCCTGAAGCAACTCTTACATACATTGCAGGCCATCTGTATCTCTCCAATAGAGCTATAGTGCTCTATTGTGAGAACTTAAAGTCTAGATGAAGGGGGCAATGCTGAGACAATGAGAACTAGTGAACTCTAAGTGGAGATGGGACTGTGGGGGGCAGGATAGGCAATAGTGAAGAAATGGGTTTTGAGAGAGCGCTTGAAAGTTGGGGTCCTTCCATAAGTGGGGAGCAGCACAAGAGAAATCTTGGAAGTGGTAATCAGAGGTGGTGAGGTGCAAGTCAGAGGTAGATATAACAAAGGGGGAGAGCACCTTGTGGTAAGGTCAGAGGTCTATGAAGGGAGGGGAGTTGGTGGGGACAAGTAGCTCGAATTCAATTCTTAAGACAATGGGGATCGAGTGTAGGGATTTAAAGAGAGGTTATGAAGTCTCAATGTAGTAAGTAAAACAGATTGCAGAGTGTATATAAGGAAAAGGCCAGAGAGCAAGAAATTGCAGTAGTTAAAGTGGAAGATAAAAGAAATTTAAGTATTTTGGTATTGTACCAAGTAAGAGATGGGGGTATCCTGGCAATGTTTTGAAGGAGGAGATAAGGCTGGAAGTGCTCACAGAGAGAAGCAGGAGGTGAACCAGGAAAGAACAGTGCCAAAAAGGGCCAAAGATGTGACGCGTATTCCAGAAGAGGGTGGTAAACAGTATTGAAAACAGCAGTGAAGCCAAGGTGAATGAATAGGGATAAATGGCACTAAGACAGTCATTAGCAGATCATTGGTTACTTTAGTGAGACCAGTCTCAGTGAATTAGAGAGCGCAGAAGACAAATTGCAGACAGTCGAGAAGGGAGTGAGTGGAGACAAAGTGGGTCAGGCGGTTGTACATAAGCTGCTAAATTAGTTTGGAAGCGAGGGCAGTATCCGGAGAGAGAAGGGCAGGGTTGAGATGGTTTCTTGACAATATGAGGGGATATCTCATGTTTAAAGATGGAAGGGAAAATGCTAATGGAGAGGAATAGGTTGAAGAGGCAATCTTTGGGCAGGACAGCACTGGTGGGGAATTGGAGAGTTAGGATGGAAAAGTGAAAAGATAATAGGAGTGTGAAGACCTCATCCTCAGAAACAGAGGGAGGGTAGGCGAGTGGAGAAGGTGGGTATGAGGTGATCGATCCAGTAAAAGCTTTCATTTAAAGGATGGTGTCGATTTTGCATTTGAAGTAAGTGGCAGTGTCGTGTACAGTGAGTGAGGCTTGTTGCAGAGCAGAGAGTTGAAGCCGGCCAAGAGGCGACAAAGGTTGATGAAAATTGGGGCCTTGAAGCAGGTTGTTCGGTGAGGGGGGGAATAAACTCGTAAGGAAGTAAGTTACTACTAGAGCAAGATTTTCTTCACCTGTACTTTGAGGAATGGGAGTACTTTTTAAAGTGGTTGGATCTCTAGAATTGAGGAATCATAGCCAGCATTGGCTCATCTGCCCAGCCCTGGCATTACTGTGCTTGTTCCCAATTCTAAAATGCTGCAGAGTATACTGGTACTACATAAATGATAATCATTAATTGCTTACCTGGGAGGTTACTGGTCTTGAAGTGGGCAGAAAAAGAACACCCTTCAGATCATCTTAATGTTCACAGCAGCACAGAATTATACAGACAAGTGTGCTGATTTTGTGTGGGGCAATGAACTAGCCAATGGTCTGATTATGTTAGTGAGGGGACAGGATGGAATGTGGTGGTAAGAGCCATAATGTGAGGATTAGAACAGAGGAAAGGAGGAAGCAACAGAAAGTGTGCCCAGAGCTGAATTCCCCCAAAGCATAGTGATACAAGGATCAAAAACTTAAGCAGAAAAAAAAAACAAACACACATCAATGGAAGGTTCAGGCAAACAAATTTTTCCCTTCAATTTTAGATTGACATGGCTTATCTTGAAAATATAGTTTTGACTCATCACTACAATATTAAGATTATATTATGTGACAATACATTCTTCCAATAAAGTCACATATACACTGTGAATACACGTTGGCCATAACCGTCGGTTCTAATTGTTTATTAGGGTGCAAAACACTATTGGACTAGTACAGTAGCGAGTATGATATATATCTTCATTACATATTTATTCGATTGGAGAACTACATTAAGCAGTATATATTGGGCTTCTTACTGCTGGGTATTTGGGCAGTACATTCCCAACATGACTCATCTACCGAGCATGGTCGGTGACAATTCAAACACTCGCTTGGAATAAACACAAATTATATCGCGCACACAGTACAAAGGAATCAACAGAAAGGCAATTAAATATTTTATATTGGGACATATGCTAAAACAAGCGGGACTAAGCCTAGAAGTTCATGAGACCGTTAATCCTAGAACAGGTGAAACACAGTGTAAGAAGCTCTCAGTGAGTCCAGGAGCAGACATTGTACACTGATGGGAGAGGACGGTCTGGCATCACCCGGGCCCCGTATTACACTCACTTGTCCTCGTTGTCAGACATGACGTCACCCGTTCACTCCGGTTCTGTTCTCCGACACCACGCGCACCGCTGCCTCTGTTTTCGAGCAGGAACCGGAAGCACCACAGGACACTTTCCACGCCCACTACTCTCCATAGTACGACGCAGCTAAGCCTACTCCGCCCATTTACAGAGTAACTCCGCTCGTTTACAGAGTAGCCCCGCCCTCTTTTCTGGTCCTGTTTCCATGAGAACGGGAAACATCAGCCTGCAGGTGAGCTCTGTACCTGCCCAGTGCGCTGTCTGCATAATCCCGTCCTATAGAGGTGAGTTATACAACAGAATATTGTGTTATGGCACCTATAGTTGAACTGTCAATTACTAAATCATATATGTAATGTATTTGTACTTCATATATATATATATATATATATATATATATATATATATATATATATATATATATAGTGATGGCCGTTGTGCGGTCTCATTCAGCCAGGGAAATGAGCAAGTTAGTGGGCTGAATCATTAAGGAAAGTAAAAGGAGAATGAGTAATTTTGCACCTTGGAAAAAGAATGTTGCATTGGAGGGGGAGATAAATTTAAAATGTTGGGACAGGTTTATAGTTGGGGTAAGGCATGTTCTCAAATCAAATTTAAAAATTCAGTGTAAAAAATAAAGCTATCAAGAATGTGTGTGCTGCATGAAAAAAACAGCCAGTATTTAACTTATGTACAGAGTAATAAACAAATTTTCTCCCCCTGCATTATAACATGGTTTTGTCTAGAATCAAATTTACTATTTTGTTTTGCTTTTCTCTCCTTAATGAATCATTTTTTTTCTGCAGCTTTTATTCACTTACAATTCATGTGCCAGCTACTTATACACTTCTGATTCACGTTTCAGCTCCTTATTCACTTCTAATTCATGCTCCAACTTCTTATTCTTTTCTAATTCATGCTTCTGCTTCTTATTCACTTCTAATTCATGTGACAACTACTTATTCACTTCTAATTCATGCTCCAGCTTCTTATTCACTTATAATTCATGTGCCAATTATTTATTCACCACTAATTCATGTTCCAGCTTCTTATTCACTTCTAATTCATGTCCTTAGGGCCTGATTCATTAAGGAACTTAGGCAACAAAATTAGTAAGTTTTCATACTTAAGTTTCCTGGACAAAACCATGTTACAATGCAAGGGGTGCATATTAGTTTATTATTTTGCACATAAGTTAAATACTGGCTGTTTTTTCATGTAGCACACAGATACTTGATAGCTTATTTGTACACTGAAATTTAAACTGAAAGTTAATATTTGTGTGCTACATGAAAAAACAGTCAGTATTTAACTTATGTGCAAAATAGTAAACACCCCTTGCATTGCAACATGGTTTTGTCCAGAAAACTTAAGTCAGAAAATTTACTCAAATTCTTGCCTAAGTTCCTTAATGAATCAGGCCCTTATTCACTTCTAATTAATATTCCAGCTTCTTATTCACTGTGCCAGTTTCTTATTCAATTCTAATTCATGCTTCTTGTTAACTTCTAATTTTTGCACCAGCTGCTTATTCACTTCTATTTCATGCTCCAGCTTCTTATTCAACTCTAATTCATGTGCTAGCTTCTTATTCACTTCTATTTCATGCTCCAGCTTCTTATTCACCTCTAATTCATGTGCCAACTTCTTCACTTTTAATTTATGTTCCGGCTTTATATCCACTTCTAAGTGTGGTCCTTTACTAGTTGGACAGTATAATTGCTCCCAGGACAAGTGCTACCTCTAATCAAACAAGACAGCCAATTAGAGAGCTAACAAATCATTGAATAAATAACATGTCACTCAATTACTCATGTCACTCAATTAGTGTTTTTATTTCCCTGTGCTGCCCCCACTCTGAGTGATGGTTGTCCCGTAGTAGTTTCTCATTGGCTGACAATGGGCAAGAGGGAGGTATATTTAATTAAATTATATTAAAATGTACTTGAGTGCATGGCACGCAGCCTAGCCCTCGCCATCACTCCCTTCCCTGCTACATCCTACCCTGTGTAAAGGAGAAGGAAGTTAGTCACAGTGCTGTGATACTGTCAGTTACTGTTTTCCTGTGTCAGTGATAGGCTGGGAATTACTGATATGGAGGAGCAGCAGCCAGCAACATGATGTGTGTGACCATCAGAGCACTGATACTGACATCCCCCTACTCTGCATATCAATACCTTCACACTGGACAGAAAAACAAAATCATAAAATATGTTTTAAAATAATATTTTCCAGACAATATTCTGCATTCTATTTTATGTCACTTTCTGTGCCTGGAGGATAGTTGGAAGATTATAGAAAAAAGGATCACGTTTATTTCTGAATTAATTTATTACACCAGGAATAGGGATGCTCTCTGCATTGTATGGTGGTGACTAGGATGCTCTCTGTATTGTATGGTGGTGACTAGGATGCTCTATGTAATGTATTGTGGTAACAAGGATGCACTCTGTATTGTATGGTGGTGACTAGGATGCTCTCTGTAATGTATTGTGGTAACAAGGATGCTCTCTGCATTGTATGGTGGTGACTAGAGTGCTCTCTGCATTGTATGGTGATGACTAGGATGCTCTCTGTAATGTATTGTGGTAACAAGGATGCTCTCTGCATTGTATGGTGGTGACTAGAGTGCTCTCTGCATTGTATGGTGGTGACTAGGATGCTCTCTGTAATGTATTGTGGTAGCAAGGATTCTCTCTGTATTGAATATCTGTCACTAGAAAGCTCTCTGCATTTCATGGCCATCACTTGGGTGCTCTCTGTATTGTATGTTGGTAACTAGGATGCAGTTTGTATTGTATGTTGGTAACTAGGATGCTTTCTGTATTGTATGGTGGTAACTAGGATGCTCTCTGTATTGTATGGTGGTAACTAGGATGCTCTCTGTATTGTATGGTGGTAACTAGAGTGCTCTCTGTATTGTATGGTGGTAACTAGAGTGCTCTGTATTGTATGGTGGTAACTAGGGTGCTCTCTGTATTGTATGGTGGTAACTGTGGTGCTCTCTGTATTGTATGGTGGTAACTAGGATGCTCTCTGCATTGTATGGTGGTAACTAGGGTGCTCTCTGTATTGTATGGTGGTAACTAGGGTGCTCTCTGCATTGCATGGCTGTCACTTGGGTGCTCTCTGTATTGTATGGTAGTCACTAGGATGCAGTCTGTATTTTACACTAGGATTCTCTGTGTATTGTATGATGCTCACTAGCATGTTCTCTGTATGGTTTATTGTCACTATCTAAGTTTTAGATACAATTAAGCAGAGAATATAGATAATTTGGTCCTGCCTACATGAGGCCACTTTCAGATTTTTTTTCTAGGGCCACAAGTTCCAAATTCGCTCCCTGAAAGTGGCAAATCACAGGCCACAAATTGTTTCAGCGCTTTTATTAGACCATTTTAAGCAAGATAGATATACGTAATAAACCCCTTTAGGCATAATTGTATTAACTTTACTAGCAAAATACTTGTAAGATGTAAATATAAAGATCAGAGAAATGCAGCACTTTATATGAAATATAAAACTTAACAGTATACAGTAATATATAGGGCTTATCATTAAGGAACGTAAAGTGAACGCAATTTGCGGTTATTTTTAAACAGATGGAAATTACACGCGTGTACGCCCGTATTCAAGTACAAGCAGATCTCAAGAAATGTTTCTATCTGAGTACAGGAATAAGTAGACCTTGGCTATATGGCACTTGCTGTATTCAGACAGGCACAAAACACTGCAGAATACGCACAATGCTTATGTGCAATATAAAGTCCCATCAGAACATATGGAAAACAAATATTAAATACATTAACACCTGTTAATGCTATAACCATTAATAAAAAAAAAAGTTTTCTTTTTTTTTTACATGAAATACATATCCGAATTTAATGCCTACTGTACATTAAATACATTTTTACAGTTGCTCTCTCTTGTAAACTCATACGACTGTCATCACTATCAGTCCTGTAGCTGGTGCATGTTATGCGGCTAAAAATCACGTACTTAAGATGCTCTGAGCTTGAATCTGACGAATGTGCGTGAGTTCGACCTTGGCACGACCTTACTGTACATTGCCTATGTGTATATGCCCCTTTCGTCTTCAAATCATTGTTGGAAGTTTCATTTGCAATTGAAGATGAACTGCATGCACTTGCGTTCATTGGCGTAAAATCCGTTTCTGAGCATGCGCAGAGCAATTTAATGCAATATATGCCATATATGGCACACATTGGGACTTACATTCCTTAAGGAATCGGGCACATAATGTGTAGTTTAATAAATAATAGGCATGGGAGCAGGGCCGGACTGAGACTAAAAATCAGCCCTGGCATTTAAAGCACACAGGCCCACGTGTTGTGGGCTTCATGCACTATATTGTTGCACACTGATGCTGGCGCAGTGCGCTTTGCTGGTGCCGTACAATATGATGTAGTATGAGTGTGTGTGTGTGGGGGGTATTTATTTCTCCTAATGACCCTCAACATTACATTGTTAGCACCCCAATTATATCAATAAATAACATGACAATACATTA
Source organism: Mixophyes fleayi (assembly GCF_038048845.1). NCBI lineage: Eukaryota > Metazoa > Chordata > Amphibia > Anura > Limnodynastidae > Mixophyes > Mixophyes fleayi. The sequence goes on from NC_134409.1 coordinate 98,140,863, forward strand.
TTAGTACCCAAATTACAGCAATAAATAACCCCCCACACACACTCATACTACATCAATCACCCCTCACATTACAGCAACCCGCATCACCCCCACATTGCAGCAACCAGAATCACCCCCCACATTACAGCGTCCAGCATCACCCCCCACATTACAGCATTCGGCATTAACCCCCACATTCCAGCAACCACCATCACCCCCCACATTCCAGCAACCAGCATCACCCCCCCCCCCCACATTCCAGCAACCAGCATCACCCCCCCCCCACATTCCAGCAACCAGCCATCACCCCCCCCACATTCCAGCAACCAGCATCACCCCCCCACATTCCAGCAACCAGCAACACCCCCCCACATTCCAGCAACCAGCAACACCCCCCCACATTACAGCAACCAGCATCACCCCCCACATTACAGCAACCAGCATCACCCCCACATTACAGCAACCAGCATCACCCCCCACATTACAGCAACCAGCATCACCCTCACATTACAGCAACCAGCATCACCCCCCACATTACAGCAACCAGCATCACCCCCCACATTAGAGCAACCAGCATCACCCCCACATTACAGCAACCAGCAACACCCCCCACATTACAGCAACCAGCATCAACCCCACATTACAGCAATACCCTCTCCTACATATTAACAATACTAAGCCCCAAACACACTACAACATTGCCACCACCACACCACCCCATACTACAGCAATACCACCAATTATACAGGCGCCACTGTAGGAAACCAATGTTTTGCTTTATTCAAAACTCCCAAAAAATAGCAACAACAGAATACTTACACACATATAGATAACAGCCCTACTCCCCCACCCCTGCAGACATTTCATTAACCCTGTAGGCACTTTCAGCCCCACTCCCCCCCACCCCTGCAGACATTTTCAGCCCCACTTCCCCCCTGCAGACATTTTCGGGTCCTCTCCCCCCTTCACACATTATCGGGTCCTCTCCCCCCCCCCCTTCATACATTATTGGGTTCCCCCCCCCCCCTTCATACATTATTGGGCCCTCTCCCCCCCTCTTCATACATTATTGGGCCCTCCCCCCCCCCTTCATACATTATTGGGTCCTCTCCCCCCCCTTCATACATTATTGGGTCCTCTCCCCCCCCCCTTCATACATTATCGGGTCCTCTTCCCCCCTTCATACATCATCGGGTCCTCTTCCCCCCTTCATACATCATCGGGTCCTCTTCCCCCCCCCCTTCATACATTATCGGGTCCTCTTCCCCCCCCCCCCTTCATACATTATCGGGCCCTCTCTCCCCCCCCCCTTCATACATTATTGGGTCCTCTCCCCCCCCTTCATACATTATCGGGTCCTTTCTCCCCCCCCCTTCATACATCATCGGGTCCTCTTCCCCCCCCCTTCATACATTATCGCATTATCGGGTCCTCTTCCTTCCCCCCGTACAGACATTATCGGGTCCTCTTCCCCCCCCCCTTCATACATTATCGCATTATCGGGTCCTCTTCCTTCCCCCCGTACAGACATTATCGGGTCCTCTTCCCCCTCCTTGCACCCATTTTCCCTGTGAAGAAAAAAATACACTTACCTCAGCAGCCTCTGCAGCCCCCGGGAATCTGTGCGTCCTCTGATACACTCCTACGCGGCCGCGCATAACGTTCTGACGTTACATCGCGCGGCCGCAAACCTGAAGCGCGGGCCGGCCCACAGAGCCGTCATGACGTGTGACGTCATGACGGCTTCACCGCAAATAGAATTTTTTTTTTCTTTATTTTTTTTTTTTTAGAATTATTGAAGTGGCGATCGCAGGTAGTCGGACCGGCCCACGGTGCCATCGGCCCTTCTGGCATTTGCCAGAAGTGCCCAATGGCCAGTCCGGCCCTGCATAGGAGCCAGGAAGGAGGACTTGGACTAAGAATGAAATTATGAGGACTTTAAACCTGTCCCTAGGATAAGGTAGATCAATACATATCACTGATAATATTTTCAATTTTAAATGTGCAAGTAAATATTTTGAGCGCAGGATGGATGCTGCAATTCAAAGAAAAGTGCCTAATCTCTAGCACTGCTTCTTCTTCCCCTTCTACTGCACTGTATACCCCACAGACTAAAATAAGACCATGTGCCACTCTTATCTCTAACCATTGAGCTGTTTGCTTCTACAGTTTATGTCATTGAACGGTACATGTACATGGTAAAAAAAAATTATAACTGCTTATTGAAATCATGTCACAATACTACATATATGGATTATTATTTTGTCAGTGGTGTATCATAAATGCGCATATATCGGTCTCTAAATCAGGCCTAAAATGTTTTTAAATGCATTAATACAAATTGCTTGAGTTACTCCTCTTTATGTATGTATGTATGTATATTATAAAATACTGTCTGCAGGAGTAAAACAGAAGTACACCCTTTTTTGTCACTTTGTGATTTGTAGTATCCCAACAATGTCCCGGAGGGATGGAAGCATGCAGGTCCCCAAGGGTACTGGTTTTTGGACCAGTGCAAAGCCAGCTCAGTACAGTAAAGAGACTCAAGAACTACTAAAAGGTAACATGACAATGGATGTTTATTGTCTGATTGAAAGACCCCCCCCCCCCCCCATTTACATATTGGTAAAGTTTAGCTGCCTATCTCACGGATATCTGTACCAATGGGCAGTGAGTGCATTCAAATCAATATACATATTTGTAAATATCCCAATGTTTTGCACAGGCCCAAAGGGCATGGGCCACTTGTGCTTATTGATTATCCTTGTGACAGCAAGTATGATTTTTTTTATTAAGGCTTCTTGAAAATATAGCTTTGTAGCAGAAAACAAATGTTTCTTTTATTTCCAGTGATGATGCAGGAATCCAAGCTGACAAACTTCCAGCAGCGTCAGATCGGAGAACGATTACAAAGTATGTCTATGCTTTATTCTGCTAACATATTGAGATACACTTACAGTGTATCTCAGAGATAAATGTCTCCCTCTAGTGTAGTGCAGTGACATTGCATAGTTTGTCATATTACTCACCCAAGACAGTGTGATACAAGAGTATGTGTTTCCCTTTCCTGTGGTACAAATACATTGTTACAGAAATGTAATTAATCTCCTTAAGAGCAATTATGACACATGGGGATAAATTTATCAAGCTGCAGGTTTGAAAAAGTGGAGAGGTTGCCTATAGCAACCAATCAGATTGTAGTTATTTATTTAGTAAATTTTACAAAACGACAGATAGAATCCATTTGGTTGCTATAGGCAACATCTCCACTTTTTCAAACCCGCAGCTTGATAAATTTACACCCATAGTTTCTCTGGGAAGTCTGTGATATTGCGCATTTTATAACCAATAGAATATTCATGTGATCATGTGACAATAAGCATACCTCATAAGAGAGTTTTAGGTTAATTTTTATTTTAGTTGTCATTTAGATTAAGAAAATTATCACCATCATCATTTATATAGCACCACTAATTCTGCAGCGCTGATGGATTGCTAAACAAGTTTTAGTAATATCATTATTATTGTTATTGTGTGGCCACTATTTCCCTATTTTATTTTGCATAGATGGGGACGCACTGCCAATCCATTGCCACCCCAGTTCCAGCATTACCAAACACAAACCTACAGTGTCTGCATCACAGCCGAAAAAAGCTTCCAGCATAAATGCCAGGCCCAGCTTGCGTCCTGCAACGAAGTGCAGAGCAGGGGATGCTTACAGCAGGGAGAAGTTCCAGCCTCGAGCAACCAGTGAGTAGTGGATGAAATAACATGCATATGCTGACTTATTTTATTTGCTGGTAATAACCGGAAACACCAATATAAAGTCACTTAACAGGGCATTGGCCACCATGTGCGGCCAATACAGTCTGAATGTGCCGTGGCATTGAGTCTACCAATGCCTGGAATTGTGCAGGAGGGATGCAGCACCATCGTTCCACCAGAAAGTCATTCAACTGATGCCTGGTTGATGGTGGTAGAAAACGCTGACTCAGAGTATCCCATAAATGCTCAAACTGAACCCAAACCATACCAGGAAAATCTACCCCACAATATTACAGAACCAGCCTTCACTATTGGAAACCGAGCAGTAGAATGTTTTAGGTTGGCACCACTTGTGCACTTATCTGATTGTCGAGAACATGGTGGAAGATAGTTCATCTGATCATATAACCTTTCTCTCTGGTCGGAAGTACATAGCTTTGCTCTTTGCATTACTAAACAGGTGTGATGAGCAGTGTATGCACTGCAACCCGACTAAGATATCCTGTTCTGTGGAGTTCTTATTACTGTTATGAGCCGCGGCGGCTGTGGGCACTGCACTGCAGTGACTCTCTTTGGCCTCCTTCTGGTGAGACGGCCGGGACGTCACCTCCTGGATTCGGCCCTACCGTTGCCAGGACAACAGCCGGACGCCAAAATGACCACGTTTGCGCCCCGGCAATACAGGGCAGCCGGTCGCGCATCTCCAAGGCTGTGGGCTAATTAAATTAAACCTTTTTTAATTTAATCACCACTGCCTGGGGGTGTTTACAGGGCAAAGCACTGATTGGCCAGTATCAGTATTTAAGGCAGGGAGGGCTTAGCCTCCCTGCCGGTTATAGCGTTCTGATACTCAGTTGCTTACCTGCTCCTGTGCTGTGTTGGTGTATACCTTTGGATTGCTTTTCTGTGTATGACCCTCTGCCTGTTACCTGGACTCTGAACCATCGCTAGTCGCCTTGACCGTTTGGCTTGTATACTGGACTCCGCTATTTGCCTGTGACCCTGACCTCGGCCAGCCTCTGATCATCCGCTCCAGCCTGGGCCAGCGCCCCCGTTTCCACCTGCGCTGCAGCCATCTTTGATGAGCTTTTACTACTCTGAGCCTAAAACCTGGGAGCATCAGAGTACCTGTGAGCATATAAAGCTCATAAGGGCAGCACGGTGGCGAAGTGGTTAGCACTACTGCCTCACAGCGCTGGGGTCATGAGTTCAATTCCTGACTATGGCCTTATCTGTGTGGAGTTTGTATGTTCTCCCTGTGTTTGCATGGGTTTCCTTCGGGTGCTCCGGTTTCCTCCCACACTCCAAAAACATACTGGTAGGTTAATTGGCTGCTAACAAATTGACCCGTGTGTGTGTGTGTTAGGGAATTTAGACTGTAAGCTCCAATGGGGCAGGGACTGATGTGAGGGAGTTCTCTGTACAGCGCTGCGGAATCAGTGGCGCTATATAAATAAATGGTGATTATGATAAAGCTCTACAGGAAAGGTGGCTGCTATAGGTGAAGATCTCTACCCTATCTGTTCTAAAAGCTCACCTAGGTGGTCGTAGGCCATAACAATCACACTATTTGTGATGAAACTGGCTGCTCACACCACATTTAAAATGCAATAAATCTGTAGGTGCTTGCCTGTTTTCTCTTGGACTTTGAGTTATCGCACGGATATAACACATACCTGGCGCACGCTTTTACATGCGCTGATTATGTTTGTTGCTGATATTACCTTTGACACTGTGCCTCATGCAGCAGTAGCTTCATGAGGCACAGTTATTATCCAGTTTTTATCCACTGCCTGTACATGTGTGTCCTTGATTCCTTTTATACATAGATTAAGCAAGTAGAATGATACTGCAAGAGTGATTTATTTGCGGATCTGCAAGAACATATGGATCTTGCGAATAAAGGTTGCTTTGCAGAGTTTGATTTTGTGGGGTGCTCAGTGATGGACTCATCTCCTTAGAGAAGGACTCATACAAAAATACATTCCTGCAACACATATACCATGTTGTGTTGTCAAATGCCTGTTGGTGCTAAAGTGTGCCCATGTATACGGGATACCCAGAAGTCTTGTTAAGATGGCAGCATCTTCCGCTGAGAGGAGCTGGGTAGATGGGGACGTTTCTAGGTAAATACAGGTTGTGCTGTTGATGCTGAGCTTCTATCATTATACTATTATTTAATGTGTGCTCTGTAAGCAGCATATGGACTCATAAATACCTATATAATAAAAGCCAGTACCAGTGCATGGGGCAGGCAGCATGCAGTCCAGGGCAGGAGAGACAGGGGGCTACTGCAATACTTTAATTTCCATTTTCCTTTTCTTCTGTAAGAACGCACCCTTCTTTATGTGATTTTATTCTGGCTTCATTAACATTGCCTTTCCCATTGTTGTGACTTCTAAAGCCACTACTTCATTACCTGGGTTACAGTCAGCAGTACCGTATCCAGATTAATAATAGGAGACTAGTTTCTAAACCATAAACAAATGTGGAACAGCTCTCCTTCTTTATCTGTACAAGAGTATTTGCATATTGTACACTCCCAATTCCTGGTCCTTGGAATTACCTTTGTACAATGAGGGTGCTCCTAATGTTGCAGGTTGGAGAGCCACCTGGAATTGCTCATAGTGGAAAACACGAAAAAACAGTCACTTGAAAGTCCTTCCTACTAACACTTTAGGATCTCCCCATCATTAAAATGTGACTTTTTTTTTTATCCTAAAAATACTGCTCATTTAGCATCATTTTAATCATGAGTCATTAGGACTGTTTTTATTACATGCAACACTTTTGAGAGTTATAATGTTGTTGCTCAAAGAGTGCATAGAAATGCGCTTTTCTATAGAACTGCACCTACAATATGCAAATTGCGTCCTATTGAAAGTTGAGAACCAGGCGACCATAGAGGCTGTGAAAAAGTCTTTTTTTTGGGGTGGAAAAAAAAGCAATAGCATCATCCCACTAAAAAAAGAAAACCCTCCTAACTATGAAAACAGCACATCATGAAACATGCTAAATTTGCACACAAATATTGACTGATCGAAAAACACCATATACTATAAATTGGTAGACTATAGTTGAAATTAGCCAAATATATACAAATGGTATCTGTTAAATATTGCCGATAACTCTGTTTTAAAAATAGAGCAGAGCATAAATAAACTCCCAAAGTCTGGCCTGGTGAAAATAAACAGAAGCAGGGTTATGACTGAAACCAGCATCTGATGTCACCTCTGCACACATCCTGAAATCCCAGACCTGATCTATATACAAAAAAAACTACTTTCTACAGGATTTAATTATAGTGTTGCACATTCTAATTAATATTTAGCATTTTCAGGGCTAAACAGTGAGTCACGCTGATTTTAAAATAAAACACAGAATATTATAGCAGCCATTTCTACTAATGCTTTTCCATGATAATGGCAGCAGCTATATGCCCTTCAAATCCTAGTGCTTGATAGGAGATTAAAGTTAGGGAATCTTATGTCTTGTTTAAATTAAGCTTTAGATGTTGTTGAGCTATAAACTGATAAGCAGTTGATTATTATTGGGTAATTAGGTGGTGTAAAGTATGATCTATCCCAGGCCTAGACAACCTGTGGCTCCCCAGGTGCTGTGATAGTCACATCAAACACTGCCAGCTATTAGCTGGCAAACTTGCCGGGGATTGTTGTTTCACAACACTTGGTGAGTCACAGGTTGTCAAGGCCTGGTATACACCAGTGGAACTGCATGGTGGCAGCATAGAGATGATATTTAAATACAAAGGAGTTGATGAGAGAGATGAAGAAGAAAGACTGACAAAAAAGAGCCACCAAAGGAGCGGTAGAGACATAAGTAAAACCAGGAAAGTGCATTACCACAGATGCAAGACACTGGACACCTTTGTCAAATGCCACCAATAATTTCAAGAGAAAAAAATATGGAATAATTCACTTTGGCTGTATGTAGATAAGCCACCATTGTTAGAGCAGCTTTTGTTGGGTGTTGTGTGCTAAAACCAAATAGAAAACATAGGTTGTGAGAATTTAGAAAATGAGTTGATTAATTGATAGACACGTAGATTTTGAAGTGACTGGCAGGTAGGAGGAAAACTGCAGTAACAGATAGAATTTCCTTGAAGATGAATTGTACTTTGTTCAGAAAAGTAGAAACTAAAATCAGCAAACCCTTTAGAGACCGCAATGGCAACATACTGGAGAGTCTATTGGAATGTAAGCTCCAGTGGAGCAGGGACTCATGTGAATGACTACATATTTTCTGTCCAGCGTTGCGTAATATGATTTACAAAGATAAAGAAAAAAAATTATATATTTATTACATATAAAGATCGGTAATAAATCTGTCATAAGAAAATTTTGAAAGCACTAAATCTTTTCCATACAGACAGGATGTTTCACAAATGAACCATGCTATATTTAATATACAATTATTATTAGTCTTTCTAGCAATAATAGGACACTTATAAGCATATCTATATAGAAAAGGGGAATCACGGTACTGGATGACCTGCCCCCCCCCATTCCTATGACCACTAATGGGATTAGTGGTCAGACCAGTAACCCTTTTGCTCAGTTACTGAACCTGCAATCTACATAAACTAGCATTCAAATGTCAACATTGTTTATACAATACAGGAGCATTAGGCTGTCACTGCCTCTATTACTCTATAGAAAGTATTTGAACAACTTGTTGGTGTCCATTTACTTGAGAGAATTAGACAAATGCATTTCAGGTTATTTTTCTATGATTGCTATAATTATGTAAAAGCAACCATGGGAAAGTTACACAAAACTGTATTTCTGTGATCCTTGAGAGTCTAGCTATCATTTTCTAGAATGTACTAGATAAATGATTGGTTTCTATGGCGACACATCTATTTTTCCTTTGTAGAAGGTTTGATAAACCTAACCTTATATAAATTTCATGGATAGATTAGGAATTTGAAAAGTTACAGCAAACCCAATGCAGTGCAAGGCCATGACTATGGTCTTAAAGGAGATAGTGGTTTCTGCGAGCAACTTTTATCCTGCATGTTTAATCATAATCATACAGCATTAAAACATGCTTCCTTTTTAATGGTGTTTTTCTGTCATTTACTAATATGGTCCCTTTCCCTACAGGAGACCTGAACAAGGAGAAGACCAGACTACAAAACATTATGGCTACAGGGAAGGAGCTGCCTGAACTACACATAGTACCGCCACAATCAGAAGAAGATGACGAAGAGGAAAGAGACAGATTTGATGAGTGTAAGCTCTTGGCAAAGAAGTGGGAAAGCGGGGGGCTGAAGTTGTGGTATTATAAATTGCTGACTGTTTTTTTTCCTTCAGTGGTAGCAGAAATTCAGGAGAGATGGGATTTCCTGGAGGAGATGGAAGCAATGGGACGAGGAAAACAATATCAAAACATTATTAATACAGAGATTTCCCAGGTAACATCTGATTTAACGTAAGACGTCTTATGGTAAGCATTGCTCTCCAGGGAACCATGATAAGCAACCTTTGTAAAATGGAGCATGAATAAGCAATCATTAGGTTCTCATATATCTCAATGTTAGCATGACGTTTTTCACTTGCAGAAGCTGAGAGAGATGGAAATCATTGACAAGCAGAGAAGCTCAGAGCTTAGGGAAGCACTTCAGAAGTCTGGACACAAAGCCTGGTCCTATCCCATAATCTTTCATGATGAATGATACAGTGATGCTCATTAAACAGAAAAAAATAATCTTACTGCCTTTAAAGTGGAAGGTTCAACTTCATTCATTCGTCTACTAGAGTACAAACTGCTATCAAGCTGGGAATTTACAAGCTGTTCCACACTGGTCAAAGAGAACAAATGTCGGGGTGCCGTCCGATAATCATAATCATACTACTGATCATTCCATGTCACGGAGAGATCTCATCCTGTCCTGATGTATCTATTCTGTTATACAAAATACCTTAATTGTTACAAAATGTAGCAACTAGACCAAGAACTGAAATGCTCCCAAAGCTGTGAGACCTAGAAAATCAATGGAATTTCTCGTCACTTCCCTTGATTGTGAATATTAAAATAGCTGTTATTTATTTTGCACCTGTATTAAACTTTTAAATGTACAATATGGGCAACTGTTTTTGTGGAATTATTTTCACCCCAAAAGGTTCCTTTGTAATGAACAGTCCCTTGATATTGATGCCAGGGGCGGCCAATAGGTAAGAGACCTCAGTTTGTATGCAAATAAATGAAAGAAGCATAGGTTATGATGTCTGTATGGGGGAAGGGCATCTCTTCACAACATCAGTAAAATAAATGGTAAACATCTAGAATGTAGCACACATAAAATAGAAAATTGCATCTCAACATGGCTTCTCCAGGTGCAACTTTATCCTTTAGCTGGCTTTTCTCCTAACTCTATAAATAATAATATTATAATAAATAAAGCCAAATGCCTCACATGACATCATTTATTATGTTGGCGCTATATAAATAAATCATGATGATGATTTATATAGCACCAACAAATTCCGTAGCGCTTTACAATTGGACATTATCAATAACTCCTGTTACCCATGAGCGCCATTCATGTTAAAATAACAAATATTGTTTTGTAGTCAAATTTTTATCCTCTCTTTTGTGTGTGTTTTACTGCTTCTATTGATAAATATATGTCACATTAGGCCATAGAAGAGGAATCATGTTACATAGGGCCAATGACAAATCTGAAATCATGTCACACTCTTACCACTGAGAAACCTGAAATGTGCCTCGTTACAATTGCTGTATTGCACTCTACCTCCCTGTCAGATGTATACAATAGAATTATAATTACACTCCATGCTAAACATTTATAAATGCTGATGGTTAATTTTATTCTCAAAATAGATTTCTTGCCAGATTGTTTCTCTCTCTCTCCACGTCTTAAGCTGGTTGATGTAGGTAACCATAACAATGTGTTCTTATGACAAACACAGCAATCATAATCCATGAAAAAAACAGATCTGCCAAACAGCTCTTGTGATCTGTTTCCATATTTCTGCAAGTCTTGTTTTTATACCACATCATAATTATGGCAGTTCTAGTAAACTAGCAAACTCCTTCACACTTGGCATGTTATTCTGGACATATGGGATTTCTAATAACTTTGTGTATGCTTGGATGTGCATGATCATGTTCTGTCATCTCAGGTAATAACACAACTAGAAGAATTGTTATATTGCGGCTTTATTTTATTCTGATACAGAAGGCTTTTTTTCCAAACAGTGCAATAATTTAATAATAATAAAAAATAAACAAACCTGCACTACAAAGCGAGAACAGTGTAACAGTGATATGTGCCAAGCTGTACTGTGTTACAACAAGGTGGTGAGAGGAGGGGGCATTATTTAATTTTGGACACTGTCAGATGGCCCGATTCATTAAGCGAAGTTAAGTAAAAAATTGAGTAAGTAGTCTCCTGGACAAAACCATGTTACAATGCAAGGGGTACAAATTTGTTTTCTATTTTGCACATAAGTTAAATACTGTCTGTTTTTCATGTAACACACAAATACTTGCTAGCTTATTTTTTACACTGAAATTTAAAGTTGATATTTGTGTGCTACATGAAAAACAGACAGTATTTAACTTATGTGCAAAATAGGAAAACAAATTTGTACCCCCTGCATTGTAACATGGTTTTGTCCTGGAGACTACTTACTCAATTTTTTACTTAACTTTGCTTAATGAATCAGGCATCGTTGATACTTACAAAGTGACTCACAAAGTCAGAGTTACAGGCAAGGAGCCAGGTGAGTTACCTTTGCACCAGTGCCATTGCTATTCTAGATACCCTATGGTATAAGTGCATTCTCAACTCTTGAAACATATTTAATTGTCTAGTAACTGTATTGTTCCTTGTTAAAACTGTCACAAATCTGTTTTCTGAGGAATGCAATCTACTATTATGGTTAGGAATGTTTTACGCTTTAAAGGTCATTAACTCCTCTCATCCTCAAAACTGGAGGGGGTGTTGAAATGAGCATAAATCCTTGTGGCTAAAGAAGCTGTGCTCACGGAGCAAATGTAATGTTTAGGCCAATAGCTTTGCTTTCACAATGAGAATCCATCTTTGTGCAGATCAACCACAAATATCACTAGAGAACATTCATTATTCATTTGGCTCCATAACCCATCATTAAAAGAGCCTTAACTTTTTCCCCCCATAGGCAGCTCTCGCTAGACAGTAATCAGCATGATTTGTTCTGGCACAGCTTCAGTTAAGAAAAACAGTTAAAAATCTCACAATACAGAAATAAAACAGAAGTAAAAATGAAACACGTGGCACTTAATGGTAAAGCTAGTCATGAAATTTAGTTCCTTTTAAGATTGTCACATTGATGTTTTTAACACACCACATGACAATGCAGGAATTTTAAAACGTGGAGGGAGCTCTGTTGTATGGAAGAAGGCGTTGTCTTGGGAAGTAGCCGACAGTGTTTTTTTTTCAGTTGTTTTTTTTTTAGATGGAATGTCACACGTTATATCAATCAGGACCTATGCATTTCCCTATTCTGAAAATAGAGCATCCTGGACGAGCACTGTATGACTCCTATGCTGCAGAGAGTCTTACTAAGTTCTTACTTCCACCAGAAAATGGAATACTAGATGATGGAACAGAAGGGAATGTGCATTAATGCATTGTTCAGCAATTTGGTCATATGTCATATGTTTGCACTGGTAGCACAATAGTTAAAAGAATGACCCAGATTTATCTGTTAAAGGTTGGAAAGTAATTTCAAGAATGTTGATCTACAACTGTGTTCTCAACTAAAACATTCATTAGTAACCTCTCCCTGAAAGATGGTAAACAATACTTAATATGATAACTTTCCAAGCTTCTGTTACAAGACACTCAAATTCCTGCCAGCTGCAGGATGTATCTTGGTTTTAAAAATAAAACATTTTCAGCAGCATAGTTGACTGGAAATCATGTGAAAACATTGCTGCTTAACATATAAAAATAGAATAATTAGCAACATTGACTTCTGCATTTAGAATAGGGTGTTTTCCTTAGAAGAGAACAAAGTCTATTGGAATACAAGTTTGTGAAATCTTTTCTCCATTTGCATAATATCAATGGAAAAGAAAAAAAACAAAACCCTAATTAATCAGCGTTAATTAGCTCTTGGGCTGACTGATCAAGAACCAAGGAGGGGTTGGAGGGCATAAAAGGCCCCCAACCAGATTATTAAGCGGTGCCGAGTCATAAAACTTAAAGTACTACTTGGTAAATTGTTGTTAAATATACGGAGTGAATAAGAGGTTTTTGACCGTCAGCCATTGATTTACCAACTCCCTTCAGAAGAGCTGGAAATATGACCATTTGTATATCGCTTATGTCATCTTACATGCTTCACTGCCGTGTGCAAGTTTAGTCTGATAAATGAAAACCTTTTCTCGGTACCTGCTGTGGTTTGCAAGTCATGTTGTGTTAAGGGAGACTCCTGTACTGTGCATCAGGAGATGGTCAGTATAGTCTTTAATGGAAAGCAAGGTACAGCAAAGATAGGGCGAGTGGTGTGTCCATCTCCACTACAAATCTACCTCTTGGCCCCACCCACTTGCTCTCGATTTTTGTCCTTTGGGCTCTTAGCTTTTGCATCTTGTTTTGGAGAAAGAAGCTTGAGAACTTTCATGTGTTTGAATTTCCCTTTCTTCTTCTTACGAGGATCTGTGTGGAAATCTGAAAGAGATAAACAATATAAAGAATATAAAAGTGCTAAGATTGCTAGAAAGGACAGGACAGAAAAGTTATATTGGAGCATGTGAAATTACAGAAGTAGAGAAATAATAACAAAAGGAGGACAACAAACCACATCAAAGAACCAAGAATAGATTAAATGCGACTCATAAAACACAGCGACGACAGATAAAAGAAATGCTTGACCCATCCACTGTGAATTTTTAGTTTGAGTAAAGCCTCAGGCCATAGCCCTGGCTTCTCCCTGAAAGGATTCTCTATCATCGATTTAATGCAGGTTATATGTGAAAAAAAGAGCCATATGGACTATTCATAGCATTTGTTTTCCTTAAAAGAGCAACAAAACCCCTTATGCTGGAACTAACCTTGTGAAATTAAAATACTTGTGAGAAAACCATGCAAAGGGCACCTATTTCTGTTGAAAGTACTATAGATGGATAATATAATTCTATCCGTTTAACAACCTTAGCTTTTGCTGACTGAGAACTACCATGATGAGCTAGTGTGGTGGCAATGTGACAAAAGTGAAGAAAATCATAGTAATGAGTGTTTTTTAAAAAAAGCGCGATTATATACAAATGTAAAGAAAGTTAAAAAAAATGTGAAGTTCCTGCAGCCAGCCTATCTGCAGCCTGAAATGGCTGATAGCATAGAACAAAAGTCTGCATTTAGCTTCATAGCAAATGTTACACAATGTGAAAATATCCCCTTTCCGAAGTGAAACGTTCGTTGGGGCTTGTGGGTAATTGACGTCAACATTGACGTCATACCCGGAAGTGGAGCCAGTGTGCGGCGATGCCGCGAGCGCTTGTGTTAGTACCAACTATGTGGTCAAATTTTAATGCACAATAGAGTTTCTTTATATCATTTAGCAGGGAATACAGGGTAATCACTACAACCAATGGATGTATTTTCCATTCTGGGGATGATATGCACGATTAGTATATCCCTCTTTATTATTTAGTTCAAGGCTATTTAGAGAGAGCTATAATGAGTCATACCTGGTGGGCACAATCTTTCATTTAAAAGCTGCCTTGATATCCCAGTATCACAGATCCAGCTACATCAATCACATGGTGACCGTACTGAATGTGGGATTAGTACAATAATAAAATATAAATATTTGTACATATCCTTTTCCCACTAGTCTCCTGATGCGTTGTATATACATTATTTTGAAAGATAATGGAGTAGATATAATCCTTTCAAGTGTATTGGAACCATATAGATATCAGTAATGAGCATTTTCATTGGGACAATAGTATTTCACTAGATATAATATCTTTTTCCCCAAGGACAATCCTTTATAGATGTCCCATTACATTCTGATACTATTTGTCATTACTAGTCAGTACACACTATATCTATAGATATTTTTTCCTTATGCTCTCCCATTCCATCAAGGGATATTATCACTAGTTCTTCACCTGCCCTAATATATTACCAGTTGTGGAATTAAGGGTGACTACTATACCGATTTGTAGCGAGTCAATATATACTCCCCGTTTCTCTATCTGGCTCCACTATCCTATGTTTTTAATACACTACTACCTTTTCTTTTCACTAATATCTTTTCTTTATTTTAATATTTCACTTTTTACCAATGAGGTTTAACTACATCATTTGGATAGATATGTTTTTTCTATGACTATTAATAAAGGCAATTTGCCCGATACAAATTGATATTAACTATTGATCTAGTGTGGATAGGAGTGCTCTGTCAATCCATCTTTTTTCTCTTTCGTCTGTTTCACAATGTGAAAATATGCCAAGTTCTGTCAAGGTATGGGAACTTTTACATAGATATATTTGAATGCTATTACTAGCTTCTCTTTTTGTTAAGCAACTTGTGTTTTCGGTTTAGTGGATGTAGCCATTTTGTGGGCAGAACCAATTTTCAGCTTATCCATTCATTAGTAAAACCCTTTATGCATTATGTCACTACATTATAGTCAAATGATAAGGTGCAACAAGAACTACAAGTGCCAGCATACCTATAACTGCCAAAGCACGCTGGAGCTTGTGTAACTATAAGTGTAAGTATGCCCTGGCAGCATTGGCCTGCTGGAATAAGTACCACAAAAGTACCTAATAGTAATAAATTGACAAGAAACAAAAATCAAAACAGACACCGAGGGGTATATTTACTAAACTGCAGGTTTGAGAAAGTGGAATTGTTGCCTATAGCAACCAATAAGATTCTAGCTGTCATTTTGTAGAATGTGCTAAATAAATAACTAGTGCGATTGCTATAGGCAACATCTCCACTTTTTCAAACCACAGTTAAGTAAATATACCCCCGAATGTTGAATTGTTCTTTAGAAAAAAAATACTCTCACAAATTGTTGCATAACAAAATTGTTGCATAAAACCATAAAGAATCATCTTTCTTCTACCCTGAAGTCCAATTGTAAAAAAAACCCAACTAAAAAAACCCTGAGATAACGACATAACTTACCTCTAGCAGAGCTGTGGGTTGAATGAATGAATGGGGTCAATACGTGAACTGCCAATCAGATTGCATTGCGTGTGGGAAAAACAGATATGTTCGTCTGTTTGCCTATCTTTTAATTGCATTATTGTGGCTCCGCTAAAATCAAGTACTCTTTATTTTATTGGAGTACTTTAAGACAGAAGATTCTTTATGGATTTAAGAGACTATAAAAAGTGGTAAAGAAAGGGCGATTTGATGATGACTGCCGCATCAACATGCACTTATAATGCATCTTGATGCTGCCGCATATTTATAATGTATTTTGAGTTGCATGTATCCTTAAGGCAATTTTGCAGCCATTATTTTATGCTCGCATTTGGACAAAACTGCAGCCTACTCTAAAAGGAGGACCATAATTCCCATACACATTCAGTCCCCTTACCTTTCTTTTGGATCATTGCTTCTATTAATTTGTCTTCCTCCTCCTCCCTGCAGAGAAATCAAGCAAAAAATGTTATTTTGTTTCCAAGTTTCTGTAGGAACACACAGATTACTGGTATCAGTAAGAGCCAGGAGGTGGGGGGGGAGAGATCCCGTGCACTAATGTTGTTGTCAACAGTGCCACTAACATTGCACCCAATGATTAAATCATTATGATCTAAACATGGTTTAAAAGTTTTATAATTATGTAAATTAAAAAGGATTAGAATGATGTAATATGGATTGTGTAAATTATAAAGGAAGCCCAGACATCATGCTGAATTTACAGTCATTAAGCAGCAAGTAGTGGCCTGCAAAGAGCTGTCACTTCAAAGCACTTATTATTCATACAGCATTTCTGTTCGTTGTGCACAAAGCAAGATATGTGTACACAATCATCCAATGTATCATCTTATTGGAGGAACTACAACAACATGGAGGGAAAATTAGAATCTCGGAGAGAGGTGACCAGGACCATAATCTTTGTTGGCGCACCTTATATCTTGCCCAGAGTCAATAATACCCACAAATATAAAAAGAGTAATGTATCTTAGGGGTGTTCTATTAGGGACAGTGCACATATGGTTTTCATTCTTCCTGGACGTCTCTGGGAAGAAGTGGACATGATAGAACAATCAGAGCATTACAATTGAAGCATCAACAACAGCATAAATAATTAGTGGGGGGCTCTTGTCACACTAGTGAAAAGATACAAACATAACATTTAGTATTTGCTTTCCTATATTTGCATGCCTGAATAAAAAAAAAATATTTTTTTCATTAATATTTGAACATGATCTCTCCCCTCACACTTGCACTGTCTGGTTCCTAGAGCATGCTTCAGTGCTTCTGTGAAACAATTAGAATAAGCATGTACTGTTGTTTACCTTAGATTGTAGTTGGAGCTGCGAGAAGGGCCAATAAGCTGATAACCGAAATGAAGTTTAAAAAGAAGATTTTTATATTTACGATAAATCCGTTTCTCCGATTCCATCTGGGGTACACTGCTACCATGTGTTGTATGAGGAGAGCGTTGGCACTTAGCTAGTTAACTTGTTTAATGCAACATGCTGACCATTCCCGTTCATGGGGAACAAACAAGGCAAACAAGGAATCCGTGCACCGGATTTGTGACGTCCACCCGACATAAATGTGGAGAGCCCTAACCGCATCCAGAAACGCCATGAGGTTAGGTCTTGAAGTTGCCGCCACCTCTTTGAATACAGGAACCACGATTTATTGATTTATGTGAAATCCCGAACCCACTTTGGGTTGAAAGGAGGGAACCGTACGGAGTACTGCCCTGTCGTTGTGAACTATAAGATATGGTTGCGAGATGAAAGGGCCCCCAACTCAGATACTCTGCGAGCCGATGCAATGGCCAGCAAGAACGCCACCTTCCCTGTCGAGTGAAAATCCGCCAACTGCAAGGTCCACCCTTTGAACCCTTAAAGCATAGTGAGCACAAAGTTCATATCCCAAGGTTCAGTGGTCGGGCTGAATATGCAGGACTCCATGCAGAAACGTCCGTATGTCCGGCATGTCTGCCAGGCGAAGATGGAAGAACACAGAGAGGACTGAAACCTAACCTTTTAGAGCGCACCATCTAGGCCATCCTGGAGGAAGACGAAAGGAAGTGCCAGGCCTGACTTTCACACCACATACTGTAGGTGCGCCAGATGCGGTGGTAAACGCGAGCTGAAATGGGTTTTCGAGTCCACAGCAGAGTGTTCAGAACCCTGGAAGAGAACCCTCTGGACCGCCAGAGGCTGGCTTTAACAGCCATGCCGTTAAAGACAGCCGAGGCAGGTCCTGATGTCGAAAGGGCCCTTGGAGTGGAAGAAAGTTGTCTTGAAGTGGCAGACGATGTCCTTGACCCACCGCCATGAACAGTGTATCTGGGAACCAGACTCAATGCAGCCAAGCAGGAGCTGGAAGTCTTCCTTAATTGACTCACCTGAGGACACGGGGAAGCATCGGAATTGGGGCAGGGGGGTTGTGTCTTGACACTATGAGATCCAGGCCCGGGAACCAGCACCACAGGGTTCCGGATGGAGTGACCTCTGCCTCCCAGTTCTGGACTCCTGGGATGAATACTGCCGAAAATGAGGGGATGTGTAGTTCTGCCCAGGTCAAGATCTGAGTTGCCACCCGCATCACCCCAGCGCTTCTGGTCCCGCTCTGCCTGTTGACATAGGCCACAGCCGTGGCATTGTCGAACTGTAGACGGACTGGGGACCCCTGACCCTTGTATGGCCAGCAACATGGCCTCCAATTCCAGGATGTTGATCGTAAAGGAGACCTCCTGAGGCGGCCACAGTCCCTGAAGGCGAAGGACCACAGACCCCCACCCCCAAAGGCTGGCATCCGTGGTTACTATGGTCCAGGACTACGGGGCAAAGGACCTGGCTACCGACAGGTAGTCCTGGACCATCCAGTACTAGAGGGATACCCACGCCTCGGGTGACAATTAAACTGTTTGATATTCCAATCTCAGATGGGAGTCTGACCACTTCACCAATAGATCCTAGTGGAAGCACTGGGAATGTTTGGAAGGTTGACACCATCTTTTCAAGGCGCCGCATGCAAAAGAGCATGGACGGTCTGCGGCTGGCCAGAACCCACACCGCTGTGTTCTTGAAAGATCGTCGAATACTTTCTGTTCCTTGGTATCCATGATGAGTCCCCCAAGAAGATCAACCTATGGCAGGAACTAACTGGGATTTCTAGAGATTTATAATCCAGCCATGGAGTTCCAAGATCTTAATGGTAAGGGCCAGGTGCTTGTGCAGCAGCGGATCTGAGCTGGCCTTGATGAGTAGGTCATCCAGATAGTGCCCTATTCTCACTCCCATTGAAGAAAGAGGGGCTTCCATTACCGCCTTAATTTTTGTGAACACCCTTGGCGCTGTGGAGAGGCCAAAGGGGAGCACCTTGAACTGGTAGTGAGAATGTCCTACCGTAATTGGAGGCATGAAAATATGCATCCCGGATATCTATCGACGCTAGGAATTTATTTGTTCCCAACCCACTGATCTGAGGGATTCCATGTGAAATCTGTCCACTCGCAGGTTTAGATTTAGCATCTTTAAATTTAGAATGGGTTGGAATAAGCCATCCGGTTTGGAATCAAAAAGAAGTTTGAGTAAAACCCCCTTACCTCTATGGCTCACAGGAACTTGGCAGATGACCCCGCCGCAAAGAAGAGAAGAAATACAGTGAAGCATCGCCTGTCTTCTTTCTGGGTCACAGGGAAGGGGGGTTGCAGAGAACCAGACGTACGATCATGTAGCCCCTCGTCATGATCCCGTGCATCCAACAATCCTGGAAGGATGCTGCCCACTGATCCCAGAAAAGTCATAGGCATCTGTCCACTCCAGCAGCTGTGAGGAGAGGTGAATGACTGTCGCGCTGTCGGTTTTTCCAGAAGTTTTAGGTGCGGGACCTTGTGCGGAGTAGGAGGACATACCTCTGCGAGAGTGTCCTCTGATCGCCTGGCCTCTTCTGGAGGCCCCTACCCCGAAAAGGTGGGCAAAATTAACTAAATCTTGGTGCTCTTGGCTTTGATACATTTACTGGAACGAAGGTACTTTTACCTCCAGAGGTCTATCAAATAATATTGTCCAATTCGGGACCAAACAATACAACGTCCAAGTAAGACAGAGCTTCTAACAATTTTTTTTAAATCTGTATTGGGTCCCAGGAACTCAGCCCGAGTATCCCTCCCAGCTTCCACTGCAGATACAGAGGACAAAATAGAGGCTGCGTTTTGGGCAGCGACATACAGGTGTAGGGCAAGAGCAGCAGGTCCGAGTCCTGCAATCCCGCCGCCAACTAGTTAGCCCATTTTTCCATAGCCCTAGCATCCCATGCTGATGATAACATGGGTGTAAGGGAGGTACCCGACGCTACATAGATGGATTTTAGAAATCCCTCCACTTTGCAGTCAGTGGCATCCTGCAGGGTGTCTGTTCCCGGCACAGGAAGTGTAGTGTGGTGAGTTAGGCGTGCTACAGGTGTATCAACCCTTGGTATCTGTTCCCAACGGGCCAGATTCTCTGCCTGCAAGGTATACAGGGTAATGAAACCCCGTGGGATAATGAACATGTGGTCTGGCTGTTTCCAGGCTGATTCTGCAATTTTCTTCAGCTCTGTTGACAGTGGGAAACAGATCGCATGTCTCTTAATTTTCTTAAAGAGACCCTGGTTTGTTGCCCAAAAAGTCCATGGCTTCATGCACTGCCAGTACTAGGTCGTCAATACCCTGATGTCTTGGGGTCCATATAACCTGCGGGGAATCAGAATCATCTATGAGCTCACCCTTCTCTTCTGGTGATCTCTTAGAATCAGAGAGAGAAAGAAGAGGATTAGAGGAGCTGTGTCAGTCGGTTGTTCTTTAACAGTGGAGGTCTTGGTGAGTTCAAGAACCGATTTAACCAGTCTAGGCCTCTGACCAAGGATGTGGACCAAGCCGGTTCTCCTGCTAGAGGGCCTGGGATAGCGAGGGAGGATGATGGACCAGCCGGTTAAAAACAGCAATCTCAGCGGTCACTGCTACTTTGTATAATCATGAGTGATCAAAACTTCAGGTGTACCCATAGAGTAAATTCAGTGGGTCACAGAAGCTGTGGACTAGTTACAGTTAACAATAATAATTCAGTAGAACTTGTCTCCATCGACTGCTACTGAGGTGGAGGGGAGAATCACAGCAAACGCTGGTATCTCTGCCGGGCCAGTGAGCAGCTGTTGTCGCTACAGACTGTGCCAGTGAAGCTGCCCATACTGGTTCCTCTTCTAGTGGTGGAGCACTTGTTTGGGCCTGTGTGGCCTGAGCCCACACATCGCAGTCAATGCAAAAGTGCCCCTAGGTCCAGTTATCCCCCTGGTAACTGAACTGTACACTTTGAACAGGTGAAGTAATTTGCTTGGGGTGTCTTTCCCTAATTAGACTTTTATGAATGGAAATCGTGTCCCATACAACAGAATGAAAGTATAATATATGACTGTCATTCAAAAGTAGTATCTCACAATACCTTTATGCGTGACACGCAATAAAATTGTGAGCAGAATTCAATAAAACACAGTTACTAATATACCCCTATCAGTTAGAACACAAGGAGCATAAGTATAGAAAAAAATATAATGATCTGGCACTTAGCCTTCCACAAGACTAGTACAGCACAGCAGGAGAGGAGCCTGTCAGCAGTTCAACTCCAGTGTCAGTCTGAGGAGTGTCTGCTGTTCTTTTCCCAGGCAGTCTTTGTAGAAAGATTCCAGGAGTTTTCAGAGGTGGGGGGAGCTCTTTTACAGTAGTTCCATCCCCCCTGCCTGTTACATTTGTGAATGGTTGCTCTTGTTCCATCGATTGTTCATTGCAGGCTTAAAATATAAGAAGCCACAGCAATCTATTGTCAGTGGGCATTTTTAGAATGTAAAGTATGTGCACTACCTCTATCCCCTCTCTCCTTTCCTGAAGAGGGGACTTGGTATCGTCCTGGGAAGATGGCGGCCACCACCGCTCTGATTACCAGCGCTCTCTGCTTTTGATGTCAGCGCTGGTATATTGGGAATTCTACAGTGTGACAGTGGCTTCAATAAGCGGCCTGTCAGCACTGAAAACCGCAGGTGCTGTCAGTGAGAGCCGTCCGACTCTTACCCTCTGACAGCTGTAGCGCAGCAATACTGCAAGTAGAGTGCTACATCTTCTTAATAGTGCACACTAGCTTAGCTAAAGAAAGGCACAGAAAATAAATTAAAATACCTTGCTAGCAATAAAAGTAAGCCCAACTCATGAGCACTTAAACTAAACTGTGGAGCTACATGGGGTTGCAGAGGAAAGGGGGTCTGTCAGCATGTTACCTTAAACACGTTAACTAGTTAAGTGCCAACTCCACGCTCCCCTCATACAACCCATGGTAGCAGTGTCCCCCAGATAGGATGAAAAAGAAACACTATTTGAGAGCAACTAACCCTTTAAGAAATAAAAAAGATAAATTGTGTAAATTAGCATGTACAATAGGAAAATATACATAAATGTATTTACACTTTGCGGATGGGAGGTTCTTTACACATTGAAAATAGAACAAATCCTGAGAATTTGTGAAAGGTAAAACTTAATTCACCCATGTTTTTCTCCCCAAATGTACTATGGGAAAATTACATGAAGCATACAGAGCGCGCTGCTCACAGTTGTACTGGCCAAACAATGATTTTAAAACATTTCTCATTGCTTGGCTATTAAGCCATTCACACTGGGAGTAGATGAGACCCTTTATGTTATTTAGTTAACATCAGTCTGGTCTAACGATTCGTCGGAGGAGGATTTTTTCAAGGATTTTCTAATTTTTCTAGATTTTATTTTATTTTTTTTCAGTACAAGTCTGCTAAAAGCACAGTCAGTGCTGGACTATGATGAATCAAGAACAGAAACACAGAAGTTTTTATATTGGACATTTATCCTTTTTAAATAAATAATTTTGAAGGCTGGGTCTGCATGTATTCTGTTTCATTAAAATGTAATTAACATAAACAGTGTGGGGGAGCTTGGGGGACAAAAATGCCTTGACCCCTGTCCTCCCTACACTCCAAGCGCCAAGGCTGTAGGCTTCTGGGTAATTAATGGTACCTCTGAAGCAGAATGATTATGGCCCATGCATAAAGTAAGAAACATTATTAGGCTGTAGCTCTGCAGATGTTGTGGAACTATAAGTTCCAGAATATTTTTGGAGTATTAGGCAACCCAGGGCTCTTCCCCTGTTATGGTAATTCTGCTGGATTCCAAACTTCATGTAGCAGTGAATGCTGCAGTGGTCAGAGATCAACAGACGATTTCTGTTCTCTGCTGATCTCTGTAATGGCTGAAATGAAGGATTGAAGGAGGATGCAGTGAAGTCATTACACCTGCCCATCCCTTCCAACAAATATAGCTGTTGCTCTACCCATATCATCATCATTGTAATGAAATACTGACAAAAACAAACATTTTGCATTTTAATACAAAAGTGACTGTCCCTTAAAGGCAAAAAATAGTTTGAAGGCTTTGAAAACAGTATAGTTAAAAGTGAATGGAGAATACCAATCTCAAGGAGAATGTAATGCACGTGGATAGGTCTGTCTAGTAGTTATTAATATGGCTGAGATGTAAAAACTATAGTCATGAGTGGTCAAAACTTCAGGTGCACCCATAAGGAAATTCAGTGGGTCACAGAAGCTGTGGACTGGGTACAGTTAACAGTAATAATTCAGTAGAACTTGTCTCCATGTCCACAAAATCATAATCGGGACGTTTCTGAAAACTCTTCCACAGGTAGCTTACAAAAGCTGTCATATTCTATAGCAATAAATAAAATATTTGTCCTTATTTTCTAAACATCTCAATTGGAGTCAAATTGGGGGCAAAAATATATTTTTCCACAGTTACCTGTAGAACAGTTTTCATTACATGAGGAGGGAAGTAATAGTTGGAGGAAAATTACATTGTGGCATAGAAATCATTTGTAGAACACGTATAGAGTAAAGAATGCCCTGGGCATATAACACTCAAATACAGGAATGAAAACAGAAAAACATATTTTACGTCTGATGCTAAAACTTTCAAAATCCCAGAAGCAAGTAGCAAGCAAGTATGCGGATTCACTGAAACCAGCACTATTTTTATTTTCTGAAAATGTGGATTCTGAAAAATCTAAAATACTGATTTAATGCTCATTTTTTAATAGGTTATATTATGGTTGTTATTCACAGATGTTAAACTACAAAGTTTAGATCTCTTTTGACCCCTCCACTTAATTTTGTAACTACATATTGATATTTAGTATAGGACTCTGGCTGAATCCTACATGGAATTAGAAGTTTTCTTTTGTAATTAAATTAGTAATTCAACATGAAGCCATGCAATGTATAGTCTTATTCATGGTATAGTATTGCCATTTGTACCTTTGCCTGTCATCATCGAGGCACTTAACGATAGCGTTTCTCTCCTCAATCAGAGTCACCAGCTCTTGCATTAGTACCTGCTCTCGTTCCTTGTCTTCATCCAGCCAGTCTTTCTCTGTAAGGGGTAACAGAAGTGTTTGTATATAGGAGAATTATGCTGATATAGGAGAATTATGCTGAAACAGTTATGTTTTGTAAAGGTGTTCTTGCTGAATGAAACACAGTTACTCTCATATCTGAGAAATGCTTTGTCCAAATGTTATAGTTTGGAAAGCACATCAACTATATCGATTGATAGACCTATTTCATTATTATTTATTTATATAGCGCCACTGATTCCGCAGCGCTGTACAGAGAACTCATTCACAACAGTCCCTGCCCCATTGGAGCGTACAATCTAAATCCCCTAACATACACGCACACAGACAGAGAGACTAAGGGCAATTTAATAGCAGCCAATTAACATACCAGTATGTTTTTGGAGTGTGGGAGGAAACCCACGCAAACACAGGGAGAACATACAAACTCCACACAGATAAGGCCATGGTCGGGAATCGAACTCATCGAACACACAGACAACTCCAATTTCCCCAAAAAGAGAGCAGAAAACAATGTGTGGAGCCACATACAGAGGTGTCCCCACTAACAGACATTCGATTTACCTGGTTTATTCAGGAGGCAGCGAAGCTCATACTCCACATCTGCCTGACGCTGCTCCAGACTCTGCTGCTTGGTGCTGGAAGGAAACGACAGATACAAATGTAATATGTTACTGATGCCAGCAGCCACTCATAACTACTGATATAAGCTTCCTCTAACTGGCTCCAAGTTGTGGTCTGATCTAATGGCAGTGTCCTACAATAAGCCCACTTGGTATCCAACAGAGCAAGGAACATTGTTTTCTTTTACATCCCTTGTATGATGTTACAAAAGGTTTCTCTGCTCTGATTAAGAAGGACCAGTTATTTTCTGGCCTCCACTCTTGTTCTCCCTTACACTACTGAAAACAGAGATTCATAGCGGCTATACTCACGTGTACACAAGCTCTGATTCTCTGCGCACCAGGGTGTGCTTCTCTTGAATCAGTTTAAACCAATCCACCAACAAACTGTCCTCTTCTGTCTCTGTGTGAAGAGGATACAATTACAAACTACCACCATTCCCATTTACTTTATAGCAAACATCTCTCCTTCTTCTCACCATCCTCCAGCCTGCGCAGCTTGTGCTCAAGCTCCACTCCCCGCCTCTCCAGCTCATCCAGCCGCAGCTCAATTGACTCCATCTCCATCTGAATCTCATCTTCTGGGATGTAGTCATCAGCTTGAACCTGTGGGTGGGGAGAAGGCAGAGGATTGGTAAGATGAGGTAAAGTAAACGAAAGTAAATGAATATATTGAATCTGATGTCTATTGCCCTGCCTGAGCATCTTCCAAAAATGTAGTTCTTGGGTATTCCACTAAATCTTACTGAATACCTTGTAAAGCTGAACCACAAACTGCAAACAGAGCTCACAGTTACCTTCCAAGACTGAATTGTAGATAAGGAATGAACTGTTGTTGATCTCACCTTGCGTTTGATAAGAGGGAAGCCATGCCCTGGTGCAGGCGGACGTGCCGGTTTCGGACCTTTCTTGGTTTTTTTGTTGGTGGGAGAAGTGATTGGGGAGGGCTTTCTATTAAATGGATTCTCTTTGCATAAAGCCTGAAAGAATAGTCAAATAGTGAGTGGCAAATATAGATCACAAAGTTGTTTTTTCCCCCACAAAACAGTAGGCTTTATCTGCATAAATGATATGTATCACTTTGATAACAGATGTGTTTAGCGAACAACAACGCTACACCCACAGGCTGTCAGTCACAGCAACAAGGACTTGCCAATAAATGAAAAGGTGTTCCAACTGCTACTACACTAATAGCAGATGTCAATTTGTTATATTTTAAACATTTCTATTCCCAGAGTCTTTAGATACAGTGGGGGACCTGTTCTCTGTGGCTATAAATAGGGATATGCAAATCTGTGGCTAACATGCACACTCACAAATAGTGAAAAGGACTAAAATAACAATAGCCTAACAGATATGTCTATATTAATTCTCATTGCTCCTTTGGGCTCTAAGGACTTTCAAACCTGAAAGCTTTGGTAAGTGTAAAAGAAAACTACACAACAGATTCTTGGAAAATTTGCATGCAAAATTAATCAACAAGTTCTGGATATACAAAATTTGTTTTATACCAGATTCCACAGACAAACAGAAACAGGGTACCCTCTTTAGGATAAACAGAGTAAACAATGTCATTATTTCTCATTCCTGATGAGTTTTGGAAAGACCATAGTTTTCTAGTATGGATATCACTGAACACATTTACATGCTCGAACTGTGCTTGTGCTGGGCTACCCTGATACTCAGCCTTCTCCTTCTATGTATGTTTGGTTAACCTGATCAGGTCATACCCTACATTCACTCATTCTCTGTCATGAACACCTTGGGCTACTTTTACTAATTGCGGGTTTGAAAAAGTGGAGATGTTGCCTATAGCAACCAATCATATTCTAGTTTTATTTAGTACATTCTACAAAATGACAGCTAGAATCTGATTGGCTGCTATAGGCAACATCTCCACTTTTTCAAACCTGCAGTTTAGTAAATATACCACCTTAACTTTACTTCTATTATGTCTTGTTCTGGTTAAGTCATACGTCAGTCAATTTGCCAAACGCATTTTCAATTTATCTAATGCATCACCTAGATTGAAGTACTGCATTCAAATACACGGTCATTATGTACAACAATAGAATATGACTATTACCTACCACATTTATATTACAAGCAGTTACACCCACCTTTGTTGGATGTTTGACTTCTGAAGAAGGTGTAGTTAGGTCCGGGTCAGGTGGCTGTGGGGCTGGTCGGCAAGGACTAGTCCTTAGACTATCACAAGAGGAGTCTCTATTTGCTGGGGACAGGATTCCCTGCACCTCACTTGTATTGGCGAAGTCACTGGATGAGGAGACACTGGTGTTGGAGGATAGATTACTTGGATCATGGCTATTTGTGGAATGGCTGAGAAAGTCTGGGCTCTCCTGATTTGGTGGTCCAGATGTGGTGGGTGAGTGAATAGTTGGTTCTGAGGAGCTCTTAGGAACACTCCCTAATTCGTGGCCCCTTGTGGAGGGTTCTGTGGGAAGGCTCTCTGTGCTTAGAGCTGGGGATGGGCTTCCTGAAGGAGGCTCTGAATGTGACAGACGGGAAGCTAGAAGACCAGAGTGGCGAACTGGAGACAAAAGGATAATTGCTGAGTGGTCTACAGTATTTAAAACTCATTATAACGTGACAGTATAAACAAAGAGTACATACTAAAGAACACACATAGCTAGACATGACCAACTAATATTCACTACATAATATATCTGTACAATAAAAATGGAAGACTGAGAACTAGCTTGTAAGTAACAGAAACACAATGAGGCAAATGGCAAACATTTTATCCCCCTAAACAAAGGAGAAACACAGAAGGATTGCAATTAGTCATGAAGATAGCTAACTGCTATTAAACCTTGTAAAAACACAGCCCATCTGGTTCAGTGAGAATATAGAACAAAGAAGAAGGAACGCAGACCGTCTCTCTTACCCAACGGAGAAGCATTTGGAGCTTTTGGTGCTGGCTTTTTGTGTGGCTTTGGACTGCTGGTTGGGGTGATTCCATACCATGGGTGATTTGGCTTTAAAGTATTCTCATTTCCCTCTTCTTCATCCTGATCCTCAAATGGGTTGTAGTGCTTGGGCTTAGACGGACTATGATTGGCTGTATCTTCTGTTGACCTGCTCTTTTCTACATCATCCTGCTTTTGTGCTGCGGGTGGTGGTGGTGGGGCAGCTCGTTTTTTAGTCTCAGTGGCAGGCACCAAGGAAATCCAAGGGGGGTCCTTATGACGTTTTCCTTCCTCCTCCCTACAAGAAAAGTCACATCACCTAATAAGCTACTAATAGTTAAATCCATATTAAGGTACTGTGTATTTGGACAAACTGGACACCTAAAAAGGACCAATTAGGCAAATCATAGCAATTATTTTAAACAAAATTAGCATGCACTGGATCCCCAAGCCCCACCACTAATCACAAATATTACACCTGTGCTTTTGAAATAAAATATATATATATTTTTCTCATTTCTAGCACAAACTTTTCTTGGTAAATCATGGCTATTTACCCCTCAGAAGACCTCTGTCTGCCTCTTGGCTTCGGAACAGGTGGAGTTAGCGTATGTTGCTCACCTAAAATAAAAATAAAATGTTATTGCAATTTTACATAGAGATGTGTAAATTTTCTG
This sequence comes from Mixophyes fleayi, assembly GCF_038048845.1. NCBI lineage: Eukaryota > Metazoa > Chordata > Amphibia > Anura > Limnodynastidae > Mixophyes > Mixophyes fleayi. The sequence goes on from NC_134409.1 coordinate 98,169,508, forward strand.
CTTTATAAGCTATCCTCATATCCTCCCTGATGCTACTTTATTCAACCCAGGCCATATAATATTGTATGATCTTACCATTAATAAGACTTGTTGGTCTTGCTGGACTTTGCCCAGCTGCTGCCCGTGCTCGCGGCAGAGGTTGAGGAACCACGTCACTTGTCCTTCTTGGTGTCGGTACTGGTCGGGTTTCTGGCACACCATCAACATCTTTCTGAGGTTTGTTGGGAAGTGGAGGTTTCGGTGGGGTGCGTGGCTTTGGTGGGTACTGGACCTTGTTTTGCATAGCACTTTCATCGACAGACTCCGGACTACTAGCGCCTGGACGAGGCCGATGGTGTGTACACACAAATGTGCCAGTGTCTGGACCAGGTCGGTATGAACCGGGAAGTAGAGTGCTGGAGCATTCCTTACACCTTGGGGTTTTTGAAAGGCAAATAAAGTGGATTTGCTTTTAACCAATGAAAAAAAATCACCAATGCTAAACGGCTTATTGAGAGGCACAGACAGATGTGGTAAAGTTTTCCTAACCCAGAGGAGGGCACTTTAAGAATTAAGAAGCAGTCTATGACTTTTTCCTTCTTGGAGAAACTGCCATATTCATTTATACACTAGCAAAGTCAGAACGAACTATGTAAAACCTACGTAATAATCGAAAGTTTAGCATTAAAGAATTAGTTGTGGAAATTAATCATGTGTCCTAGATTCCCAAAACAAGTGCAACTACTGGATCCTCTGATTATGCTGGTCTGAATCATAATCAAAGGCCTGTGGCTTTTGCCTCTGGTGTCTTTTATTGGCCAGAATTATTTATTTTTCCCCTGATTTCCATTGATAACAGTCTACTTTGAGTTACCTCCAGAATGGTTTTCTAGGAAATAAAAAAAAAAAAGCAAGACCAATGTGAACGCCAGTATTAAGGGCAACGTTGTCAAAAAGGCACTCTTACCCCCCTAAATAAGAATCCAGAGCTGCATCACTTCTCCTGGATCAGAGGGGCCAGAGAACCAATATCTGTTCTTTGCCACCAAAGCGCAGGCAAACATGGGATGCAAGTCTGAACATGCAGTGAAAAATGGCCTCCAACAAGCCCTGTGAATGGTCCTTTCATTATAACATAGGAGCTGTACTCACAAATCCACATCTTTTCTCTCTGGGCAGTTCATTAATGTAAATAAATAAAATGTATCCACAGGAAAAAGACCAGCCTGATTTATTGCATATCAATCGGTGTTTGAGGATAAACCAAGCAAAAAGCTTTGTGTATTTAAAGCTGCTCAAGCGCTAAATCTTATGTCACAAGAATGGGTGATGGATCTTTTTATTTTTTTAACTGTGAACATTAAAAAGGTGTCGCAAAGCTCTGCAATTAAACACACATATATAGCAGGACATAAAAGAGGTACCGCTCCTTGGCAAAATAATTCTGTCTCTCCTTGTGAGACTCAGGATTGCTCATCTGCCAACTATTTTCAGGAAGGCTGATGCCCAGGAAAACTTGTAAATAGAATCTGTGCCAATTGGGCTCAAGATGGAACTCACAGCCAAATATTTATCAAAGATATCCAATATTTATCTAGCAACTTGGATAGTGACTTTTTGAATGAACTAACCTATTCAGGTTCAACAGAAGCTTTGTTCTCAACTTAAAAAAATTAAACATATATGGGACCCAATATTGTTTACTAATTATAGTTAGGATAATCCTATTAGCAGAAGCCTCTTGGAAATGGTGGACGGCTTACACATATATTTACAAATGTATGCAACTAAGACTAGTGCTTTTATTGTTCCAAGGCAGGGTTTATATTTCAATACATTTTTATTGAGGTTTTTAAATTATGGGGTAGAGACTTTGGCCGTACAAAAATCAAGAAGCAACTGGTAGTGAACGAGGCCAAATTAAAATTGTTGCTTTTTGCTGGTTGGCAGCTAAGAACGGGGGAATTCTTTATTCTTTGGATTTTAGCTAAACAGATTTGATTCTTACATGTCAGAAATGAAGGCCTGAGACACAAAAGTGTCTGAGACCAGTTTCACCCCGTCTTCTGTAAGAACAGAGTATGGCAGAGAATACAAGGGTGCCCTCTTCGTGGTTGGGGAAGATTTATGCTAGCTGTCTGTGTATGCCAACCGCTGTTGGAGAAATGAATACTCTATAGAGCACAAAAACATTACATTTAAATAGATAACAAAAAAAGTTACAAAGAGGGAAAAATAGAACATGCAAAAGTAATGATTGTAACAGATACCTGAAGCACTGCCGGTGATAAAGCTTTCCCTCTGCCAGGTATCTTTGTACAAGGTGCACATGCTGCTGGCATAAGGTACAAGTGCTGCTCAGAGCTGCCCGACTGGCAGCACTGGTGGTCTCCAGGTTATCCTGAATATGAGGTCACATATTTAGGAATTATGTTACACATAATATTTCATGCCTTATTACTAAGCTACAATATTAACCCATATTATATGGGGATATAATGACCATACATTTGTAATCATGTTCATGACAATTTGGCTGCAATGACTGATGCACTGTAATATGGGATGTATTGCTATGTCGATTTAATCTCCATTTAATGGAGCATCACTTACATTGCTAGCAGAAGCAGAATCCTACCCTCTATTTTGTACCTGGGGAACTGTCTTTTGGCTGTTTTCAGGTTCCAGTGCGGAGGTCTGTTTTAGCTGAGGTACTCCAGCTGTGGAGGGAAAATAAAGGCGCGATTATGAATTACATTCTAATGGCCGACCCCCTCGTCACCACCATTAATGCTATCACCTGGATTGGAGTTTCGGAAGTGGTTGTAGAACTGAGATACGTAGGTCATGATACTGAGGCGATCTGGCACTTTCATGGACACCATGTCCTCTGGATCCAGCAATGCTGGGATCTCCAGCTCACGTTCTGCCACTTCAAAAGCCTGAATGAGATGAGGAAAGGCATGAACAGAACCAGAAGGGCAAATCAAGAAAGATATTGCAGCTTGAAGGGTTAATTTCTTTCTTAAACTCATGTCTACAGACTCTATCCTGCCTTACTGTTTTTCAGGCTAGAATTAGATATTTATGTTTGTGTTTCAAACCGCCTGACAGAAATGCAGTGTTGAGCCGATAACGCCCTAACTTGATTAAGGTATACAGGAAACACTAGGAAGGAAGTAGAAGGAAGACAGAATATAGAGCCACGCTTTTACGGAATAAGACAAGGATTATTTCTAGGACTGTGTTTATAAACAATATTATGAACGCAGCACTCTTTTTTAGGAAGTTTTACCTCCAGTTTACACCTCATATACAAAACTACAGAAGTGACTACATTAATATGTCTATGGTATTGTTCACATAAGTAAGCCAGTATGTATGGGATCAATGTCAGAATTCAGTGATAGTAGAGATTTTTGTATCCTATTATACACCAACATATTTCTATACAAGCAAAAGACATTAGGAAATATAAAAAATAAATAAATATTGAGGTGTTTAACTACCATCTGTTTTCACGGTGCTTCTCTCAGTATCTTAGGGCAGGGGAACACTTGTTTGACTTTACTATTACAGTGAAACAGTGTGAGCACACCTTATATTTATCACATATGGAGCACTCACAACTATGGTGAAAATTCCCTAATTAAAAAAAACTTTATTTAGTTAAGTGTAGTTTGAAAGGAAAAGGAACACATTAAACGTTGTGTATTACTAATGAAATTCTGTGTTGCTATTAAAGAATGACTGATCACCCTGGTAGTCATTTATGGCAAGGCATTTCTATTGAGGCCACTGTGAGTAGCAGACATGAAATCTGAGGCACATAAATGCCTAAGAGCAGTACACAGTGAATTTGTAGCACTTGCCTCCTCCTAACATCATCCTACTATAAAAGTCCAGCATGCCATGTTTTCTCATGGTTTAGCTGCTCTGTAGAAGCCAGCATAGCTAGCTGCAGGTTAAATTACAGCCTAATGCCAGTACACAGCTTCAAATGTATTATCCAAGCCATGCACAAGTGGTAAGATGTCAAATCACAGTGTAACCTGCCGCAAGTGGTGCTGGCTTCCGCACATCACATCAGAACCTCTAAGAGTGCACAGACACACCGGACTTTTGCACGATCGCAGGGGGTAAGAGGGGGGGGGGGTACCACCATTTCACCACATACTGCCCACTGGCAGTACATATTTATAATGTGTTTTCAGTTCTGGCACGACAGTTGCAATTTTGGGAGACTGTACCTTGCAGTCAGTACCATGTATGTCATCAAACACAGAATTTACAATGCAGTATTAAAATAACAATTACAATGTAAAATATTTAGCATACAATTATACCGACAACAAACATTAGTGTGATGGTGAAACTAAAAATATGCAATGCTGAACTTCCAATTAGGATTTCCGACTTTAAATGCTGCAGAGGGGCCATGTGAGCAGGAGGACCACTGCCTGGATGCAGTCTTTTCATTACGGCTTGTGAATGGTCTTTCTGCTCACACCTCTCTCAAATTCTCGCCCAGGGCTGTGAGAGATACATAGCAGTCCCAGGAGCTGCTCTGTGTAGCTGTTTTTGTACCATTCTCCAGCTGGAGGAGGGGGAGGGGATGGGCACCTTAGGAAAAATGTTTATAAGGTGGTAATGCAGCTGTAAGGTACAATTTTGCATATTTTCCATTGAGAAGTAATATAAATCTTTATTGTATTGCAGCAACACCACACTGGCTTGCATATGTTTTTAGAATAATATCAAATTCTATAGTTAAGGGCCACAGTCTATGGTATAATTGGGGTATTCAGAATAGAATGATAAAAAATAATTTCTGCAATCAATAGGAACTTTTACTAGCTTATAACGTATAAACTCATACACATGCATCCGGAGTAAGCATTTCTTTCATAATAATCACATATTTGCATTTTTTTATTTCTTTACCCGGATCCTACATATATAACAAATCACGTACTCATCTCTTTGCAAAATGGTTGATCTAAAATGTGAAACTTTCTGCAAACAGAATAACTTTTTTGCAATATTAGAAAGTAGCATTAGCCGCAAATGCAGGACTAGTGTCTGGGTTAGAAAACATATATTTGTGTGTACATGGAGATAGACACTACTTTGATTTGGATGTCCTAGATGGTGCAGCTCCCAAAAATAATGGATAATGGTGTAAAACCAAAAACATATACATATATATATATATATATATATATATATATATATATATATATATATATATATATATATATATATATATATACATATATACATACATACACACACATATATTATATATATATATATATTTTAACAGCATATTTATTGGTAGATAATGGTCTTAATGAAATGGTGAGGAAATCCTCATTAATCATGGAGTCTGGTTGCCCTTAGTCCATATGTATAAATGAGATATGAAAGAGAAATGTATAATACAGTATTTTTGAAAATAAAAGATTTCTAAAATAAGGAGGAATAGCTTTACAGCAAGGGTGATAGTCTACCAGCTGTTGTGGTGTGGACTCATACAGTAACCACATTTTAGAATACAAGGAAGTTTTATATTTAGAAATATAAATGAACTAAAATTAACAAAAAAAAAAAGCAGACTATTTGTGTCTATATATTTTATTCTGCCAAGAAAATCTATGTTTAAAAATGGTACAGTACGGGTAATGCAAATGGCTTTTTCATTCCTTTTTATGTCCTAGATTTATTTCACAATGGGATTTGTTGTCAATGTTATGTGTCTGTATGAGTAGGTCAAGAAAGCGTAGATAGCAAGGGATCAAAATGTGCTTTTTGCTGCTGGGAAGAGTTGGGCAGATATGAGAGTTCCTTGCTGCAAAAACAAACATGATGTGGATTCCAAATGCAAAACTCAGTATTTAGGGTAGATTTACGAATACTTCTAAAAATGAAAGTGAAGGTGTTGACCACAGGAACCAACTAGATTCTAGCTATTATGTATCTAGGACAGTCTATAAAATGACAGCTAGAATATAATTGGTTGTCATGGGCAATATCTCCACATTTCCTTTTTAGAAGTTTTAGTAAATCTACTCCTTGGTGTATTGCAGGACAGTATATTCAAATTACATTCAACGGCTGAGGAGTGTACATTTACCAGGTGTCAGCAGAGTTATTTGGACATCAGTATAATAAAAACATTAAAATGTAACACATAAAACACAGTCCTAGGGTATATTTACTAAACTGCGGGTGTGAAAAAGTGGAGATGTTGCCTATAGCAACCAATCAGATTCTAGCTTTCATTTTGTATAATGTACAAAATAAATGATAGCTAGAATTTGATTGGTTGCTATAGGCAACATCTACACTTTTTCAAACCCGCAGTTTAGTACACCTGGCCCCTAATGTTTTTCTTAGTCTGCTGACTTCTTTAACACGTAAATGAGGCTGTGCACTTTAAAGTGACCTTTATACTTTTATGGATATGCGCATGAGGGACCACAAAGCAAAAAAAAAATAGAAGCACTTTCACGACTCAGCTCACAAAGGGAAAGGTTTGTTCCAAACCCTTTGGAGAAAAGAGGCAAATGAGAAGTGAAATCAGAGAGAACAAAGAAGAAAATGTTTGAAAAAAATATATATAATTACATATAGTGTAGTATTTTCAGAGATGTCTTTGACTTTAGGACTCATCATCTTGCATTTGTATCAGTCACAGCAAAATTTGTTTCAACTCATTCATTTTAAGTGGAGTTAACTTAAGTGTTAATTAAAACAATCTGTTGAGCATATGATTTAGAACACCCAGGATTGTTAACACAGTGGTGTATGGTTCAATCATTTTCAAGCATGCTCTTGTCCTGAGATCATCACATTTTACCATTGTTTATACGTAATAATTATACAACTCAAACAGTTGGCAATTAACCACAGCAAAACTTCAGACCATGTTTATAATAAGTTTATATATCACAACAAGCTGGATTAATTGAAACGTTAGCACTATTCATACTTCAAAACAGCACATGTAAAGGGCTGCTTGATAAACATTTACAGACAGGTCAATACATTGATTATACCATCTCCTCCACCTGTCACTATTTTTCGTCATTCCAACCGTACCTCTCCATCAGCAGCTTCACAAAAAATCTAGTATTAGTGGCTGATAATGCTTAGTCACACACACACTTTCCCCACCAACATCTTCCACTACTTTATGTATCAAGTGTTCCCCACGCCTCTTAGATTTTAAGCTCATTTGGAAAAGGTCATCTTCACCTTCTGTTTGATATCATTGCATGTAGTTTCATTTCATCTTGGTCCCATATATGTACAGCACTGGGAAATGTGCTATACAAATGAATAAAAGATGATGATGATATTATTATTATTATTTAATAATACTAACAATAATAATAATAATAATAATAATAGGGCACATGATAAAACCTTGGTTTAGGCTAATGTCATAAGGTCTTATTAGCTTGTAATACTCAAACAGTTATGGGCAACATGATAAATGTATAGGGTAGCATGTATAACCTTTTAACAGGTTGCACATTACTCAATCTCAGTACTAAGTACAACAATACATTTAATCAAAGAGACAACACATGTAACAGGCGCAACATGCCACCCAAACGCCCCACTCACCCAAATACAACCCTCAAACCTCCCCTTACAATGCTCATTCATCCAAAACATCTCCAAATACCCTTTTGAACCCCATTTACCCCAAAATGCCACTTATACCTAGCACTTGCCATGTTATATCCCTCAGCCTTTCCTCTCACTTGTTTAATAAGAGTTGGATCAGTGGGTGAAGATTGATTTGGCTAGGGCCGATGGGGCTTAAAGCAGAGAAAAGGACAGACGATATATTATATATATATATATTGTCGAAGTCAGCAAATTAGATAAAGTCATTTCAATTAATATCGAGCAAACTTGGTTGTCTTTGTCTGAAAATATGCGTAGAGCACGCTACGACGTGGAAGGGCGTATCCAGCCACAACACGTGGCAATAACAGTTTTTACACTTGTACACACACATTTGTAATTAGTACAAAGTAATTGTAGCTGCAACACATAGTTATTTATTTATGCATTCCTCTAATGAAGTGAACTTGGAAAAATATTGTTTTGTTTATTTTTTCAGACGTGTGCCTCAATAAATATAATTTTTATGAATCACTCAAATTTGAAAGCTCTTGTAGCAGATGACCCCAGCATGATCCCAAAATAAAAATTTGGGGACTTAACAATATAAACACTTTTTTAGATTGTTTTCAAAATGTAAAAATATGGCTTTTTTAGAAAATCAAAAATGTTATATATCATATGAAAGACCATAAAATGAGGTTTAGATTGAGACCTTGCCCAACATTCTAGCTCAATCACGTGATCTACAAATCCAATTTAAAAAAAAAAAAAAAAAAAGAGTGCACATATCAGCCTAAGATTTGGGGGGTTTTCTTTACACATATGGCACCATTTTTTATAACAAATTTAATTGAAATTAGAGAATGTAAAGTAGAATTTTTTAAAAAATCGTGTCGATTTGATGTGGAATGACTCTAAAATAAAATTACTGGCTTTGAAGGAATGAACATTATTTGTATGTCATACAGGTTTGAACATGCTACTTAAACTTCTGTGTTGTCTGCCCAGATGCACGCAAAATTATGGAGTGTGTCATAGTCAATTTATGATATCATCCTCTTGGCAAACCTTGCTTCTTCCACTCTGATACATGTTTTTGCACAGGCACACCCGGGCGGCTGACAGATCCAAAAACCTGTCTTTCAGAGCTTATATGAAACCAGAGGTGTTTACATTTCAAAATATCTTGTAATTTCTTTAACAAGCCAATAATAGGTATGGTTTTCTAATCTCCACAGAGTATACAGAGTATCAAGAAGTAACCCAATTAATTTCTTGAAAAGACTGTAATTTGCCAATCTTACAGGCATTAGATTTGTGTGTTATTTATGGAAGCAAAATGCAAAGATGTGCTGTGAATCATAACACTCAATTATACTTAAGCTTTACTCAGTCTAGTGTAGTCAGATCAATTTATGCTAGTAACTGGTTATTATGGGAGATGTAGGTGTTCAACTTGCATTATTATTATTTTTGTTTAATTAATCTGTACGTAGTATTGTCTGTGATTTAGAAATCTGGTGTGTGCACAAAGCATGATCATTAAGAAGGAAACAAAACATGCTCAAAGACACACCTCCTGAACTGCATGCTTTCACACTAGCAACACACATTACACCCAGGGCTTCCTTGTTCTGGTTTCCCCAGTACAGACCTATGGTTTGACAGAGGGAATTGAGACTCCCGACAATATGGCTTGTAGTTCCAATAACTGCTCTACTTTATCTAGCATCTAAAAGGAAACAACGGGTGCTTTTTCATATAACAGTAGTTCGTCAGTTAAAGTTAGTCTGAAAACCTGATACGTTCCTGCAGTACGCAATGTTGCCCCTACTGTTCTGTTTCCAATCCTGAGGAAGAACTCACACTCAGCACATATTGAATATGTGGAAAGCATCATCATCACCATTTATTTATATAGCGCCACTGATTCCGCAGCACTGTACAGAGAACTCACTCACATCAGTATCTGCCCCATTGGAGCTTACAATCTAAATTCCCTAACACACTCACACACAGACAGACAGACTAGGGTCAATTTTGTTAGCAGCCAATTAACCTACCAGTATGTTTTTGAAGTATGGGAGGAAACCAAAGCAAACACGGGGAGAACATACAAACTCCTCACAGATAAGGCCATGGTCGGGAATTGAACTCATGACCCCACTGCTGTGAGGCAGAAGTGCTAACCACTTAGCCACCGTGAAGGCAATAGTTAAACACACAATTGTCATCTATACAATATCAGACTTCCAGTACCAGAAAATACGTCTTCTAAAAAAACGTGTTGAAGACTATTAAGCAAGCTCATTTTATATGCATTTCCTTCAAACTGGATATCTGTTTAAACTCCAGCGTCCATTTAATTCAGTCTATTTGATCAGCTAGCAAAATGTGGTTGTGCTCTCACCCCTGTAGATGGCTCCCAGGGGCTGCCAAAAAGCAGCATTTTTTTTCCTGTACTCTAGCAGTTCTGTAATACAAAACCAGCATATAAGTTTTGTTAACCACCTTTGCCTCTTCAGAGGGGCATTGAAAAATAATTTGCTCAACTTGTGAAATTTTGACAATTGCTACAAGAATGAACAATACTTTCACCTGTGTCCAGCTGAGGGAAAGTGTTGTACGTTGGTTAAAAATGCTGGTTGCACAATTGACTTCACAAACCACAACTGAATAAACAGCCCTCTCTAATCTGGCTTGTCCATTCTGAGAAAATTGCCCAGAAATCACTCCTTGTGTGGCTCAAAGCTATCAAGTATCCAAAGAAAAAATGAAGTGGGATAAACTGGATTTCTGATCAGCCCAGCCAGGGACCACAAACTGTCTGTTTGTGCAGTCATTAGCCAACTTCATTTTCCGGCTACCCCATGGTCTGGTTGTTTCACCTGAGCGAAGGTTGGCCAGAACGGTCCAATATGGTCATATGGTGCACAATTTAGAGGCAGATCCTGTTTGATACGCAGGACAAACAATAGGCTTCGTTTGTGTGGGGGAAACTTACAGAGAAACTGTCACTTTTATTTTAACATGTTTGTTTATATAGTGCATCTGCACTAAGTAGATGTTATAAAACAAAAAATAAATAAATAATAAAACACAACAGCAGGTCCTCTTTAGGCAAAACTCGATAGGCTCATTAACTAATGTGATATGGATCAAATGTAGACAAAATTATGTATTTATTTGATTAAGAAAATACCCAGTATTGCAGCCCAATGACCTCTGAAGTAACTGTAGCTGGTCACACACAACCAGATCTATGAAATTTGGTCTTATGTGACAATCTGGCTACAGTCTATCGGGAAAGGTCAGCTCCATTCACTGCAGAGTGCGTTAGGTTGATGGCAGAAAATGAAGCAGCAACACAAATTAGTATTTGTCGCTGAAACATTCAAAAAGAGGATTGCTGTATGTATATGGAGATGTCCAAGGTGCATAAAAATGCAGAGTTTTATCCTTTACAATAAATTAACATCATTTGGTCTGATGTCAGGTTTATTTTTCTATAGTGCTGGCTGTATTGCTATGAATGTATGTGGATATTGACAGGAAACTAACAGAAATGTTTACTTCCGACTCAATGTATCCTACTTGGGCAGAGCAAACCTCCTGAAGATGATATCATTCCCACGATTACTATATCCACTGCAAACATTGCCACTCCTTCTAACACAAAAAGACGCTCAAAAAATTAATTATCTTTTCCGTAAATTTATTTGGAAAAAGAAGCGCCCCAGGATTAGTCTTATTAAACTGCAACAACCCAAGTCTAATGGAGGCATAAATTTCCCGGACATAGTACAATATAGTCATGCAACTCATTTACGATACCTGAAGGATAGGTTAATGGATCAAAGTACCTTTACCAATTTAGCAGTAGAAAAACAATTTCTCTCGGAAATTCATTTAAAGGCTTTTCTTCACCTACATCACCAGGAGTTGCCCCCTCATACTCTTGAAAACCCTCTTATTGTTTCAGTTCGAAAAATTTGGCATATACTGAGACATAAACGTCATCTTAATCCCTATAAATCTATACATTTACCGTTTATCAAAAACCCCGCGTTTCAGAACGGCATGGCGGCTCGCCCCTTTACTATGTGGGAGAGGGAAGGGCTACAGACAGTGGGACAGTTGTTGAGTAGGACTGGAAGAAAGCCACTCCGCCACGCGGAGGCTCTGGAGTTGTTCCCATTTTTAGGTCCATGTGGTCTTTCTTTCATTCAGGCCCAGCATTATGTCCGAGAGGTAATATCGCTCTTCTCATCAGTGGATTGGGATAACCCTCTTGATACTTTATTATTAGCTGTTTCCTCCAAGAGAGGAGCGATCTCGTCCAACTATGCTTTTCTGAGAACTATAATAGATCACACTAAAATAAATTCGGGCCTGAGTGGATGGTTGCGCCATTTCCCCCAATTAACAGAGCAGGCGTTGCTGAAAGGATTGGCCACTTCGATAAAGCTCTTCCCAGCTTCTATATACGCAGAGATGTTTCTCAACATATTCCACAGGGGTTACCTCTCGCCACATCGTCGATACATTATTGGTCTTTCAGCTGATTCTAGATGTCCTAAATGTGGTGAAACCCAAGCAGATCTATATCATTGTTTATGGGCATGTCCTTTGATCAAGGCCTTCTGGACCTGGGTATGGAGGTTTGCAACTGCAGATTTAGTTAATTATTTGCCACTTACTCCCGAATGGGCAGTATTGGGTATTTTGCCTCCTGATGCACGAACCTCTGTAGGAGGTAGAAAGTTACTTATGGCAATATCTGCAGCGGCTAGGAAATCGATTCTCCATATGTGGATCCAGAACGCCCCTCCAACACTCGATTTATTTAAAGAAAAGATGTACTTTCTCCTGAGAATGGACTGGCTGGAGGTCTCTCTCCAGAAGAGTACCCTAACTCGCAAATTTTTTGAGACTTGGGAAAGCTACATTGATATCCTACCCTCCCAACTACGAAATCAACTTTATGAATGCTTTCACCAGACATTGTGGTATGAAACAAGGGTGCTTCTCCGAGACCCTCCAATTATTGTACGAGATGATGGGGCGGGCCTGTCCTCTCCCTCTGGTCCCTCCGCACCTTGATTATAGGTTGGGGGAGGGGTAACTGTAATATTGCGAACACTCCTCTCATTGAGGGAGGGCGACATATTTGCTCTCATTACAAGTGTTATTACATTGTGTCATTGTCCTTCTCTGTGTTACAGTCCTATAATATACTAATATCAGATATATATATCCTGGAATATATGTAGTGAGGTGTTGTCAAACCTCCTCAAGTAAAATCCATTAAAAAATGTAACAATAAAAAAAAAAAAAGAAATGTTTACTTCATGATGCCATCATGCAGAATACACTTCACAATTCACTCCAACCAGCCCCCTGCTCACAACTCACCAGCCGGTTGTTCTCGAAGACATTTTCTTTTGAGAGGGAATCAAAGTCTCTGAGGGTGAAACGAGAGAGGTACACATGAGTATTAGAGGAAGGAGGATGAAAGCAGGGATTGTATCCCCCTCAGCTCAGAGCAGCATGTGTGTCTGTTACAGCACATAGACTTTTATTAATGTTAAACACTCATAAAAAAAACTAATAGACAGGTGGGTGCTACAGCAACTGTGTACTGCTAGAGACATGCTGTCAAGCTAGGGAGCGAGGACAATTTCAAACTCCCCTCAAAAAATTATATTCTCTCAACAGCCAAATATACTGCAAAGTATTACCAAGTTAGATTAGAAAGCAGCTGTATAGACCACATTGCAATGCATCTTCCAAAAATTAAATATATATGATATAACTAGATTTTGTTTACTAATATATAACAAATTTGTTAGAAGAATGTGAAAACGTACTCAGCAAAAATGAGTTTCAATTGTTTTGTATGTAATAACAATGATAAAGTACAGTATCACTTCCCAATAACCCATGAGTATGAATCAGAGGCACGCCAGCCTATGTCTCATAACCTAGGTCAATTAATAAGAAAACAAAAATGCATATGTAACCCATAAAAAGAAATATACAGGTAAAGAGTGTAAAATTGTAGGAGTAAAATGTAGACTGGAAAATATTTAATTATAATTAATTAACCCTCTCATGTAACAAATGCATTAACAAAATAGTTATGTTTCAAGTTAATTACTTCATTATATTCAGTGAAAATCTTTATATCCATTAATTAGTATAAATTAACACAGATCACATATTATCGTATCTAGACAAACACCAAACATTAAATTACCAATAAAGAGTTAAACTGAGTTATCTGTCTGATAATGTTAAGGTGAAGATGCTGGTCCCAGTGTCCCTTTAGTGAAATCTTATAAGTATTGTAGTTTCTTCTGACAGATGGCAAGCTCTTGGACCCAGAAAGGGGAGGTACTCACATGAGGTCAGGTCTGTGGCGATGTATAAGAGCACAGAAGGCCAGCCCATCACGAAAAGAGGAGCTGAGGTCAGAGATCCGGACATCTGGGTACCCCTCGCATTGAAGGGAACACCACTGTTGGAGGGTCTTTGAGGCAGACATCATTGTAAGCCCTACTACAAGTACAGCAGGGCTGCGGGGCCAATGCTGACCTAGGTCGCAGGAACAGTGAGGGCAGGCACGGTGACAGGGGAGGTCAAGGTGAGGGGGTAGCACTAAAAAATGGGCAGCGTCATCTGAGACACTGGCAATACAGCAATGAAGGGGCAGTCACAGTGGTTTCTATGGAGCTGGGTACTGGGAGCACAGACCAGGGCCTAGCAGAGAAGACCATATACCAGCTGCCTGGTCTCAGTACGGGCCCTCCGGTTCCTGGACGCCTGGTGTTACTGTCCCAGTATCGGGTACTCTCCGGAACCCTCCCCAGGTCTCTATCGGTCGTTCCCGGGCGGTGTCTGTCTCTATGCTGTCCCCGCCTCTCCCCTCAGTCCCTCCTCCCAAATAGGGGGAGTAACATCTACAGAAGTGACTAAGGCTGTACATACAGAGCTGTACACAAGTACAGCGACAGACGCTGCGGGGAACTGGTACAAGTCTGAATAGGAGTATTCACCTTACTAAGGAGTACTTCCTGCTTCTATATATTATCATCATCATCATCATCATATATTTATATAGCGCCAGCAAATTCTGTAGCACTACAATTGGGATCAAACAGTAATAATACTACAATAAACAATACTGGGTAATACAGAGAGGTAAGAGAGAGCCCTACTTGCGAGCTTACAATCTACTTTATATGTTTTTGTGTTTATAACGTTATGTGTTTTGCAAACTTAGGGCCTGATTCATTAAGGATCTTAAATGAAGAGGATTCTTATTTCAGTCTCCTGGACAAAACCATGTTACAATTCAAGGGGTGCAAATGAGTGTTCTGTTTAGCACACAAGTTAAATACTGACTGTTTTTCCATGTAGCACACACATATCAACTTTAAATTTCAGTGTACAAATAAGCTATCAAGTATTTGTGTGCTACATGGAAAAACAGTCAGTATTTAACTTATGTGCAAAACAGAACACTCTTTTGCATCCCTTGCAATGTAACATGGTTTTGTACAGGAGACTGAAAAAAGAATCCTCTTCATGTAATATCTTTAATGAATCAGGCCCTTAGTCCTTTAAAAGTGAACCTAAAGGGGAAATTTAATTAACCACAAAGTGCAGCAGGAGCCTTGCGCCATGTGGGCCTGCTTACTGCTTAATACAGTACTGCAATCTTCAGTTATTTTTGCTGTCATTTCTATAGAGATTTAATTCCCCTTGAAGCAACTGTGCTCATTTCCAAATATTAAAGGACCCAAACATCAATGATTTTTCTTTGCATCTCTATGGGGTGCAAATGAAGTTACATTGCCATGGAGTCACTTCATGACCACAGAAGGTACTCCATGGCACATCATGAGAATTACCCCCCCCTTTCCCCCTCCACATGAGCAAGGCCATCTCTTACAATGGGCAGGTGCAAGGGGGGCCCGTCCGAGGCAACGCTGAAAAAAAAAATATCCTGCAATAAAAAAAGAAAATACTTACGTCAGCTGGCGATCCGGCTCCCTCCTTTGTCCCCTCTTCCGTGCTGTGCTCGCAGTGAATGTTGGGCGTGATGTCACACCCAACATTCACTGCAAGCACAGAACGGAGGAGCGCAGAACAGAGAGACTCGGCGCGGAAAAAAGAAGAGAAGGGGATCGGATTTAAGGTAAGTTAATATTAAGTTTATATTTAGGGGCCCCGCTGCACTGCATTGCCCGGGGGGCCCATAATGTAGTTAAGGTGGCCCTGCTTAGTTTTCATTTTAAGCTAGTCATCCAGGTATATTTTTACATAACTATACATGGGGATAATTGGGGTACAGAGAAAAGCATGGTCATTTGGGCAGCATAATTACACATAGAAGAAACTGTGATGGCCAGTAATGTGACACAGTAGGGCTGATTTACGAACATTGCATTTAGGTGCACAACTTATACTGAACCACAGTATCAATACAGTCTTTATCTGTCTAGCGCAGAGTACAAAATGAAAGCAATTGTCTGATTGGCTGCTCTGGTTTATTACAATTTTTTCACTGGAATAAGCATTAATGACATGGATCTTTTTGTTCATAATTGCCATATTATGCTTGGCTTTTGTTCCAAGTACAATCACTACAGACGTTACAGTGTAGCGATTTTATAGATGTGTATGTGTAAAAATAAAATAAAATATATAGTGTGTGTGCCTTAAAAGTGCATTTAATAGTGCTCTATGTAGAATGCAAAAAGATATTGGGGGGGGGGGTGGTGTATTAATCATAGTTTCTTCCAGCCTGAACTGAGATATACAGAATCTGGCCCTGGAACAAGCATAGTGCAGTCTGAAAGCTCACCTTGAAGGGATATTCAGGCTTAGAGTTTGCTCCTGGACCAGCTTCTCTATGCCCCACAGCTTGTATGGGCTGGAAGAACCGTAGCCCGTCTGCTCATAACTCATTTTTCTTGATCTAATAATAGTCTGCGCAATAACACTATCAAGAATTAAACTTCGATTGCAATACAAGCCTGGTAAACTATTGAGTATTTTAGTTAAAGCCACAAGTACATCTGTCACATGTTTATCAAAATTCACAACAAACTCATCAATCCAAGTTCACTTTAGCATTTGTCAAGGCAACATTTGCACCGTTACGTTTGGAGGGTGTAGCCATCTGCTTCAACTTCCTTATTATAGTACTGTTCTATACTAATTTCACTATTACTTGAGGGTTTTTGTTGAATTTTCAAATTGCATAACAAATTAAATGAAACTACATGGAAGTTGTCATATGCGGTTTTATTTTTTTTCCCTCACTCATCTGCTGTTGACTTCAGTTATGTATATGTTGCATTGTATGACAACAATAGGCTTTCGTAATTCTGAAATAGAAAACCAGAACATTTACGTGGGCTGTTTGCCAAGGCCATGATAATATCCACCCCATATTTTAAGATGAAATCACTTATAGGAACTTCTTCCCACTTTTTTGCATGAGGAGTCTGCATTAAGAGAAAATAAACACTTATTAGTTACAGATTTGATGTTGAAAAAGAAAGGACTGTCTTGGACAAATGAAAGCTGAGGACATAATGCAATTAGCTTATGTGACTTCCTGTATGTAGCATGAGACTTCCATTCATGTGACCAAAAACAATTTGTCATAGTAACAGATGCAAGACAGCAAAACTTCATCTTTGTCAGACAGTAGCACAACACTGGAACAGACAGTTGTATGTCTATCTGGTTCCCACTGGGGGCCATTGTTCATGAGTCCTGCAACCTGTTGTGGTTTGTAGTGTAACAGAAACGTGTATTGTAGCCCTAAGGCAGCACAAACTACATATGTTTCTGGTCATATCAATAAATATCATCTAATGAATGCAATTTAAAATAAATTGTAATATTCCTAGATATAAAATGATCTTATTTGCTGTATGTGTTTTGCAGTAGAGAATCTTCATAGACATGCAGTAAATAGGCGGGGGAGGATGGTGACATATCTGGAATTCTATACTCCCACCTGATTTTGTATACAGAGAATGATTTGTGCTTGGTATAGCAGACAAGGACACAAATGAAATGAAAATCATAAAGGCTGTAAACCGTACAGTGTTTGATAAACGGGGCAATAGAGCCACTAAACAAGTCCAACGGATTTCTCCTACAGATAATTTGTGTCCTCTTGTCACATAAGTTATAGAGAGCCTAAGGTTATTTTCATATAATTGCAAGCCCTATAGTTGTTTCTAAGCATAAGGTGCCTTGTGTGAACTTTGGCTGACTTTCTGTTTCCTCCAAATGTAGTAGCACGAACCGGTCACTAATCAAACCTGTAAGATAGTTTTAACCAATTTAAGCCTTGGCACCAGGGGCGGATTGGGAACTTAAAGTGGCCCTGGAAAAATTTCTGGAAGTGGCCTCGTGGGCGGGACCATATCAACTGTAGGCGGGGCAAGCACAAAAGGAGGCGGGATTAGTACAAAGTCGACTATGCCACCAGAGGCCTGTAAAGTGCTAGACTCCCCTTTACATAGCACCCTTCATCCAACATTCCCACCCATGGGACAAACATGTCCCTGGGCGGGACAGAACACTAAATCAGGACTGTCCCGCTAAAATCGGGACAGTTGGGTGGTATGATTATTGGTTCACCCACATAATGGCTGCCTTCTCTGTGTATGAGTGATGGGTACACTTTGACTAATACATAGTAAGTAGGACAATATGAGCAACTAAATTTAGCAGTAGTAAACCAGTAACAGAAAATGTCATCACAATATATAGTCATGGCCAAAATTTGAGAATGACACACATATTATTTTCACAAAGTCTGCTGTCTGTTTTTATGATGGCAATTTGCATATACCCCAGAATGCGGGATCGAGGCACCACCAGTGCATAGCTTTCTCAGTATTGGCAACACACAGTGAGGTGAAGACATTTGGAGGAAGTCCTGATGTCAAGAAGGCCAGCAAAGAAGCCACTTCTCTCCAGTAAAAACATCAGGGATAGAATGATATTCTGCAAAATGAACAAGGAATGGACTGCTGAGGACGGGGGTTAAGTAATTTTCTCTGATGAATCCCCTTTCAGATTGTTTGGGGCACCTGGAAAAATACTTGTCCAGAGAAGAAAAGGTAAGGACTACCATCAGTCCTGTATCATGCCAACAGTAAAGCATCCTGAGACCATTCATGTGTGGGGTGCTTCTCTGCCCAATGAGTGGGCTCACTCACAATTTTGCCTAAGAACACAGCCATGAATAAAGAATGGTACCAAAACATCCTCCAAGAGCAACTTCTCCCAACCATCCAAGAACAGTTTGGTGGTGAACAATGCCTTTTCCAGCATGATGGACACCTTACCATAAGGCAAAAGTGATAACTAAGTGGCTCAGGGATCAAAACATCAAAATTTTGGGTCCATGGCCAGGAAACTCCCCAGACCTTAATCCCAGTGAGAGCTTGTGGTCAATCCTCAAGAGGCAGGTAGACAAACAAAAACCCACAAATTCTGACAAACTCCAAGCATTGATTAGGCAAGAATGGGCGGCCATCAGTCAGTATGTGGCCCAGAAGTTGTTTAACAGCATGCCAGGGCAAATTGCAGAGGTCTTCAAAAAGAAGGGTCAACACTGCAAATATTGACTCTTTGCATAAAGTTAATGACATGGTCAATAAAAGCCATTGACACTTATGAAATGCTTGTAATTTTACTTCAGTATACCATAGCAATATCTGACAAAAAGGTCTAAAAGTTTGTGAAAACCAATACTAGTGTCATTCTCAAAACATTTGGCCATGACTGTACATATTTGTGTTTATTTAATAACAGGGTGCAAAGGAACTGCCAATATAGAAAAATACAGTTGGCAGACTGTCCTGCTCTCTCTTACCTGTTCTTGCTGCTTTCCCTACCTGTGGTTTCTGGTGTCTCTTGCTCAGTTTGCCGCTTGTCTGCTTCCTGAAATGCTGGGGGCCCTATCTAGAAAAGAAAATGGGTACATGAAATTTAGAAAACTCTAAGGAGCTCTGGTGTTAAATCAAAATAACTCACATATAATGATAAGGCGTCCCTCCAACCCCAACATTAAAATACTAGCTTTCACATTGATTAAATAAACCTCCCTCCAAGAGCCCCAGCAATAAATTAATAGCATTTACATTTAATAAATATAACCATTTCTCACAACTATCCTGGCATTAAATAATTCATATTCAAATTTAATAAATGGACCTCATTGTCCGCAAACTCACCCCCACATTCAATTAATAGCCCCCAAACCACCCCATTTTAAATTAATAGGCCCCACTATTAAATTACATTACCCCATCACCCCACAAACAAAATAGCACCTATTAGCCACCACCTACCTCACACCCACATTACATTGCCACACGCCCCCTTGTCATCACACATAGCACTGACATCAGCCCCCCCTTCACACACACACACACACAACACTGACATCAGCCCCCCCTCACACACACAACACTGACATCAGCCCCCCCTCACACACACACAACACTGACATCAGCCCCCCCTTCATACACACACAACACTGACATCAGTCCCCCCCCTCACACACACACAACACTGACATCAGCCCCCCCCTCACACACACACACTACTGACATCAGCGCCCCCACTTCACACACACTGTACTGACATCAGCCCCCCCCTTCACACACACTGTACTGACATCAGCCCCCCCCTTCACACACACTGTACTGACATCAGCCCCCCCTTCACACACACTGTACTGACATCAGCGCCCCCCTTCACACACACACTGTACTGACATCAGCGCCCCCCCTTCACACACACACCTGTTATCAGCGCCGCCCCTTCAAACACACACCTGTTATCAGCGCCCCCCCTTTATACACACACCTGTTATCAGCGCCCCCCTTCAAACACACACCTGTTATCAGCGCCCCCTTCATACACACTGTACAGACATCAGCCCCCCTTCACACACACACTACTGACATCAGCGCCCCCCCCCTTCACACACACTGTACTGACATCAGCCCCCCTTCACACACACTGTACTGACATCAGCCCCCCTTCACACACACACACACCTGTTATCAGCGCCCCCCCTTTACACACACACACCTGTTATCAGCGCCCCAACTTCACACATACTGTACTGACATCAGCCCCCCTTCACACACACACCTGTTATCAGCCCCCTCTTCACACACACTGTACTGACATCAGCCCCCCCTTCACACACACACCTGTTATCAGCACCCCCACTTCACACTTACCTATCATCCGCTTCCAGCCGCGCTTTCTGCTCTTCTCACATGGGACGGCACCTGTCACATGATGCACGTCCCATGTGATACTTAGCTGTTACAGGATAGGCCACGCAGAGGGGGAGGGAGGGACAGATCCGCGGCCACTAGAAGGAAGGTGGCTGGTCCCGGGGAAAGGGGCCAGCCATTTTCCTTGTTTAAAAAAAAAAAAACAGGCGGCACACGGGCGGCCTCAGGTCATCGGCCTACCGGTATAATTCCCGGTAGTGCCTATGACCAATCTGCCCCTGCTTGGCACTACCTTTCTACATCGGCTTGATCAGCATATTTTCCTGAAACGACAAACCAATGCACACTCCCAATTCAGATCTTGTGCATAAGCAACAAAACAAACATTTTAGTTCTTGGCAATGTGATCACTGTGACAGTCAAAAAAAAATAAAAATGATATACCGATCAGCCACGACATTACAAGTGACAAGTGAAGGGAATAACATTGATTATCTTATTACAATGGCACCTGTCAAGGTATGGTATATATTAGGCAACAAGTGAACTATCAGTTCTTAAAGATGATATGTTGGAAGCATGGAAAATGGCCAAGTGTAAGGATCTGAATGACTTTGACAAGGGTCAAATTATGATGGCTAGATGACTAGGTCAGAGCGTCTCCAAAACGACAGGTCTTGGACTCCCAAGGATCATTGATGCACGTCAGGTGAGAAGGCTAGCCCGTCTGGTCCAATCACACAGAAGAGCTACTATAGCACAAATTGCTGAAACAGTTAATGCTGGCTATGATAGCATGGTAGCCACAGACAGGTCCACCAGGCGGAGGTGGAATGCCTACAATGGACACGTGAGCACCAGAACTGAACCGTGGAGGAATGGAAGAAGGTGGTCTGGTCTGATGAATCGCGTTTTATTTTACATCATGTGGATGGCCGATTGCATGTGCGCCTTTCACCTGGGAAAGAGACGGTACCAGGCTGAACTATGGGAAGAAAGAAAAGTGGCAGAAGCAGTTTGATGCTCTGGACAATGTTCTGTTGGGAAACCTTGGGTCCTGGCATCGTGCGGATGTTACTTTGACACGTGCCTCCTACCTTAATATTGTTGTAGACCAAGTACACCCCTTCATGGCAACGGTATTCCCTGATGGCAGTAGCCTCTTTCAGCAGGGTAATGCGACCTGTCATACTACAAACATTGTTTAGGGATGGTTTGAGGAACATGACAAAGAGTTCAAGGAGTTGACTTGGACTGCAAATCCCCAGATCTCAATCTGTGGGATGTGCTGGAAAAATAAGTCCGAGCCATGGAGGCTATACCTTGCAACTTACAGAATTAATGGATCTGCTGCTAATGTTTTGGTGCCAGATACCACATGACATGGGGTGGGACTTGCACAATATTAAGCAGGTGGTTTTATTGTTGTGGCTAATTGGTGTATGTATTAGTTTGGCTTGAGTGCAGAAAAAAAAGGGTTTTGTTTTAGATTTAATTTTTAGTATCTAGAATTGCTACTCCTTGCATTCATGTGAGCAGGTATACACTATGATCTTATCTGATGAAGGAGGGCCTAAAATTCCTGATTGGAATTCCAGGGGAGAGGGCTGCTGATTGCAAGTGGAATGCAAAGCAGATAGTCTCAAACACCTTACAGCAGTGTGCAGTATGTTCTACACAACATTTTCCTACGTGGTCAGGCCACAATATGCAAACTCCATGGATGAATGTGCAATAAACAGCTTTGCAGCTTTGAACAAATACATTTTCTGAAGATGATTATTACTGGCCAGCTTTTGAAAGAAACTGCAGTGCAGACAAAGCTGTATACCTAGTATTTTTTAACACACAAAAAAAAACACATTTTCTATTTTTGAAAAAGAACATTATTGGAAACATACATCTATGTCCAAAATAAAGAAAAATGTGTCTCGGCTTTAATAAGTTCATCACTAAGACATCAGAAATATGTTTCTATCCTACCTCATGCACCTGCTTTGTATATTGCCTGGATACTCCCTATTGAATTGTTTTCTACCCATTCGTTCTAAAACTGACTTTTCACAATGTTCTTACATTTATTTTTGATGCTGTTTCTGACCACCCTTCATCATTATCATAAACATTTATGTATATGGCACCAGTATGTTCCATGGCGCTTTACAATTGTGAACAAATACAGGGTAATACAGATAGAGAGGTTAAAGGGCCCTACTTGCAAGCTTACAATTTATAGGACAATGGGAGTTTGATACATGAGGTTAAGTGCTACATATTGCATATTGGTCCAGCCAGATTGCAAAGGTTTAAAGTGCTTAGTGGACTATATGATTCAGGCACACACCAATGTTGGTCAGAGGGTTGTTGTGTTGTGTGAACATTGTAAAGGGTGGTAATAGGGTACCTTAGAGAAGTTAAGAGGGTGGTTGAGGAGTTTTATAAGCTTGTCTGAAACAGTGGGTTTTCAGAGAACGCTTGAAGATTAAAGAAAAGTCTCATTGTGCAAAGGAGGGAATTCCACAAAGTTGATGCAGCCCAAAAAAAGTCCTGGGAATGGAAGCATGTAATGAGTATGTATAAGAGATGCAGATTTTGTGTAGAATTGAGGTGTCAAGCTGGGAGGTATTTTGAGAACAGTGAAGAGATGTATGCTGGTGCAGTTTTGTTGATAGATTTGTGTCAGTAGAAGTATTTTCTATTGGATTCGCTAAAAAAACAGGCAACCAATGTAGAGACTGGCAGAGCTGATTAGCAGTGGAAGAACAATTTGCAAAGAATCCACTTTAAACTCATTATGACTATTTACCTCATACCTTCATTTCCAGGTGCACTTTTTTTGGTATTCACCACAGTTACTAACAATCTTTATGCTTTCTCGTGAATACTCTGTATAACAACTTACTCCCTTTGTCACTCCTGCTTTGCGATCTCCCTATTTACAGCTACCCTTACCAATTCCTTTTACTCTCATCCCTTTCATTCCACATATCACCTTCCTTCTTACCACCACTCAATGCACACATTTATCCACCCTCCTACTTACTCCATCTCGCCTCTCTCCAACATCTCATCTCCGTTCATCCTTCCACCATAAAAATTTCCCAACCACCATATGCCTCCAACCTCAAACTTATCTCTCTACTTTCCCATCGACCCTTTTCTTGCACACTCTGGAGCACTTGCTTTGTCTGCAAGAAACTAACATAGATCCACTTTCACGGCTATTTTCATAAGCTTGTAGAATGGGTGGTATAGGTCTTCACCTGTAGCAGCCGCCTTTCCTGTAAAGCTTGTTGCGCTCACAGGTACTCAGATCCCCCCAGTTCTTATGCTCTGTGTAGTACAAGCTTATGGATATTACCCTAGCGTGGGTAAGAGGATGACGGCAGAAGATAAGCGAAGTTAGAGACAGGCCGAGGTCATAGGGCACAAGCAGGTAGGGAGGTGAGGTCCAGGCAATGGGTCAGGTCCAGCAGAAAGACAGTATATCCGGGTCACAGGCAGAAGTCAGGGTCGCCAGCAATAAATCATGGTCCAACAAACAAGGCAAGGGTCATACACAAAAGGGTCTATCCAGAAGAACAGGAACAAAGTACAGGAGAAGGTCAACAGCCAGGAAACTGAACGCTATACCCGGCAGGAAGGCTAAGCCCTCCCTGCCTTAAATACCTAGACTGCCCAATCAGAATTAAGGAAGTGCTGGAGGTTTTAATCGGCCACCTGAGGCAGTAAATAGATAATCTGCACCTGCGCCCGGCTGCCTCTAATGCCGGGATGCAGGACTGTCAGAGCGTCCCAGCCTGGACCTAGAAACCGGTAGTGACGTCCTGGCTGATGCTATGACGTCCCGCAAGCAGGAGAAAAGAGCCGCGGATCGCTGCAGCTCGTAACATCCACAATATATTTCTCTTTAACTCCTTGCCATTACTGATATCTGGCTCCCCCCTCCGATACTACTTCCCCTGCTTTTCTCTCCAATGGAAGTCTCTCCTTTACCAACACTCCTCTATCCAATGACTGACAGGGTGGTGAAGCAGGCTTCCTATTGACCCCTCGGCTGCACCTTTCAAATCATCCCCCGGAATTCTCCATTTTCTTCTCCTTTTCTTAAGTCCATACTATGTGTCTTTATCTCCAGCTCTGCATTGCTTTCATGTATTACCAGCCCAGGCCCATTATCCCGCTTCCTTGACAACTTTGCAGCCTGGCAACATGTAGACTGTCTTGATTGATCCTCTTCTCTGCCTCACTGCTCTCTCTTATTCTGCAGTCTCTTTCAACAAGAGCTCACTCACCACAACTGTTAATGAGGCAGGCCCATTCACCACACATCTCTGGATATCGAAATCCTAACCCTGGCACTCCCAAAAAAAAACACCTTCAAAAGTGCTCCCAGTAGAGTAGACTTCTCTTCAATGCTTCCCGCCTCAAACTCATTCCACCTCCTAACTCACCAATGCTTGTCTGCACCTAGCTCACTTCTTAAACCTGTCCTTCTCCACTGACACCTTCCCCTCCATCTTCTAATATGCTCTCATCTCTTCTATCCTCAAGAAACAGCCTGTTGAACCTACCGTCCCATTTCTTTCCTCTCTTTTTCCACTATCTCTTCACTCACTCTACAATTGGACTTCCAGCCTCTACTCTCCACCAAGACTAGCATCACTAAAGTGACTAATCATATACTCATGGCTAAGTCGAAGGGTCACTTCTCCCAACTCATCCTCCCGACCTCTCTGCAGCTTTTAATACAGACAACCACCCTCTCATGTTTCTATTTTTGGCTCTCTGCTTTTCTTTGTGAACACTCAGCCAGGCACTACCAATTCATACACAAATCTACCTGTCCTCTCTCTTATCCCATGTGTCCAACTGCCTCTGCTATCTCGATGTCCCAACACTACCTAAATGTCAGCATGTCCAAAACGCAGTTCATTATCTTCCATCCTCCTGATGTTATAAACCCTCCTCCACTATCCCTTAGCGTTAACAATATCACTTCCATGTTTCCCAAATTGGCTGCCTTGGTTAATTCCTTTTCTTCACTTCATAAATCCGCTCCCTGTGCTCTCCTCCTTCGAAACATTGGCAAAATAAGCCCCTTTCTCAGTCAGGACATTACAAAAACCCTTATTTATTACTCCCAATTATGGAAACCTCCTACTAGCTGTCCTTGCCACAATACCTTTTTTCCCTCTGCAATCCATCCTAACTGCAGCAGCGAGACTGACCTTCCACTCCCGCAGCTCCAAATCTCTTGTGCCACCCTGCAAATCCGTGCCCTGGCATTTTATTTCCTCCAGAATTCAATTTAAGTATCTCACACTCACCAACTTTTCCCTTTCATACATCTTATACCTCAGCACGAAATATCATGCCACGTAATTACCTCTTCAAAGAATTCGCCCATAGTGCTCCTCACTTACGGAACTTATCTAACCCACCTGATCACTCTCACAACCTTGAATCATTTAGGCTCTCTCAAAACCTACTACGTCTTTAATCTAGCCTATCCACATCTGATACTAGTCCTTTTGCATGTTCCATCAGTTCCAGCCCCATGCCTGCTCCACCTCCCACGAGTTCCTACCCTTTCAGCACTGTTGTCTCCCTCTACAGTCATGGCCTAAAATTTTGAGAATGACACAAGTATTGGTTTTCACATAGTTTGCTGCTTCAGTGTTTTTAGACCTTTTTGTCAGATGTTGCTATAGTATACTGAAGTGAAATTACAAGCATTTCATAAGTGTCAAAGGCTTTTATTGACAATTACATTAAGTTTATGCAAAGAGTAAATA
Organism: Mixophyes fleayi; assembly: GCF_038048845.1. Lineage (NCBI taxonomy): Eukaryota > Metazoa > Chordata > Amphibia > Anura > Limnodynastidae > Mixophyes > Mixophyes fleayi. The sequence goes on from NC_134409.1 coordinate 98,196,224, forward strand.
TTTGCTGTGTTGACCCTTCTTTTTGAAGGAATTCGCCCTGGCATGCTGTCAATCAACTTGTGGGCCACATACTGACCTATGGTCGTCCATTCTTGCCTAATCAATGTTTGGAGTTTGTCAGAATTTGTGGGTTTTTGTTTGTCCACCCGCCTCTTGAGGATAGACCACACGTTCTCAATGGAATTAAGGTCTGGGGAGTTTCCTGGCCATGGACCCAAAATTTTGATGTTTTGATTCCCGAGCCACTTAGTTATCACTTTTTGCCTTATGGCAAGGTGCTCCATCATGCTGGAAAAGGCATTGTCTGTCACCAAACTGTTCTTGGATGGGTGGGAGAAGTTTTTCTTGGAAGATGTTTTGGTGCCATTCTTTATTCATGGCTGTGTTCTTGGGCAAAATTGTGAGTACGCCCACTCCCTTGTCTGAGAAGCAACCACACACATGAATGGCCTAAGGATGCTTTACTGTTGGCATGACACAGGACTGATGGACCTTTAGTTCTCCAAACAAGTGTTTTTCAAGATGTCCCAAACAATCTGAGAGGGGATTCATCAGAAAAAATGATTTTACCCCAGTCCTCAGTAGTATAATCCCTGTACCTTTTTTCAGAGTATCAGTCTGTCCCTGATGTTTTTCCTGGAGAGAGGTGACTTCTTTGCTTACATTTTTTACACCATGCCTTACTCCAAAAGTCTTCGCTTCACTGTGCGTGCAGATTAGAGATGCTCACTGACCCCAGTGTTTTGGTTTTGGATCTGCATTACCGTCGTGTTTTGGTTTTGGTTTTGCCAAACCGTGATTGCGTGTTTTGGTTTTGTTTTGCTATTTTGTTTAAAAATCAATATTTTTGGGCCTAAAATGACCAAATTTAGTGCTCCACCTGTTTCTTGGATAAGTAATGTAATTGTAAAGCTAATAAATAATCCAAAAACAGTTTAATTCCTGGTAGGCCTTCATTAATTCTACACACAGACCAGATTGTCTTCCTCTCCATCTATGAATATTGGCAATGCAGCCATCGTCTTTGGATGTATATTACACCCTACACTTATACTTAAATATGTAGAGAAATGGACAAAGGCAGTTTGGTTTCTGTCTCTCTAGGCCCCTCTCCAGTTGTAGGAAATACAAAAAAATGCAGCCGTTCTAGACTGTACAATATTAATTGAAATGGAGAAAGCCAGTTTGGTTTCTGTCTCTCTAGGCCCCCCTCCACTCATATAAAATACCAAAAAATTCAGCCGTTATAGATTGTACAATATTAAGAGAAATGGACAAAGACAGTTTGGGGTCACTCTGTGTATGACACCCTAGCCTTAAGGAGAAATTGCCCGAACAGCAGCCTTTCAAGACGGTACGTGATATGGAAATGCCCCAAGTCCCTTTCCTCTTTGGGGGTAGATTGCACCCTACACTTACATAGAAACTTTTAAAAAGATGTTATTGTCATCATCTTCAGCTTCATCCTCACCCTCTTCAGTGTGTACGTCATCTTCACAGACTATCAATTCATCGCCGCTTGAATCTGCCATTAGAGAACAGTTAGTGCTTGGATGGATGGTGAAGGCCTTCCTCCTGGAAGATGTAGTTCATTTTTATAAACATCATTTTCTCCACATTTTTGGGAAGTAACCTTCTACGGCGATCACTGACTAAGTTCCCTGCTGTGCTGAACACTCGTTCAGAGTACACACTGGAGGGTGGGCAGCTTAAGTATTGAAAAGCAAGTTTGTACATGGATTTTCAAATGGCCTGCTTTTCTTCCCAGTAAGGAAAGGGACTGTCTGACATTTCCATATCAATTACCTCTTGAAAGTAATCCTCCACCATCCTTTGCATGTTAATACTCATATTGGATGGAGTTATGGGCAAGGTCACACATTTTTTTGAAAAATCCTTCAAACCAGCCCAGGGGGTAAATGTATCAAGCTGAGAGTTTTCCGGCGGGTTTGAGAAACCAATCAGATTATAACTATCATTTATTTAGTACATTCTACAAAATGATAGCTAGAATCTGATTGGTTGCTATAGGCAATATCTCCACTTTTCAAACCCGCCAGAAAACTCTCAGCTTGATACATTTACCCCCAGATGTTAAACTGTTCTGGTCTGCCTTCTGCGTGCCCCCTGCTTTTTTTTTTTTTTTTTTTGAAAATTAAATTTTTTACGAGCAGCAGCTGCATGAGAAACTGAAGGAGGACATGTCGTCAAGCCAAGGCCCAGTTCAGCGGACAACTTGCTGAGCAATAGCTCCTTGCAAAAGTTCACATCTCGTTAATTTTGAAACCTTGGATCAAGCACAGTGGCCAAAACGTACTGATCCGAGCTCAAGATCTTAATAACTCGATCATTATGAAGCAAATTAAGTACTTGATCGACAAGGCCAACATACTTTGCGGAATTGCTTGCCTTCATCTCCTCCCTCAGTTTCTCAAGCTGCTTTTCCAATAGTCTAATTAAAGGAATGACTTTGCTCAAACTAGCAGAATCTGCACTCACTTCACAACTTCAAATGGTTTCAGCACCTTGCACAGCACTAAAAGGATTCCCCACTGTGCAAGAGTGAAATACATGCCCCCTCCTTTCCCAATGTCATGGCTTGTGCAATACGCTTGGATGGCTTTGCACTGTTCCTCCATCCTCTGCAGCATGTACAGGGTGGAATTCCACCTAGTTACCACCTCCTGCTTAAGTTGGTGGCAGGGCAAGTTAAACTGCTCTTGGAACTGCTGCAATCTCCTACATGCTGTGGCCGAATGCCTGAAATGGCCTGAAATCTTACAGGCCACCGAAAGCATCTCCTGCACCTCACAGTTATTTTGTAGGAAGCTCTGCACCACCAAGTTGATGGTGTGAGCAAAACAGGGAATGTGCTGGAAATCACCCAGCTGTAATGCCCGCACTATATTGTTGGCGTTATCAGAAATGTCATATCCTGGGGAGTGTCCAAGTGGTATAAGCCATGTATCAATCACATCTCTTAGTTTACGTAACAAATTATCAGCTGTATGCCTGTTAGTGAAGCCGGTGATACAAGGAGTGGCCTGCCTGTGACAAATGTTACGTAGTGGTGTACATGATGCTGCTGCTGTTCCTGCTGGTGAAGGTGAATGACCAACCCAGTGGGCTGTCACAGTCATATAGTCTTTGGTTTGACCACTTCCACTTGTCCACATATCTGTGGTTAACTGGACAGTGGGCAGAATGGCATTATTCAGCGCAATCTCTACATTTGTACACACTTTTTGGTATAGTTGTGGAATAGCTTTACAGGAAAAATGGTGTCGCGATGGAATTCTGTAACGCGGACACAAAACCTGAATTAACTGTAAAAAACCAGCTGCGTTTATTGTGGATATTGGACACAGATCTAACACTAACATGGCAGCCATGGCGTCTGTGATTCGCTTGGCGACTGGGTGACTGCTGTCATATTTGCTTCCCCTAGCAAATGATTGTTTTACAGTTAATTGTTGAAATGTAGGACTGCTCTTTTTCTTGGCCTTCCTCTGGGCTGACGATTCACCCCCAGCAACAGCAGCAGCAGTGGGACCAACGCTTTCTTCAGAGGAATCAATAAGAGTGCAGGAGTCATCCAGCCTTAATAAGTGGGATGCAGGGCTAACTCCGAGCGCTACTGAGGCTATTGATGAGGATGGTGTGGTGGGTGTATTTTGTAACCGTCAGGATGTCGGTGAGCGGAGGGTCCTAGCTGATGATGGAGTGCTTGTAATTTTTTTGGAAGAACTTTTAGCTTTTCCCAACACTTTGCCATGAACTCTCGTCAAATGCCGTAACATAGACGAGGTTCCAAGATGGTTAAGGTCCCTCCCTCGACTGACTGTGGCTTGACAAACACTACAAATGGCTATACAGTTGTCTGGATTGGGGTAGAAATAATTTCACACATAAGTTGATTTTTTTTGTTTTATGGCCTGGCATGACAATTTTCTTGTCACGTGCCAGAATTGCTGCCACTGGTGCAGGACTGACACAAACAACCTCATCCGCGCCCTCGTCGCCTCCACAAATCTCCCCCTCATCCTCAATTTGTGTATCACCGGCTACACTCAGGCTGTTCAGGCACACATCAGCAGATAAGGGTAAGTTAAAGGCCGATTCTCATTCTCTCTTAATAATAAAAAAAAAAAAAAACCACATCACTGAAAATACTACCAATTTCATAGATTAACAACAATTATAATTGAAATCTGATTGTGTCTCTGAAGCTGAACTTAATTCAGTTCCTTAATACATCTTTCCGTACCATCAGAGAGTTTGCATAATTATTCACCACCATTACCACACTCACATCAATTTGAGAGAAGCGATGATTGGGTTGCTTTTTATTTAATGAACCAGCTTATTGTGGGTTCAAGTTCCTAATGCTATCTCTGAAACTGAAAGTAACCATCATAAAAATTGATAATTCAAGATCATTAAAGCTTTATGTTTAAAAACTGTGCAAGCATCCAAGCTGTGTCTGAAGTCACTATATAGTCAACTAATTGTGATTAATTTACCTTTGCTGTGTATTAATATACATTTGAGCTGTTGGTAGTTTTGATGTTTCATAATAATTCTTTTGTCTATAGACATTGTACATGAAAAAAGAGGATTTATGTACTTACGTTAAATCCGTTTCTCTGATTCCGTCTGGGGGACACTGCTTACCATGGGGTTGTGGAGGGGAGCTTGGGAGTTGGCACCTAACTAGTTAACTTTAGTACTGCTGACAAACCCCTCCCCTCTACAATCCCCCTGCCTCTTCCTGTCCAGTTAGTTTTAACAAGCCCAAGGATAAAAAGGGCAGTCACACAAGAGCACACAGAAGAATAACAGAAGGGAGGGATCGCAGTGTCCCCCAGACGGAATCAGAGAAACGGATTTAACGTAAGTACATAAATCCTCTTTCATCCGGTCTGGGGGACACTGCTTACCATGGGGACGTTCTAAAGTAGCCCCCTAAGGGTGGGACTACTCCGAAAATCCCACTCGTAAAGCACTACGAGCGAAATCTGCATCAGCTGATGCAAAAACATTAAACTGATAAAATGTTGTAAAGGTGTGGACAGAGGACCAGGTGGCTGCCCTGCAAAGCTGGTCTGCAGAAGCTCCATTTCTTGCTGCCCACGAAGCCCCTACCGATCTGGTGAAATGGGCTGTAAGTCTCTCCGGCACAGGACGGCTAGCCTTTATATAAGCATGTCTGATGGTAGACGTAATCCATCTAGCGATGGATTGTTTTGAGGCTGGCCAGCCTCTCTTATTAGCATCATAAAGGACAAACAGAGTCAGTCCGTCTAATCTGGGAAGTTCTTTTAACATAAATGCGGAGAGCCCTAACCACATCTAACTTTTACATCGAGTGCTGATCCGCATGACAAGTGGATGAGAAAACCGGAACTACTATTTCCCGGTTTAGATGAAAAGCCGAAACTACCTTTGGAACAAAGGAAGGAAGGGTTCTTAACACCGCTCTGTCCTCGTGGAAAACCAAAGGTTCCCGACAGGACAGGGCTCCTAATTCAGAAACTCTACGAGCAGAAGCAATAGCCAGAAGAAAGAGGACCTTCCAGGTCAACCACTTTAAATCTGCCCTGCTCAATGGCTCGAAGGGAGGCCCCTTGAGCATGTCCAGAACCAAGTTGAGATCCCATGGAGCCGTAGGAGGGACATAAGGAGGCTGTATATGCAGAACTCCTTGGAAAAAAAAGTCCTAATATCTGGCAAATCAGCTAATTTCGTATGAAAAAATACTGAAAGACCTGAACCTTTAGGGAGCCTAATCTAAGGCCTGCTTCTAGGCCATCCTGAAGGAAAGCTAACAAGCGAGGGAGACGAAAGGAGGACGAGTGGCATGTCCTATTTTCGCACCAGCTAATGTAGGCCTTCCAAATCCGGTGATAGATGAAACTGGTTTCCTGGCTCGCATCATTGTTTGTATTACACTGGAAGAAAAACCTCTAGCACTCCAGAGGCTGGCTTCAACAGCCATGCCATTAAATTGAGCGGAGGTAAATTCTGGTGATGGAATGGACCTTGAAGAAGGTAGTCTCGATACGGAAGGCGGAATCCCGGACCTTCCGCCATAGATATTATCTCTGCGAACCACACACGCCGTGGCCAGAAGGGAGCTACTAGAATTACTAGTAGAGAGCCCTGCCGTACTCGTCTAAAAAGACACGAGGAAGCATGGGGATCGGAGGAAACAGGTATCCAAACCTGAATTCCCATGACATTGTCATGACGTCCACTGCCACCGCTAAAGGATCTCTTACCCTTGCGCAGAACCTGTGAACCTTTCTGTTGTGTCTGGAGGCCATGAGGTCTATGTCTGGAAGACCCCACCTGTGGACCAGAGATTGGAAGACTTCCAGGTGTAGTGACCACTCCCCCGCCATCATTTGGTTTCGACTTAGATAGTCCGCCTCCCAGTTTTCTATTCCTGGAATGAAAACTGCTGATATTGCCGGAACATATAGCTCTGCCCAAACCAATATTTGGGCTGCGATATCCATCGCCGCTGCGCTCCTAGTTCCTCCTTGTCTGTTGACATATGCCACGGCCGTGGCATTGTCGGACTGGATTCTGACCGGGTGGCCCTGAAGAAGGGACTGTGCTCCCCGGAGGGCCAAAAGAATGGCCTTCAATTCCAATACATTTATTGGGAGAGCAGACTCCTGAACCGACCACCGTCCCTGGAGCCGGAGGTGCAGGATTACCGCCCCCCAACCTTTCAAGCTGGCATCTGTCGTGGCTATAATCCACGACCATGGTGCGAAAGATCTGCCCACATTCAAGTGATCCTGGCACAGCCACCACTGAAGAGATATTCTCGCCCTCTGAGATAGAGAGATCTTTTGAAGTTCCAGGTGTAGGTGTGATCCTGACCACTTCGACAATAGGTCCCACTGGAAACATCGAGAATGGGCTCGACCGAAGGGAATGGTCTCGAAGGAGGCCACCATCTTTCCGAGTAGCCTCATGCACAAATGCATTGAGGGTTTGGGGGAAGACAGAACCTGAGTAGTTACCTTTTGAATTGAGGTGACCTTCTCTACTGGGAGAAATATCCACTGCTTGCTGGTGTCCATAATGAGTCCCAGGAACACCATGCGCTGACACGGAACCAACTGGGATTTCCTTGAATTTATCAGCCATCCGTGGCCCTCGAGAACCGCCTGGGTGAGGGATAGGTGATAGCCTAGGCAACTCTCTGTGGAAGCCTTGATGAGTAGGTCGTCCAAATAAGGAACGACCTGAACACCCTGCAGGTGAAGACATGCTGCCATTACCGACATAATCTTTGTGAAAACCCTTGGCGCTGTTGAGAGGCCAAAGGGGAGGGCCCGAAACTGATAGTGAACTGATCCCACCGAAAATCTGAGAAGGGACTGATGGTGGATCCAAATGGGAATATGGAGATACGCGTCCTTTAGATCTATGGACGCTATGAACTGATCTTTCTCTAGGCCGTTTATTACTGACCTTAGAGATTCTATCCAAAACTTGTCCACCCTTAAGTGAACATTGAAGCCCTTTAGATTTAAGATAGGGCGAAAGGAGCCGTCCGGCTTCGGGACTAGGAATAGGTTGGAATAAAACCTTGTTCCTATCTGGCAATCTGGAACCTTGGCGATGACCCTCTGAGCTAGAAGAGAATCTACACAATCCTGTATAGCCTGTCTTTTTACTGGATTTCGGGAAAGAGGGGCCTGGAAGTAACAGCGTGGAGCCGGGCCTGAAAGGTCTATTTTGTACCCCTCTGAAATAATTCCCCGAATCCAAGGATCTTGGGAAGACGCTGCCCACTGTTCGTAAAACAGAGACAGACGTCCCCCCACAGGCACCCCCTGCAATACAGGGTGGTCGTCAGGACGCAGGCTTCTCCTGAGATTTAGGGGCCTGGCGTTTGGATGCAAACGAGGACCTCCCTCTGGTAGAGGAGCCTCTGGAATTGGATTGCCTGCCTCTAAAGGACTGTCCCCTATGGGGAGAGGCCCCACGAAAGGGCTGACGAAAGGAGCTACCCCTCGGGGCACGGCTCCTGCTAGCATAGACTGGCAAGGACGTGCTCTTGCCCCCCGAGGCCTGGGAAATAAGGGTATCTAATTCCGGGCCGAACAAACCTGCAGCCGAGAAGGGGATAATTTCAACGGACCTTTTCGATTCCGCATCACCTTCCCAGGATTTCAACCAAAGCGTCCTTCTGGCTGAAATGGAGGCCGCCTGAATGGAAGAGGAGACTGCCGCTGAGTTCTGGGCTGCTTCATAAATATACCCCGAAGCCTCCTTTAGGTGTAAGGCTAGGGGAAGAAATTTGGAGTCCTGTAAGGCCTCAGCTAGCTGGTCTGCCCATGCCTCCATGGCTCTAGCCACCCAGGCCGAGGCAAATGTGGGTCTAAAGGCAGAACCCGCAGCCGCAAATATGGATTTGAGCTGTGATTCAACCTTGCGGTCATTGGCGTCCGGCAGGGACGCTGAACCCGGGGCTGGGAGTAAAGTATGTTTTGCGAAGCGAGCAATGGGAATGTCCACCTTGGGAATACTTTCCCAGCGAGCCACTTCTTCCTGTAAGGGATACAGGGAAGAGAACCTCTTGGGGATAGAAAATCTTTTATCGGAATGTTTCCATGCCCCTTCAGCGATATCTCTAAGTTCCGCGGAGGGAGGAAAACGGCTGGCCTTCCTCTTGGCCTTTTTAAAGAGACTTCTGTCTCTGGGGGTTACATCTTCCGGTTCCGGGAGATCCAACGCCTGTCTTACCGCTAAAACCAAATAGTTTACAAATTGGCCCTTAGACACTTCTCCCTGCTCAGAGGAATGACCTTGGTCAGTGTCCGAATAAATTTCCCCTTCTTCTTCAGACTCCTCCTCAGAATCTGAGAGGGTCAATAGGGGATTAACATATCTAGGCCTTTTTCTTTTAGCAGGCGGGGTACTAGAGGGGTCAAAGTAGCTGGTTAAGCTTATTCAGCCCTCTGATAAAAGCTGTAGACCATGCCGGTTCTGTAGCAACCAGGGCTGGGTCAGTCTGTAATGAGGATGGTCCCGGCAAACTCAAAGCACTAGAACCTGAGGAAGCCGGGGGGTCTGACTGTAAACTTGCATTACTAGCCACAGAAGTTGCCACAGTAGTCAGCAACTGGTTAGACTGAAGGACCATTTGAGCTAAAGAGCTAACCGACTGCGTAAGGGAGGTAACCCAGGCCGGTTCCACCGACGGTGGGACTGAAACCTGCGGTATCTGTGCAGTGGAAGCCTCTGCTTCGCATGTCGTGCAGAGCGCCAACGGGTCCCTCTGAGCACTAGGTAATTTAACATTACATTTTGAAGATGTGAAATATTTTGGCATAGGGCCCTTTCCCTTATCTGTCATATTTATAAAGGAAGGCACACCAAGCACACAGAGTAATAAAAAAATCTAGCTGAATATACAGATAGATAGTTAATATAGAGAGTAAATAAGCAATGAAAAACAGAGCAATACCAAGTAAACAACTGATATATTCTAAAAGTTGTACTTGAAATAGTAAACACCATAAATATCAATGGCTAGTAGGAGGCTATAATAGTAAACCTGCTAGCCCAGTATAACCACATCAGATATGTGTGTAAATAAAGGTGATACTTAGCCAAAGGCCACCCTGGGGAGCAGATCTGACAGCAGTCTCTGCTTTCTCCTCAGCTCTGTTCCTTTTCCCAGGCTTGTGCTGGCGCCAAAAGACCTGGGAAGGACCATCTCTCTCTCTGAAGGAAGGGGGGAACTCTATGTATTAGCTCCCCCTTGCTGTAGATCTTTTTTCCATGTCTTCTCCTTCTTCTTCAAAAGAACTATCATAATAGTGGCAGAGTGGTGGAGACCTCTAGGACAGAGGTCTCCGCAGCGGAAGGTATCCGACGCCCCCCTCCTATGACTGAGGGGGGAATCTTGGTTTAGCCCCTTCTCCTCGGCGCTTCTGCCGAAATCCAAGATGGCCGCCGCCATCTTCATTACCCGATAACCAGCGCTCTATGCCTGTAATGGCAGCGCCGGTTATCGGGGAGGCTATGGGAGTGCAGCGGTCCATGAGACCGCTTGTCACTCCCTTCAATCAGGCACCTTGTCTTCAGCCCCTGTCAGTGAGAACCGCTGGCTCTCTGCTGACAGGGGAATGCCTGCGCTGCCAAGCTGTGAGTGAGTTCTCTATATTAGAACACACTCCAGCACTGCCACCTAAAAAAGGAAAAAAGGAAAAGGAAAAAAATAAATTTTTAAACATTAAACTAAGCAGTAAAAAATAAGGCTGCCCAACTCCAGGGCACCTAAAAAAAACTGGACAGGAAGAGGCAGGGGGTTTGTAGAGGGGAGGGGTTTGCCAGCAGTACTAAATTAACTAGTTAGGTGCCAACTCCCAAGCTCCCCTCCACAACCCATGGTAAGCAGTGTCCCCCAGACTGGATGAAGGAGAAACACAGGTAACATGGGGGAGGCGCATCTGACATATTTTGTGTCTTAGTCGGAAGGACAATGATCCAACTTTAGGTAGACGCTATATTATTCAGGCCCCAACGCCACAGGGATATGTGGGCTAATGTGCCAGGCACACCGGCTCTACCCATAACATCTCCAGAAATATAATAAACCCTGTTTCTTTCCTATTACAGGTACAATGTATGAATATAATCTAAACTAGAAGTACAAGCTTTTCTCTTAGGAAATTGTGCACATAATTTAAATTGACACATCCAGCACTGTATGTGATGCAGTGCCACCCACTGAAATATCCAATTTAAAAAACAAGTGTTCACAAGGTTGGCTTCCACAGCAGGAACATTTACAAATGTCCCCATGTAATTTCTCACAGCTACCATATATAAATAAAAGGTTAATTTTGGAAAGTATTAAGAACCACTTTATTTCCACGATAAGGGCTATGCAAATGCATAACAGACAAGGCAGTCTTGAGATGGCCACTATACCTTCATACATTTCCTACACACAGTCACAGATACAAACATAAGCTAAAAATAAAAACATAAAGATACTTGAATGTTTTGAGCATTTTTATTAAAACATTTTCGTCCAACTGGTGTTAATTGTATCGTGTTGGTAGCTGTTGGTTGACCTCAAGTCCTTATAAATATTTTGTCTATGGGGAATCTTTTCAAGGTTTCTGGCTCATCTTCTTCAAGGTTTTATTGAGCTGTAAAATATTTCAATACACAACACAACTCAATTATTATAAAGGCGTTTCACAATCCCGTCCCACTCAGAACTAGCTATAATAGATCACTTGTATAGTGAACCATTTAATGCACTAAATTACTCAACTCTGATTATTGGATATAATCAATTTTTGCTCAACCACCATATTTTAGTCAAGGGCTGTTTAATATGTATTAAAAGAATATGCCCACTTTTGTAATGTATTTTATACATGTAATCGACCTACCTATCTACAATAGATAATCTATAGAGTTTTTGTTGCTAACCATTGCCTACAGAAAAGTGAATTTGTTGGCTGCTTCAGGGGGTCTTCTGATGTCCACTCAATAAGTGTTGGTGGGGCCAAGCATTGACTTTTACCCCCATACAGCGCTGGCCCATTAAAGTAGCCAGCAAGGCAATTTCTTTTAGTTTCTGGTGATGTTAGATATATTCTACTTCATAGTGTATACAGCATAACCAACAATTATAGAGAAGAACATAATTTACTTTTTCCCCTTTAAGTAGGTATTAAATACACAAGACTCACCAATTTTAGCGAGTCTTGTGTATTTAATACTTATTAAAATATCAGAATAGCACTTTTACACACGGTTGTGCCTAATCAAGGTGACGGGAAAAATGAGAGAACAGACCTAAACTTTGTATGACAGAAAAAAAGCATCATGGTATTTTCCCCCAGTGTTCTGCCATTAGTGTGTCACCCACTGCTGATGGAGTATTAACTATCTGTCTATCCGCAATACATTTCTAATTTAGTAAACATACACAATAAACAGTTAAGTGCTTCACTGCACATTATTCAACTACAGATCTATGAAATACCAGGAGACAAACAATGTAGAAAAGGTTTAAAAAACAAATTATATATATATATATATATATATATATATATATATATATATATATATATATATATATATATATATATATATATATATACATACATATATACATATATATATATACATATATACACATACACACACACACACACACATATATACATACACACATTAACCCGTGCATGATACTCATGCATTTTTTTTGTCAAATAATGTCAGTATACCAAATTTCAGGTCATTCAGATGAGCCCTCTCTGAGAAAATAGATTTTTCCACAGACACACACACACACTAACACACGCCGCCGCTACACATTCAGGGGCGGATCTAGAAAATGTTTGTTCCCCGGGGGGATGTTAGGGTGGGGCGATTTAGGCCCCGCCCCCTTTCCGATTTCTGAGGCTGCCGGGGGCTGCACAGTATGTGCAGGTCCGCTCGGCAGTGACAGTGTGTTTAAAACACAATCAGAGCAGCCGGGCAGCACACTGTCACTGCCGAGCGGACCTGCACATACTGTGCAGCCCCCGGCAGCAAACCCCTGCTAGGGGGGCGATTGCCCCGATCGCACCACCCTGGATCCGCCACTGTACACATGTGTTCATGAGGTAAAATTACCTCACGAAAATGAGTTTGACCCCTCAACTCGTCAATAATGTCAGTATACCAAATTTCAGCACTTTGAGTTTTTTTCCACACACACTAAGAATTTAGTAGGTCAGTTAACCCGTGCATGATACTCATGCATTCTAGTCAAATCAAGCTACTTAAGCTGTTAAAAACTCCCCACTGTCACCCCCGGCAACCACCAACCACTCCCAACTGTCACTTCTCCTTCAAGAAATATATAGGTCAGTGTATAACTCTGCCCAGCAGGTGGCGCTGCAGCTTTTTTTTTTTTCACACAGACAGACTAACACACGCCACTAGACACATACACATACACATACACATACACATACACATACACATACACATACACACATATACATATATATACATACATATACATACATATACATACATATATATACATACATATACATACATACATATATATACACATACATATACATACATACATATACATACATACATATACATACATACACATATATATACATACACACATATATACATATACACACATATATACATATACACACATATATACATATACACACATACACATATACACATATACACACATACACATATATATATATAAAATTAGACTTATATGGCCAGCAGAGAAATTAGCAAGGAGATGCAGATAATGATTGTTACTGAATTAACGGGAGGATCTAATGAGAATGACAAATCCTTACCTCTTCAAACTTATGTATCTGCCGTATGAAGAAATCTCCATACCGCCGAGCAACTTTGGTATCTGCGATATGAATCATGTCCTGAGGGAAAATAAAATGTTAAAGATGTAAGGTGTAAAATGCCTGCTAAAATATGGATTTCAATAAACTGACGGAGACTTGTACTCTTTTTTTTTTTTTTTTTTTAACATCAAGTCTGCTACTTTTGATCACCTTATCTATGTAGAAGTCAACTTCTGACGCAGATTGGAATTCTCCCTCCAGTGCAGAGATACCACTAGTCCACACCAGATTCTTCATCTTGTGTTTGAAAACAAGCAACTGGATACGGAACTCCTGCTCTGGCAGGTCCAAGAATCCTGCCAGCTTAGCCACTGGCATGGTGGTATACAACTTCAGAAAGCTGAAAGCAAAGGCGAAAAGGTGAGGAAACGTATGATGGAAACAATCTCCAAGAAGGTCACAGGAAGAGAGACTGACCTGCGGATGGTGGACAGCTGGGCCTGCTGTTGAACTTCATCCAGAAAGACTTTGAGCTGTTGCAGATACGGTTCCTTGTGATAGTTGGGATGAACATTGTCATAGTTCGGTACAACTGGTGACAGGAACTTGGGGCAGGCAAAATTAAAAAGCTCCTCATAGATCTGTGCTTCTCTATTTGATAAGAGAAAAGGAATAATATCACAAAATGGTCAAAACATTTGCCATAAAAAGTCAAACATTTTCTTATTTGTTTCTAAATCCACAAACTGTTCCCAAATGAATTCAGGATAGACTTTGGACTATTCAATGTATCTACTCTGCCTTTTGTTTCACCTATACTAGAGATAATTGTATGTACTTTCTTAATTTCAACAGAAGCATGACATACAAACAAAAAGCAGCAGTTATTGAAGCATAATAGAAAGTGAAGAACAAACGGCTGCATGACCTTTACATGGGCGAGTACATGCAAGTGAAGAAAAAGGTTTCATAATATTTGGGAACTTGGTTGTCCTATCCATCCCTGCATCCCTAACCTTAGTTTATGATTAAAGTGTGTAGTTGCGAGGTCCCGACATTGACGCTTTAAATTTACATTTATCTGTGTCGCTGTATTAAGCTACATCAAAGTAAAGTGCCGGACAGCTGTGTACTCGGAATTAGTTCCCGTCACCGTCATTGGAAATGTGCTGCTTCGGTTTTGAGGGAAGTCTGTATTATGTTCCTGTCGCTTTTGTAGTAATCGTTTTATTTTTTTGTAGGGATTCTGGTTGTCCGGAGTTTTCTAACTCAGGAAAAGGTACCCAACCCTTCAGGAGATTAACCAGGACTAGCTTTCAAAAAAAACAAAAAAACGCATATACATACTAAAACTACGTTTTGACTGGACATTTGGGTTAAGTTTTTAAAAAAAACAAACAAACAGACAAACAGGTATATCGGACCAAAGTTAAAACTGCAATGAGTATATATACTATAGTGATATTTGAACAAATGTCAGGTTATGGAAGCAATCAACATACATACTTGAAAATAGAGGAGTGACACAGAGAAAGAAGTTAGCAAGCAAGGCAGCCAGACTACAAAAAAAAAAAAAAAAACCAAACCCAAAAAAACCAAAAAGGTATTTCATATTGCATTCTTAGCCATATATCTTTCCAAGTATACCCCACCCCCTCCAGAATCCCTTCCACTGAGGATTTAGCAATTGAGGACTAATTAGAGAAGAGTTAAGGATGTTTAATATTAAACACTCCCATAGCAAATATTGGAACCACAGCATGTAATGGATAATGCTTCAGGAGAGGAAATAGTTTGTCAGCTTGCAGATGATCCCCCCCGCAACAAGAACAGAAAGTCTACACAGAAAAGGCCTTATCCACCAGGATAATGTCTAGGAGTAAAGTCCAGCAACAAAAACTTGTTTCCTTGTGTCTAGGCTACTCTAAGTGAGGGGGCATCAGAGCATGTCTATCTCTGCATAAGAGACCATAAGTGGAAGCAAGCAGGTATAAACAGGTTGGGAAAGTTTCATGCCTTAGAGGGATAGTTATTGTGTCCACAGTAAAACATTAACGTTACAAGGGCTCTATCAAAAGGTTTCAATATCTACTCAACTATTAGAGCCAAAAGTTAATTGCCAGCAAACTATTCCAGCCAACCGAGATTTAACAGGTGATTAGAACATGGTCACCCAAATATGTTCTAAACATGAGCTTGAAAACTCAGGAAGGATCTGTGACTAGCAGAAAAACTGAAAACCTTATGTATCTGGTGAAGCTATCAGAAGGTATCTATGACAGGGAGAGAACAAAGATTTCAAGAACACAGATCCGTCAAATATAGACTATATGTATCCCATCCCTCCAAGAAAGAAGGAAGCTCTTAATGCACAGGATGGAACATGACACTATAAATCTCAGATGTGCAAAAGAGATCTTAACCCCAAAGTACTTAACAGTCATGCTCACGAAAACAAATGGAAGTTGCAGTAATGGGAACCCATCCAAGCATAAGCAGAAGTATGGCAATATAAAAAAAAAACTGGAATGGGAAAAGTATTGACTTCAGAATTTAAACAGACCAGTCAAGAACTGAACTTATAACCAGACTAGAAACCTGTTTAGAGAGAACAGATGTTAGGAACTACAGCAAGAGTCTTTGTCCAGAAAACTGTTGCAGGGGACATGGATAAATACTGAAATTTATTAAAATGCAGAGCAAAAAGTCCACCTGGAAAATGTGTTTTACAACTGCTCTGTTATATTTGTAATCAAATTTGACTTCTACTTAATGCATACATGTAATTAATTTGTTTTACTTCCTATTAATTTGATAGAGGTGGCGTGGACCTAAATTTAAAATTCTATGTCCCAGACAAGCCAGGAAAGTTGAGCTTATATCAAACCTAAACAATTTTTAAGAAAATAAAATAGTAAAAACGGGTTCAGAATCGTATAATTTGTGGATTCTTAAGCATCCTAATTAAACAGTACTTGTAGGAGGGAATTTAATTGACCACATTGCAGTGCGTGGGCAGCAACAATGCAGTCAATTGTAGTCCCCCTTTAATGTACTAAAAAAATGTATGCACCACCCTGAGTGTATAAAGATGCAATTAGAATATATTCTGCTACTTCTGAAATGGCAAGGACTTATCTAAAGAATGCAAAGTAAAAGTGGTGTTCAAATACTGAGTAGGCTTTAAATTGTCAAGAAAAGAACAGGAAAACATGGTGTTTCAGATACTAGAAAGAACCGCCTTTCTTACCCTTTCTGCATACGCAGCATTTTGTCACCGTATTTCTCTCTCAGTTGAGTGTGAATACTCTCATCAATGCGCATAGGATACATTGTAAGGGCGATGGCCAGCAGACCGTGCATCTGCTCATTCTGTTTGTTAATCTAAGTAGGGACAAGAGAGGTTAGTGTTCCAGGTGACCATCAGAACATAATGTGATGAAAGGTGAAGGACTGGATCATAAGTAACAGAAGGTACATACCATCTCATACTTGTAAGTTGTCCTCTGGAACATACTCTTCGTTCTCTGGATATATAGCAAGATGTTGGCAAACACACGTATTGCGTCCTGATATCTTCGCATCATAAGGTATGCAAACCCCACATAATAGTATGTGGTGACTTGACACTCAGGAACACGTGAGTACATGCTCTGCAAAGACAAGAGAACTGGAATTGGTGGACTCATAAGCAGACATGAACTAGCATAGAACAGTGTCTCCTAAGTAATGTAATATGAAATATTTTAGAGGGAAGAGAGAAGTCCACTTAAAAAGTCTTTAATATTGAAAAATATTAACAAAAGGAGGAGACATTTAAAAAGTGGCTGTAAATGAAAAATTAGCAAATCTAGTATTCCTTTGTTCATCTCAATTAAAAAGCCTGGCTACGCAGGGATTTTTTTTTTTCTTTCCAGTTTGCTATGGATCAGTTATACAAAAGTAAAAAAGTTACATAGACATATGATTATAAAGTTACAAATTATAATTGAAAAGAGTTAGGTGCCACAGAAAAATAAATTGGTATTTCTAAATATTGCAATATTTTAGAACATGGCCAATAAGTGGCAGTGTAAAATTTGTCTATGCACAAGATTTAGTTTTACGATAGCAAGACAAGACAGATTAATGAAATAAATCTATAACTGTGGCTCCATGTGAAGACTGACTTCAGGACAGTGAAAATAATCTAGATCAACAGGAGAGATAATCTTTCAGGAGGGGCTGATACCTTCTTGTTGAGCTCTATGTTCTCCAACACCTTAATAGCCTGGTAGTAATCCCCAAGCAGTGAGTGTAGACGCAGCAGGCCAACCAAGCTGAAGTATCCAAGCATCTTATAGAGTGAGTGTCTGCCATACTCTCCAGCTACACTTTCAGGGTCACCTGGGAACACAGAACTATCAGAAACACTGTACAACACCATACAGAAAACATTGCATGATTAGATGCTACAGTAACACAGTTCTCAAATTTCCACATCCCAAATATACAATGTAATAATAAAACAACTTGGTAACCGTATAGAAGTTCAGACTGCCACAGAGCAAAAGCTATGTTTTACATTTCAGAATCACATTCTTTTTCCCCCGTTATATATTAGGGAGCAAAGAAACTACACATAGACAAAACCACTCTTCAGGTCACAAAGCATTTCGCTCACCTCCACTGGTGTAAACCTCCAGCTGGCGGTTGATGTTGGATTTGTCCACCAGAGAATGAAGGACATTGAGAACACTGTGAACATTCCAGATCTTGGGGTTGGAGCGCAGGAACTCAATTTCCTCTTCTGACTTCTTTGCTGTCTTGCACCGATACTGACTAAATGACTGAAACTGAAACAAAAATGGACTTATGAAGCCAAAGCTTAAAAACGAAACAGGAGTAGAAATGAATGAAAGTAAAAGCCTGCTACGTAGTATGGTGAAAGTATTACTCATATATAAGGTGGTACAGGATCATCTTTCATCTGTTACCTGGTATATGAATTCATCAATGATATCCCACAACCACTGGTTAGGCAATTCCAAGGGGGCTGGTCCATCTGCATCTATAAAAAGGATACATGTCTTATGCTATCTATCCAGTAACAAACTACAGACACATACAACAGAGGAAAGGAATCTGTCTTGTGCATATCTGAACCCAGAAACTTACTGAGAATGTAGTTAAAGAGGTTGCAATAGTTGTAATAGGATTCAAAACGCTGCTCCAATGTGGGCCCTCCCTATAAAGAAAATATACGCAAGTTCTTATGACTACAAACACTGATATCAGACACAACAGCTACACAGTCCATGCACCTGTTCCCCAAGACATGCAGAATGGATACTTACACTGACTTTGGCATATATGTGCCTGTAATATAGTTCTTTATATAAAATTAAGAACACTGCATCTGAAAGAGTGGTAAAAGATAGTCATGGTTAATCAAGGTTCACTATCAAAATTATAGATACTGCATAAGCTGTTAAAAACAATACACAATTACCATAAATGATATTTCTGTAAGTGGAGATTATGAATAATTGGTAGAACAGCCAATGAAAATGATTTACAGTTCGTACATTTTAGAAAGGAAAGAACAAAGGGAGGAATTCAATTGTCCGCGTTACTTGAAAAAGTAACACGGCCTGCGCACCATTACTGTTATCACGGTCATAGTGCGCGTAAATACCATTAAGGTAGTTTTAGCGCCAGCTTTTTGCTCAGAGCCGGGTTATTACCGTAATAACGGTAATAGTTTTTACACGGCAGTACTTTGGGGGTAATTGAATTCCCCCCAAAGTATTTTTATATTTCCAGCAATAACTTCAATACCTTGAATGAGTACATGCTCATTTCATTGTAGAACATTACATTTTTAGTACATTGTAACATCGACAATTGTACATAATTTCTCTGTCTCACATATACACTATATATATATATATATATATATATATATATATATATATATATATATATATATATATATATATATTACAAGTTAACCTGTGCATGATACTCATGCATTCTAGTCAAATCAAGCTACTTAAGGTGTTAAAAAGGTTCTTGTCATGCATTTGGGCCTAGCCCAGGCCTCCTCAGGGGAAGAGCGTTACTTCCCGACGCAAGCGCCCTTTTTTAACGTGGTTTTGTCCACATGTCACCACCTCATCATTTCTCCATCACCTCATCCTTCATCAAGCTACTTAAGGTGTTAAAAACTCCCCACTGTCACCCCCAGCAACCACCAACCACTCCCAACTGTCACTTCTTCTTCAAGAAATATATAGGTCAGTGTATAACTCTGCCCAGCAGGTGGCGCTGCAGCTTGTTTTTTTTTTTTTTGGTTTTTTTTTTACACACACGCCACTAGGCATTTATATAGTAGATATCAGACTAAGGTCCTAACATCACACCTGTTAATGAATTAATCAAGGCGTCAGCATAACTGTCCGTCCTCGCTTGGAGTTCGAGAATAAAATCCTACTAGATTTATTAGCCAAATGAGTAAGTGCTTTCAACAATGAATTTCATTGACGTTCAGTATCTCAATCAAATTGTGCTAGTTCTTCACAACTAACACCCGACAATAGCTGTGCGACTTATAACTTGGATGCAACAAGTATATGCGGGGATAATCGTTCTAACAGGACTGACCAGGGGGAGTTCTTAACAAAACTTTCTACTTCCAATAACACTACTCTGTGCATTGTCATGCCCTATACTCAGGATACCAAATACAAAACATACTATAGTAATGCTCCATGTTTGGAAATGTTTTTTTTTTTTTATCATTACTGCACAAGTTAGGCTGATTTTAGATGATATTTTCTGAATTCCTCTGATATTAAGCTTTGAATAGTTTTTTGTTTTTTTTTCCATACGTGAATAATTCCACTAAATGTATGTGGATTTGTGTACATTGAAGTTAAGTCAATTTCTTTTGATCATAATTTTGCCATGACTTGAACTAGAAGGTGAGTTACTATTTGATTACCATTACTAAATATTAAGATTTTATTACATTTGAATAATTATATTGATTTTCCATACACCACAGTGATGTTTCCTATATAGTTTGTTTTTTGGAGTAGCAATATTCCCTTCTGAACAGCTGCAGTAGTTGGCATCAACAAAATTTAATAATCTCACAAAGCACCAGATATTGTAATTAGTTTACATTCACACTTAAGCCATTTCAGTGAAAAAAAAATGTAGATTTTGCTCAAACATGTCTTCACCTGCCTATCACGAGAGTCAAATCATGCCTACCAAAGTGCAGTAAGCCTTTAGTTCAGTTTTAATGAGAAAAGTTCAAGATCTAAGGATCTGGGACATAACTGTTACAAACTGTATTGCACATAAAGAAAAAACAAAACAGTCTAATAGGAAATTATAAGCAACCAATAGTTATGTATTCTCTCAATGCTTTGTCTTCTGTTAGTTTTATTGTTAATGGAAATCAGTATTTTAAACACACAAATGTATATATGAACAACTTCAATAAAGGAACAATTGTTTAAAAACCAAAACAATCTCACACTTATAAACTCTGTGTCAGAACAACAGATAAATAAAGACCCCTGGTCATTCCTTCTCTCTCGCCCTATACCCGATGAGAGCGCGCCTTCTAACAAGCTTATCTCCCATATTTTGGCAGCTGCTAAATCCCTAATAGCAAAGCATGGAAAGACCCTAGGGCTCCCTGTATGCAGGAATTACGGTCCTACATAGGGCATGTCACAAGCATGGAGAGTACAACGTGCTGCCTGCATGATAAATCATATAATTTTGATAGGGTGTGGGCCCTGTGGTATTCACTAGAAAGCCGCAGCTGCCTATCCAGTACGGCTCCCCCTCTCGCAGATGGAATATAGTTCTTGGACTGTCTCCGGATCCCCTAAGTTGGATATGGCGCGCTGCTGGCGAGTAACATTCGTATGCTATTTTTCTTTTTTGTAGCCAATGTAATCGTGTGGTCTAGCTTTTCCTAGCAATGCCACAGAGGAGACACCTTGTATATTAATACTTTTATGTCAAATATTTTGATTGTTTAAAGAGGAAACAGGAAAAATACAAAGAGTTTAAAAAAACAAAACAAAAACACAAATGCAGTCACCTTCCGTGAAAATTGTGGTAGTGGGAAATCTACATACATCTCCTCACTCTTACCATTTCCAACTTGCGGAGCAATAGCTTCTGCTTCAGGCCAGGGGGAATTCTTAAAGAAACGCTCTGTTAACTTTGCCCAGCTGTAATGTAAACAGAAATTTACTAGAAAGCAATCTGTGATAAATTTAAAAAAGAGGACTTTTCATGCAATTGTTTTTTGAAAAGCACATTAAAAACAGGTCAAATAAAAGTTACGTGTCAGTTATTGTGTTATAAAATTTAATTACCGCATTTAATATGTTAGAATGTGGCACAGCCTATTTCTTATGTGTTATTCTGCTCTACAGGTACAATTTATTGTATTGGTAAAAGCACAATGTCTAGGACTAAAACACTTGTGTGCAGTAGTTTTCAAGCATTGTACCCATTTTCACGGCACAAATGTATGAGCAAGTCCTTAATGCTGCAAGGAAGGAGAAATGTAAACGTTTTTCAAATAGGAGGCCTCATATACACTAAATGGCCAAAAGTAAAGGGACACCCAAACATCACATTCCTATGTGCTTGTTGAACATCTCATTCTAAAACCATGGGCATTAATTATGGAGTTAGTGCCTCATTTGCTGTTCTAACACCTTCCACTCTTCTGGAAAGGCTTTCCATTAGATTTTGGAACATTGTTACGGGAATTCGCATCCATTTAGTCATAACATAAATGAGGTCAGGCACTGATAATGGGCGATAAGGCCTGGCTTGCAGTCTGTGTTCCAATTCATCCCAAAGTTGTTTGATCAGGTTGAAAGTCAAGACTTTGTGCAGGCAAGTCAAGTTCTTCCACACCAAACTCTAGAAGCCCTTTTTTGATGGACTTTGCTTTGTGCACAAGGGCATTGTCATGGTGAACCTTCCCCAAACTGTTGCCACAAAGTTGGAAGCACACTTTTCTACAGAAGGCCATTGTGTGCTGTAACACTAGATTTGCCTTCACTGGACCAAGGGGCCCAAGTCCAAACCATGAAAAAAAGCCCCAGAGTCCTCCTCCAAACTTTACAGTTGGCAGTATGCATTTGAGTAGAAGAGTTCACCTGGCATTCGCCAAACCCATACTCGACTATCAGACAATGAAACATGATTTGTCAGTCCAGAGAATAAGTTTCCACTGCTAAAGAATCCAATGGAGGTGTACTTTGCACCACTTTAATCAACGTTTGGCTTTGCGCATGGTGGGGCCTGTGTGCAGCCATGCAAACAGAATCAATGAAGCTCCCAAACAGTTAAAGCCACCATTGCTTATAGTCAGTTTGAAACTCGATAGTAAGTGTTCTGCGAGCTTGTGGCTGACCTGTAGTTGCTCCTAAATGTTTCCACTTCACATTAACAGCACTTACAGTTGACCAGGGCCTTGCTGGAAAGGTGGCATCCTATGACCATGCCACATTGAAAGTCACCAAGCTCTTTAGGACAAACCATTTCACTACAAATATTTGACTATGGAGATTACATGACTGTATACTTGATGCACCTGTTAGTGTGCTTGGCCATTTCAGCCACATCCATTGCCAACTAGGAGTGTCCACATACTTTCCTATTGGTCGCTTTTTGACGATAACAGGCCATAAAAATAATGTAAGGGAATAGACCTGTACACACAAACTTTCTGGCAACAGTTCACTTAGCACAGCTTTATTGCTGCAGGCAACATTGAAACTAATGCAAACACTCAGTGTGTGTAGTGACACGATGGTCGAAAGTCTGCCCAAATGGACGATTGTTGCCTCATTTGGTTGGTCGTACCGTTAAATATTTTCGCTCCAATCTCGTTTCCGTTGTGTAGTGTGTATAAACTTCCGACCGATCCACAACAGTGAGTACGAAATTACAGTCATTGCTCACGACAACATGGCTGTAAAAAGTAGCTAACGGGACAGCTGCTCTTCCCTTTATCGTCTAAAACAAGGCTAGTGTGTATGCAGTCCATGGACCGAGCGATCGGACCATTGATCGCATGTAAAATCGATCGGCACAGAAAGTTGGTGGAAAATTCTGTAGTGTGTACCCAGCTTAAGTCTTTATGTTAAGTGACAAAAACCTGTTATACCCAGCAGGCTGCAAGGAAGCTTTGAAGCACACAACAATCTTTGCAAATTGTATTATTTGAGAATCATGTATCAAGAAATTATCCAGTGAAGTTGCCCCCAAAAAACAATAAGCTATATCATGATCCTATAAATCCTGATAGTACAAGACTGACTTACACACAATCATTGCGCAAACATGACATCCAGACTTTATTTCACCACACGTTTAGTGAAGGATACAGATACCAGTTATTCTGTACAATAAAGATTTTGCTTACTTCGTGGGATATGCAACACTGTCAAGGTCAAAATAGTAGAAGGAACAGAACAGTGCAATGGTAGTGCATCATTAATGATAACGGTTCTTACCTGTTTTCATATATATCTTGGATCTCATAAACCTTCTGGTCGATTAGATCACTGGACACTCTGCTGGCCTGCAGCTCATACACTTTCTGGTCAATTAAGTCAGACACAGTTTTGTGGAAGTACTGGATGAAGTTCTTGATCACCTCAGGGATGACCTGATAAGTCTGCTGCTCATACTGACGTTCGTATGCTAGGTCCTGTTTCGGGTCACCTGTGACAGAAGGGAGAATATTTTGTGGAATAGTTTATTGCCTGGACTCCGTACAATTTAAATTATATATTCCATCTGCCAAGGTCTTACAGGAAAATTGTGGTTGTGTAAAGTCAAACCTAAACAATTATAAAATAAGCACCTAAATACACTAGGATACAAAAATGTATCCAAATAAACACATTTGCATTACCCAGTATATTTTAACTATTTATTATTATCCGTGCCCTCAATTAGTTATTACTTTCATTGATTTGACATCTGCTACGAACATCAAAAGGTGTATACATATCCCCAGGGGACATAGACATTACTCTGGGGTTAACAGACGACAGGGACAATCTTACAAGTGGCTTCGTGCCCTGCATAATTTACACCTTTTTTTAAAAAATATTTTTGTTACCTTGATATCTCTGCATTCAGTCTGTTGGATAACCTTATTGCTGGAACCCTGAGTGTGGCATTGGAATGATCCCCTCCACAGGATACTACCCCTTTTTGTGGAAACTTCCTTATCACAGCACAGTGCACACACTTAACGCTTAGCTCTTTACCCTACGGGCAAGAAAGGTGTTGGGAGTTCCAGCGTGATGCATGCACTTAGCACTTGTGTAGGGGCCGTTATGTCCCTCCAACAGCATCTCGTATCTTGCACACCCCAAGACAGTGGAGTGCCAAAGCTCAGCGTAGGCTGTCTCAGATGCACACTCAAGACTACAGAGTGCCAATCTACACTGTCAGCCATCCCCCGTGTACAGTGCACACACCAAACCACAGAGTGCCAATCTACCACCTTCCCTATTAAATTAACACGAACACCAATTTAGTAAGAATCCAATTAACCTATGAAAATATAAGGATATTACGACTAGCCATGATTTATAAGGTGTGCCTACAGAAAATATTAAGTCATTCACATCGGTCCAATGGGGCTTACATTCTATATTCCCTATCACACGAACAAGGGTTAAGATCGCCAGAAACCAATTAACCTACCAGTAAGTTATTAGACTGTGAGAGAAAACCAGAGCTCCAAGAGGAAACCCATGTTAACACAGAGAAAATACAAACTCCACACAGATAGATTCTGACCAAGGCCCTAACACATGCTGCCCGTTAGGCAGTAATATTAACCACTGGACAACTCCATGATGATACCACCCTGGGTCAGAATATGACCCAAGTTTCCTAGTTTTACTAGCCACAAAAGTTGCAAATGTAATTCAAGCAAATACTAAACACACAAATTACAAAATTAATTAACTAACAACATTTCTGGACAGCTTCAATTCCTGGCAATGTGAATTTATTTTTTAAACAGCTTCTTATACCTACTCTGTTAAGTGGTCTGAATACAGCTATTAATGCCATTATAGGAAATTCCAGAAAGAAAATTAAGGTGGTAAACAATTGCTGCTGTTCCGTGATCAATGATCATGTAATATATAGACATGATCACTAAATACTTTATCCGCTTGCAATTACAAAAAGAATGTAACTGCATCAATTAATAAGGAAGGAATCTATGTAGACGGAGCGAGGAAAAACAAAAGTCGATTATAAATGCGACTTAGTAGGGTTTAAGCATGGTGCACCATTCCAAAATGGCAATGAGCATATTACAGAGCATTATGAGCATCGCACAAATGTTCTGTATACCACAGTAACCAGCCACTTTAATTTTCTATACTTTTCTTGGGAAAATAAATTAGAAACCGATTCCTATAAACTGCAGCATATTGTGTCTAAAATTTCAACAAATATACAGGAGTGATTACATACCTGTGTGTGCATCATACTCTGCTTGGTAACTGTATGGGTCATATGGGGTCTACAAAAAAGTGGTAACAGGTCAGTAAGCATATTATAATCTTTTATTTATAAGGCGCCACAAAAGGTCCACAGTGTCATACATGACATTCACAATGGTATACAA
Source organism: Mixophyes fleayi (assembly GCF_038048845.1). Classification (NCBI taxonomy): domain Eukaryota; kingdom Metazoa; phylum Chordata; class Amphibia; order Anura; family Limnodynastidae; genus Mixophyes; species Mixophyes fleayi. The sequence goes on from NC_134409.1 coordinate 98,222,303, forward strand.
TAAACAGACAGCAACAATCCATAATATTACATAATACACAAAAGTGTAATAGAAGGACCAGATTACAGATTTAAAAAAATAAATAAATACAGATAACTTAGTAATGCAGATCAAGTTATTTACGGGACAGTGAGTGAGAGTGATGGTAGTATCTAATGTGAATTAAGCCTGGGCTCAAGAACACAGGCCTAGAGATACAGAGGGCGATGGAAGAGTAAAAGGAGAAAACGAGGAAAGAGGGCCCTGCTCAAGAGAGCTTACATCCTAAGTGGAAAGGGAAGACACAAATAGGGTGATACCCGAGACAAAGGAGGTCTTAAATTAAGAAATTAGTTTTAAGGGAGGAGAGAGAGCGGAAGGACAATATTTTATAGTATGGGGGAGACAAGGGCATTAAATTGTGACTCACAACGATGAGGAGTCAATTACTAGAATCCATACACAAATATAAGTTAATGGAAACAAATTAGTTTTAATAATATAATTTAAACTAAAACATAATATTAGATGTATTACTAAAACATGGCACATGCCTTTTTTGCGTATCTCCAAATATTCAATATTTGAAACAGCTGTTATATCATTAATGATGCCTAACCAGTGCACTTATCTATGAAATCCTTTTCCAAAAATAGAAATAGACCATCATAGCTGATCTTCATGGGCTATGTGTAATGTTATTGTTTCAAAGATGCAGATTCCATAAGACAACGTTACTTTAAAGTACACTTGGTTAGATCCGAACTTACAAGTGAAACAAGCAACACAATGTTTTTTTTTTTAATCCCATTAATCTGTAGATAAAACTTCGATGCCGGCATCATTAAGAGCACACTGTGCAATCCGACTTAACAGGGACAGATGTAAATTCTCTCATTCAGAAGTATTCAATATGACAAATATTTCTTCCATATAAATCAACAGATATCCAAGCTGTATGCTGCTCAAACATTGATTGTAAAAAGCTGCAACAGTTGCTGCCAGTACAAACAATCTGGCTATATGTCACTTCTGAAATATACCACGTTTTAGCACAGGAAGATACCAATGCAGATAGCTACTGTCTTCTTTTCTTTTTTCCTTTGGAGTCTTCAAGTGATGTTTCACTTCATAGATTTCCCGATCCAGACTTAGCAGACTTTCCGGATATGGATCTGTTCGCTGTTCTTCAGAAACAATTTTCACTCAGCTTTGAACCAGAGTGCTACTCAGCGTTTGAGCAGCATACAGCTTGGATATCAGTTAATTTATATGGGAGAAATGTTTGTCATAATTGATATTTCTGAACGAGATAGTTCACATCTGTCCCTGTTGCATCAGATTGAGCACACTGTGCTCTTAATGACAGCAGAATAAAACTTTTATCTACACATGCTCAAAAAAACATTGTGTATTTTGTTGTTGTTTCACTTGTAAGTTTGGCTCTAACAAAGTATGCTGTGAAATAATATTGTCCTATGGAATTCTAAAACCCCAGATCAATGTGATCTAAGACACCGTATATTATGCTGCTGGTTTGATTTGCATCTTTGAAACAAGAACATTACAAATAACCCATTAAGATCAGAGCTGACAGTCTATTTCTATTTTCAGAAAAGGATTTCATAGATCAGTGCACTGATCAAGACTCACTAATGATACAAAAGCAGTGTTTATATTGAATATTTGGAGATATGCAAAATAGAATGTGCAATGTTTTAGTAATACATACAATACTATGTTTTAGTTTAGTTTTAATAAAGTAATTGATTTTAATTTATGTTTTCATGAGCTAATTTTTGTGTGTGGGTTGTGGTAACCAACTCCTTAGCAATGTGATTTAAAGTTTAACTGTATTTGGTTTCAGGAGCACACAGGCTCTCTCACAGCTGCAGAGGACAATTTACCATCTTTCCATTGGTGACTTCTTGATTTAAGGTTTCCAGCGCCAAAGGATTAGTTTGTTTTCTTTTCTATTGGAGACAAGAGCATTTTTGAAGTTGGAGGGGAAGGTACCAGAGGAGAGGAATAGGTTGAGATGGGCAAGGTGGAAGCAGGCCTCAAGACAGAGAGAGCAGAGAAGGTAAGCGAGGGTGAGGAAGACAGAAGGTGCAGACTTCATGTGCAGATACTGGAGTGATGAACTAGAGAATGGGGGTGACAGTGAGGAGCTGTAGGAGGGAGCAAGGAGAGCGAGAAGAAACTGAAGCATTAAGATAAAACAGTGCAACATTGGTGATTCATTCACTCTCAAACATAAAGACATAACAGTAAATCAGCCGAGTTATAAAAAACACAAAACAAAAACCATTTATACTGCATGGGAAGTAAATCCCACTTTATCCTGCTATAAACACCGATCAGCTGTTTTTCCTCAATTGGTATCTCCACACATGGACCTATAAACAATAATTTCACTGTAAATAAAAATAATTAAATTCATTAAACAATATGTGACCAGACTTACATCGTAATCCTCGTACGACATGTTTAATTCTGCTGCACAAACCGGAGCTGATGACCGGTAACAGCAGCGCGGACAGAAAGAAGAGAGGAGAGAAACTTCCGGCGACGTACTATTACCTAACTTCCTGTACCATGCCTGTCCAATCGCAGGCGTTCTTACAAACCCATTTCCGATAATGTTTTTGTTATTCTCCAGCCGATTGGCTGTGAGTGGCTACGTCTAAGAAAGCTGCTTCAGCGTGCTCGTGCAGCCAGCACATGGAGCTGAGCGCCTGCATCAGCGCTTATGTAAATAGGGGAAGGCGGCTTGTGGCTCGTCGGAAAATTATCACTTTGAAGTGCTCCCTAACAACCCTTTTGAGACCACCCCCTTCATGATTTTAAAGTTTTGTCCCCCCCCCCCCAAAACACTTGTTTTGAGCCTCATTTATGTACTAGATAAAGCATACGAATGAGTGGGCATCGCCTGTTTTTATTACATGTAGCGGTATTGTATAGCGTTATATTTTAAATTACATTGAAAAAGTGCTTTTGTGTAAATAATGCAACTGGAAAAAGTCATCATTCAATCAAAGTATATGCCAAGGAGTGATCTTCACCACCTCAGAGTATGTGTAAAATTCAAGCCCTTTTGTTGGAAGAAAATGGATCTGTATACCTTTATTAAACCTTATAAATGCTCTCTGTTCCTTGAGTCTCATTTAAATATCCTGTCCCAATAGGGCTGGCCTGGCATACCTGTAGCTCTCCAGGTGTTGTGAAACTACAAGTCCCAGCATGCCCTGTCGGTTAACTACTTGCAATGCATGCTGGTGCCTGTAGTTTCACAACACCTGGAAAGCTACAGGTTGGCCAGGCATGCAATAGAAATACCTGCAGCCCCGTATTAAAAATACCATGTTGTTAAAAGTAGGTAAAGTTCTAAAGAGTACACCGGTCCAGACGCTCTTCTCTGCCTTTTGATTAAGATCAATTGTAGTATTTGTTCTTATCAAGGAGCAGTCTCTGGGCCCTCTAATGTAGACAGGTTACCTTGGTCCTCTGGCCAGTAGGCCAGGAGCTGCGCTGAAAGCCAGGGAAAATATGTGCCTCCGGAGTGGTGACCCAGGGGTGTCAGAAAGTCACAGATGCGCTGCACATGATTTTTAAGGCACTCTTGCACATTTTGACCAATTTCCTTTATGCATCACCTCTGGCTGGATGGGAGAAATTTTATATTAGGCTGGGGCTGTGTCCACATGGCACTCATTTATTTTCACTCTAACTTTCACTTTTATTTTTTTATGGCTTTTAAGGGTGGGGTGGGCCCTTATGGGCTCTGTATTCCTGAAGATCCAGAGGGTGGTCAGTGTAGCACTGCGTTTCCCTTCCCCCTGAAAACCTCAGATGTTCCAGAGGTTATCAGGGTGGGATTGGGCAAGTTTCCAGGCCCTTGGTGAAACTGGTGGATCCCAGGGCAAAGGCACCCCCCCTCACCCCCTTCAAGCTTTGTGGTCTTAAGACCCTTACTTCCTAAGGGACCTTTTGGTCTTGGGAGTTGGGTATAGAGTGGCCCTTCATCTTTTGAGGAGGGCCTGAAGTTCATCCTTGTGCACTTTTTTGTTTTTTACACCTATCCCAGGCTTTCAATAACAAAAAAACATCTCTCCAGATTCCTGCTTGAAATACAGAATATAAATTATTTGTGCGCTGACTCACAGTTGTTACTTTCAGGGTGACAGCTCTTCCCTCTGCCAAGGCAGATAGAGAGTGATAGACAAGTGTGTGCGTAGGGCTCTGCTGATCTGTCCTGTGTGAACAATTGTAACTACATATATAAAGTGACAGTGTTTCAGGGTCAGGGCAGAGGGGATAGTAGGTGGCATGGACTTTTCATAAGACAGCTAAATAGATTCTGATATATACATTATATCTGTATAATATATTTACTTAATATTGCCCACAAGGATATTATATGTGTATTTTATATTTGAATGTAGCATTATCCAAATGCTTCCTAGTGAAGTGGGCAGAATTAGGTCCCAAACGCCGCAATTCCTGGTGAATCGCGGCGTTTGGCCCCGCCCCCGGCTGTCAAATGATGCCCACCTCCCCCGCAAGGCTCCCGGAAACCAACATTTTAAAGTTGGTAAGTATGGTGTTTTTGAGTCTTGTATTAATATATATATATGAAATGTATTCATTTAGATTACATTGTCATATTCTATCGTATAGTTCAGATGTATACTAACAGTTCAGACTCAGATGGGCGAGTCTGGGTTTGGCAGACTGCATTATGCCAACTGTGAAGTTGGTGGTGAAGCGATAATGGTATGGGGCTGTTTTTCAGAGTTTGGGCTAGGCCTCTTATCTCCATTGAAGGGCAATCTTAATGCTTCAGCATACCAAGTCATTTTGTACAGTGCTATGCTTCTAACTTTGTGGCAAAGTTTGGGGAAGGCCCTTTTCTTTTCCAACATGATTGCTCCAGTGCACAAAGCAGGCACTACAAAGACATGGTTTAATGAGTTTGGTGTGGAAGAACTTGACTGGCCCGCACAGAGCCCTGACCTCAACCCCTTCAAACACCTTCGGGGTGAACTGGAACGGAGATTGCGAATCAGGCCTTCTCTTCCAACATCCGTGCCTGACCTCATAAATGCTCTACAGAATGAATGGGTACAAATTCCCACAAAAACACTCCCAACATCTTGTGGAAGCCTTCCAAGAAAAGTGGAAGCTGTTATTGCTGCTAAAGGGGGACTAACTTCATATTAAATTATATGTATTTGAATACAAGGTCATTATAGTCCCTGTTGGTACAATGGTCAAGCGTCCGAATACTTTTGTTCATATAGTATATATATATATATATATATATATATATATATATATATATATATATATATATATATATATATATATATATGCCATGGCCTTATCTATGTGGAGTTTGTATGTTCTCCCTGTGTTTGCGTGGGTTTCCTCCGGGTGCTCCAGTTTAATCCCACACACCAAAAACATACATGTAGGTTATTTGGCTGCTATGAAAATTGACCCTAGTCTCTCTCTGTATGTCTATGTGTATGTTAGGGAATTTAGACTGTAAGCTCCAATGGGGCAGGGACTGATGTGAATGAGTGGCGCTATATAAATAAATGGTGATGATGATGATATATATATATATATATATATATATATATATATATATATATATATATCTACATACACAGGGGTGTAATTACTGTAGTAGCAGGGGATGCAGCTGCTATGGGTCCCACAGTCAGGGGTGGGAAAGCAGCAGTGGGACTTTGTCACCAGATTAGATGTTACTAGTCACCAGGGATGCCAAGGCAAGATGTATTGGCATGATATTGTTAAAAAATATGTCGTTTAAAAGTTGTAGGGTGCTCAAAATTAGTCAATTTCAATCCACTTTTGTATTCTGAAAAATGCTAACCCTACTTATGATGAATTAATTGTAATGGGTGAAATGAGTCATGTTGTGAGGTATATATAGGTAGACTCATCTGGACATGTGTGACTTGAGTGTAAAAGGGTTAATCGGAACAAACCCTAAAAATAACTACCCACAAAAAAATCTTTATCGCACACTATTAAACACCAAGTATTTTCATCACTAAGATTTATATTCAGTTCAAGAGCTGAACCTTGACAGCGAAAAGCACATTGGCATTTCCAACATGTGTGCCTAAATCTGAGTGTATGAATGAGTTATCATAGTTATTAGAGTTATTAACAAGGGGTTAATTGAGCTCCTAAAAACTTGTGCCCAGGAGTGATTGACAGGAGGAGGATGAAGGCCCTGATTGGCTGGGGGATTAACAGGAAGAGGATGTGCAGGAAGGAGGAGAAAGATAGAGCAGCATGGTAGAAGGAACAAGGGGGAGGATGTGCAGCCGAGCAGAGAGAAGATAAGCTGCTGCCAGAACTGTGATATTGCCAGCAAAGCGGACGGAGAATAGCTGGGGACACGCAGTGGGCGCCAAAGACAGTCTCCACTAACTGCAGAACCGTCTCAAGGTAAAACCCTAGCCTGCAGTGTACTGCACACACCCCAGTGTCAAGGGAAGAGTGATGAGAGAATCTATCCAAAACTGACATTGCATTCTTGTACAAGGAAGGACTGTGAGAGCTTTCCCCCCAGATCATACCTTTACACAGGCTGCAGGGAACAATTAAGACGGTCGTTTCAGCTTTATCCTGTGTGTGTGCTGATATCTGGACATTATACAGTGTTGCAGAGCACATATTCTGATAGAGATTCATTGACTGTTGAGAGAACAGCGCCATCTTGTGGCTGAAATGAGCAACAGCACTGCTTTCTACTATAATACTTAACCCTTGATGGAAACCTCTGCAGGACATTGGAACACTACCAAATTCCTGTGCACAGGTCAGCCCAGGACTGAGCGGAAAATATGGTAACGTTACCGGGGATAATATTGGTGCACCAAATGTTTTAGATGATGTTAATGTTATGTGATTTACCTAAAAATTGATTTATTAATATTGAAGGTGTGACATTCAGTGTTAGTGGTACCGCTGCAATTCAAGTTAACTCAGCAGTAGATGCTAAAAGTGGGGCGCCTGACCCATAGGGAATAGCACGGTACCCCAAACACCTGAATAAGAAGTAGCCCTCTAGTGGGCGCGGTAGTGACCGTAAGAGTCTTGATGGGTTATTATTGATGGTTTTTGCATCATCACCAGTCAGATATTGTTAATGTGAAAGTAGTAACTGTGATTACCAGTGTGCCTTATTAGACAATGTGCATTGAAGATGTTATCGTTATTCTGCCTTATACTCACCAGGTGTATATCATATGTTAAATGCTATTGTGCTCTATGCTGAGCAGATGCATTATTTTTTCATTACTATTGAGCTGAAGGGGTCAGTGGCGCGATGTCTTACCGAAACTATCCTTACCGCATTCTCAATAAAACCAAGTTGTTTGACCAATCCTTGTCCCTTTCATTGAAGTATTTATCTCCTGACCACCGGATATCCGAACAGAAGGATTCCCATCAGTACTCGTCCACCACATAAACTTTGGCGTCAAACCGAACAGGATCCGAGTGCATCAGGAGAGTAATACCGTCAGTGAAAAATGGATCAGCAACAAGGCGGGGGAGCAGCGCAACCGGCAGGGCCACAAAACCCAGAACAGGCTGCCCCAGCAGCAACACCAAATATGCCCATAACCCTACCGTACTATTTCTGGGCCCCATGGCTCCCGAAGTACAGCGGAGACGACAAGCTACAGGAGACTTCACAGAATTCAAGAACAAACTGGAATCCATGTTCCGGCTATACCCGTTGAATGAACAGCAGAAAGTGGAGATCTTAATAGCGCAACTCACAGGGTCGGCGCTCAGAGAAGTAATCTCATGGCCGATGGATGACAAGAAAGAAGAGGCACAAGTTTTAAAAAAAAATTCCACAACGTTTGAGACAAGAACTCTTCCGGAGCTGAAGATGAAACTATATGCTCGCAAGCTACAACCGAACGAGACACTGCGGGACTATGCCCTGAGCCTACAAGAGATGCTAAGAGCCATTCAGGCAGTGGACAAAGAGTAAGTATGAAACGTGGACGAAGCCCTGACCGTGCAGTTCGTAGAAGGAGTCACCCAAGAAAGCGTTAAGATTCAGCTACGACTGATGAAAGCACAGATGCCAGGCAAAACCTTCCGAGAGTTTAAAGAGACCGCCATCGCCATTGTCGGTAACCAACGGGGAAGGGAGGAAGAATACCCAGAATTGGTGGGCTTCAGAGAAAGGGCAAGCTCGAGGGGAGCCATGGCAAGCAGCACAGAAAAATCAGCACGGGCCCAAGAATCGGTAATACAGAGCGGTCAGTATCCCACTGAAGACCCAATACAAACGCTCAAAAAGCAAATGTAGGAGCTGGCCGTTGGATTGGTAGAAATCCAGCGAGAGATGCGCCAAATGGCGAGGCCACCGGCACCCACCTACGGGCAACCAGAGTGGAGGCCCGAAAGACAAAGACCAGTCCGAGGCATTTGGGAACCACCTCGCGAGTATGTACGGCGATTGCCCAACCAATTCGATAGTCAAGAGCGCCCGATATGCCGCCGGTGCCATGGGATAGGACACATAGAACGAAACTGCAACCAAAACGAACATTTAAACTCCGACACCCCGAGATCGAGGGCCGAATCTCGGGGCGAGCCCCGGGAATAGATCCGGATCCAGAAAATTGGAGGCCCTAGTTCATCGGACAATGTCCCACGTTACCCGTTACAATTAATGGAGTGGAGACCCTGGCTATGCTTGACACAGGGTCGCAGATTACGACCATCTGGCTACCTACATTCCACAAGTATTGGGGCAAAGAGCAGCTGTTATCACCACCCCCAACCTGGCTGCGGCTGACCGCCAGTAACGGCCTCGAGATTGCATGTGAAGGGTATTGGGAAGCGGACATCCAGATCGGAGCGACCTTGTTGCCAAGACAAGGCTGTCTCGTCACCGCCTCCTGTGAAGGGAACATAGCCCTCATCATCCTGGGGATGAATGTGCTGCAAAGATGCCCGGATAAGCTAGTGGCAACTTTGAAGGGTAAATTAACCCAAGCGGCGTCCCCCGGTCATCAGGCCTTTCAACATACTGTTCGGCTCCTACAAGGTCATCAAAAGTCCGCTGGTCCCCATGTAAAGGTTTTGGGCACTGTCAAGTGGTTTAATGTGCGGAATGGATATGGCTTCATCAACAGAAATGACACCAAAGAAGATGTCTTTGTCCACCAGACAGCAATAAAGCAAAATAACCCACGGAAGTTTCTGCGTAGTGTTGGAGACGGTGAGACTGTGGAATTTGATGTTGTGGAGGGAGAGAAGGCCGAGGCAGCAAACGTGACTGGCCCTGGTGGTGTACCAGTAAAAGGAAGCAGATTTGCACCCTACCAACGAAGGTTCCGCAGACGTTTCTACCGGCCAAGAGGAGAGAATGCTGCAGAATCTGGTGGAGAAGTAAGTGCAGAGCATGTGAGCGAGGGAGTGAGAGCAGAGGAAGTGTCCCCTCAGCAGAGACCTGCTCAGCGCAGGCGCCCTCCTCCGTTCTTCTACAAACGGCAGAAGAAAGACTACGACCGGGATGCGCAGGCCTGTCGGCTGCCAGAAAGGAGCATTTGGTCGAGGAATTGCTTCAATAATCGTGGGGCGTGAAGATCCTCTTTTAGCACCCATGATCTCTCTTCTGGGCCGAAGCCCTTCCAATGGACTAAGAATTGGTGTCGTCCATGAAGAACACGGGAGTCCAGGATACGACTTACTTCGAACTCTTCACCATTGGTCGTCCGTACAGGAGCTGGACGATGAGGCAATTGATGAAACTCGTTAAGTACAAGTGGTTTTAAAAAAGAGACATGAAAAACGTTATGGATTTTCAGGGATGGAGGTAGCTGAAGTCTATAGGTCACCGGGTTGATAACATGTGTTATAGAGAAGGGCCCGATATAACAAGGAGCCAATTTCTGAGAAGGTACCCTCAACTTGAGATTGCGTGTAGACAACCATACTTTATCGTGAATGTGTAATCAAGGAATAAGTCTCCGATGTCGGTCAGCAGCTTGCTTATAACGCACGGAAGTCTCTTGGAATTTGGTTTTGGTAGTTGACCAAATCTGAGAGAAGTTCCGCATTAAATCCTCCACAGCTGTAACTGACGAAGAAACCTGACCGGAGAAATCTGGGAGGGTGGGTTGGGTTCCATAGACGACAAAAAATGGAGAAGCACCAGAAGACTCGTGATGATGAAAGTTGTGAGAAAATTCAGCCCAAGGTAGGAGATTAGCCCATTCGGTTTGGTTGTCTGAAGAGAAACATCGTAAAAAGATCTCGAGGTCCTAGTTAACCCGCTCCGTTTGGCCATTAGTTTGTGGATGATAGCCGGACGAGTATTTGAGTTCAGAACAAAGAATTTTACAAAAGGCTCTCCAGAATTGGGAAACAAACTGTACTCCCCGATCCGAAATGATTTTGCGGGGGCAGCCATGGATTCTGAATATCTCCTTAATAAAGATGAGGGCCAACTGAGAGGCAGACGGTAGAGCAGGCAAGGGTACGAAGTGGGCCATTTTAGAAAATCTATCAACAACGACCCAAATGATGGTAAACCCATTACTGAGGGGAAGGTCAGTGATGAAATCTATGGATATACTTTGCCAAGGAAGGTCTGGAGTAGGAAGCGGTTGTAGAAGACCTGATGGAGCCAATCTGGGGTTTTTACAACAAGCACACAAAGCACATGAGGCCACGAATTTTCGTACATCTGAATGCAGGGCCGGCCACCAACATTTTCTGCGAAGGAATTCGTAGGTTTTCTTCACCCCTGCGTGTCCCGCAAGCTTGGAGGAGTGTGCCCACCGTAACGCTTTGGCTCGTAGACTAGGTTCCAAGAAAGAACAACCCCTGGGAGGTGTCTTGGGTGAGGTAATTAGTAAGGGCGATAACCCTGGTAGGTGTTAAGATAGGTAGTGGCGTCAGGTATGTGCAGATGTCAGTATTATCAAAAGACAGAGACAGAGCGTCCGCACGGATATTTTTGGACACAGGATGGTAAGTTAAGATAATATTGAAGCATGCAAAGAATGATGCCCATCGAGCTTGACGTGGGTTGAGGCACCGAGCTTCACTGATATAGAGCAAGTTCTTATAGTCAGTAAAAACTGTTACTGGATGATGAGAACCCTCTAAGAGATGTCGCCACTCCTCCAAGGCGGCCTTGATTGCGAGCAACTTTTTGTCGCCTATACCATAGTTTTTCTCATGAGGCAAGAATTTTTTAGAGAAAAATCTGCAAGGAAGATGGGTACCTAGTTCAGATTTCTGGAAGAGCACTGCTCCAATCCCTACTGCGGACGCATCGACTTCCAGGAAAAAGGGTTCCAATTGATTTGGTTGAGAAAGAACCGGTGCGGACGAGATGGCTTGCTTTAGGGAATCAAATGCCTTCAAGGCATCGGAAGACCATTCTCTGGGATTGGATGATTTACGGGTTAGAGCGGTTATTGGGGCAATAATTGAGGAGAACCCCTTAACAAACTGTCTGTAATAGTTGGCGAACCCAATAAATCTTTGAATGGCCTTGGTGCCTTGGGGAAGAGGCCAACTATTAATAGCGGACACCTTCTTAGGATCCATGCGTAGTCCTGATCCCGAAACAATGTACCCAAGGAACGGGAGTTGCTCAACTTCAAAGATACACTTATCTAATTTGCAGAAGAGTTGGTTAGCTCGTAGTCGTGATAAAACTTCTTTGACATGAAGACGATGAGAGGAAATATCTCGAGAGAAAATCAAGATGTCGTCCAGATAAACAACTACGGAGTGATATAACAGATCTTGGAAGATCTCATTAACAAAGGACTGAAAGACAGCGGGGGCGTTACTAAGCCCGAAGGGCATAACTAGATACTCAAAATGTCCGTCCCGCATGTTGAACGCTGTCTTCCATTCGACCCCTGGACGGATTCGAACCAAATTATATGCCCCTCGGAGATCCAATTTGGTGAAGACTCGAGCTCCGCTGATTCTGTCAAAAAGGTCCATTATAAGGCGCAGAGGATAACGATTCTTAATGGTAATTTTATTTAGTTGTCTATAATCAATACAGGGGCGTAGGGATCCGTCTTTTTTCTTGACGAAAAAGAATCCTGCTCCGGACGGAGAGGAAGATTTCCCGATGAACCCTCGGGCTAAATTTTCAGAGATATATTGTGACATAGCCTGGGTCTCTGGCAAAGACAGGAGATAAGTCCTACCACGAGGAATCTGCTTTCCCGGAATTAAATCAATCGGACAGTCCCAAGGGTGATGAGGTGGAAGAATCTCCGATCTCTGCTTGGAAAAGACATCCTTAAAGGTTAGGTAGACCGAGGGTAGTGCGGATGTCTCAGAATTGGTTTGAGTAAGGCAAACGTTGGAACGAGGAGAACAGATACACCGCTTATGGCACTGTGGACCCCAGGAGATAACTTCGGCACGAGCCCAGTCAAATTGTGGGGAGTAGGCCCGGAGACAGGGGAGCCCCAGAATTAAGGGGTTGACGGATTGTGGTAATACTAGGAATTGAATCCATTCTTGATGTAAGACTCCAATCCGCAACTGAACGGCACTAGTGATGCTGGAAATGGTGCCGTTGCTGACCCGATTACCGTCCACAGCTGTTAGTGTTAGCGTCTGAGGAAGAGCCAGAATGGATAACTGAAGCTGTGGGACCAGAGAGGCCGAGATGAAATTTCCAGTCGCACCGGAATCCAAGAAGGCTAGAATCTGCTGGGGTCCGTTAGAACTGACCAGTAGTACCGGCATAAGGAACTCAGGGTTAGAAGTTGAGTAGGGAGTGGAAACAGCTACTCCTAAGGCGGCTTCCCTCTTACCGTTTGGGAGGGAGCGTTTCCCGGCCTTTTGGGACAAAGGCTTAACACATGTCCGGACTCTCCGCAGTATAGACACAGTCTCTGTTTGAACCGCCTTTCACGCTCTTCAGGCATCAGTTTTGAGCGGCCCAGCTGCATCGGTTCCTCTGTAGTCGAAATAGGATTTTGAAAGGTAAGTGCCAAGCGGGTGGGGCGTCTTGTGAGAGATCTCTCTGACGTCCTTTCTCTGAAGCGTAGGTCAATCCAGATGCACAGGGAGATGAGGGTATCCAGGTCAGAAGGAAGTTCCCTGGTGACCAGCTCATCCTTAATTCGATCAGTAAGGCCCTGCCAGAAGGTAGCAATGAGAGCCTTGTTGTTTCATAGAAGTTCTGAAGCAAGAGTACGGAACTGTACCGCATACTGACCGACTGACATCGAACCTTGTCTTAGATTCAATAGACTAGAGGCAGCAGAGGAGATCCGACCTGGTTCATCGAAGACCTTGCGAAACATGTCAATAAAGGCTGCGGAGTTCTCTAGTAAAGGATCGTTGCGTTCCCATAAAGGTGAAGCCCAGGCCAATGCTTGTCCGCTGAGCAGAGAAATCATGAAGGCTACCTTGGTGCGCTCAGATGAGAAGGCTGCGGAGTTGCACTCGAAATGCACACTGATTGAGGAACCCCCTGCATTGTTTAGGATCTCCGTCATACTTCTCGGGAGAGGGAATTCTAAGCCCGGTAGGATGAGCCAAGGAAGGAGACGGAGCCACTGGAGCAGCCGCAGCCAGAGACGGAGCAGCGGGAGGTTCCGCCGGGGGAGGTTGAACCGCCTGTAACGAGTCTAGACGGGACATGATCCCTTGGACACACTGAAGTAAACGGGCCTGGTCGGCTTCCTGCTGTTCCACTTGAGGGCCCAGGTGGATAAGAAGATCCCGAGCTGAGGGTTCATTAGTTCCATCCGACGTCATGGCCAGAGTATACTGTCACAACTTAGAATATTCTGCTTACTGGTTTTGGCAGTACTCACCAAAGAGTAGTATGGTCGCGGCCCTCAGAGGGAGCAACCAGTGAAGCGGTAGGATGGAAGCGGAGTCAGGCAGGCTAGGTCAGAACCGAGGAATCAGGATATGCCACAGGGAGAATCCAATATCGTAGTCAGGGATAGCAAGGGTCAGAACCAAAGGTCAGGATATGCCACAGGGAGAATCCAATAACGTAGTCAAGAATAGCGGGTCCAGGGTCAGAAGCACAGAAGAGAATAGTCAGCAAGCCGGGTCCAGTACACAGGGAGAACAGAGGAAGAATGGTCAAGAACAATCCGGGTAATTCACAGAGGAACAAGAACTGCACAGGAACGCTGGAGCTAGGGTGGACCTAATACTCTGGCACTCTCCTAGTGCCAGAGTGAACTTTAAATACCTGCACTAATCAGCGGCGGTGGTGACGCTGAACACCACCGTCGGAACTACTGGAGAGCGTTCAGAACGCGTAACCGCTGACCCGGAAATGTGCTCGGTTGCCTAGCAACCGAGCGCTCAGCGGCAGTAACAGGCGTCCGTCCCTATGCAACGGACACAGCACTGTGCCACGCCTGACACCTCAATGCTCTCCCCATGCTAAAACCATCTTCAGATGGTGTTAGCCATCCGGCAAGAATTGTGAAAATCTTTGATTTTCGGATTTGTTAAATCACACAAAATAACTGTCCCCATAGAAACCTATTGGGACAGCTTTTGCGTTCAAAATCGGTGGGAAAGCAGCTGATATCTCCACTATAAAATTGTAGTGGTCCACCTTTTTGGGGGATTAGGAGTTTGTTAAATAGGCCTCTAAGACTGATTACCAATAACAGACAAATTACTAAATAATTTCACTTTTTTTTTAAAAAAAAAAAAAAAAAATGTTTTCTTGCACAACCCTCTCCTCCGCAAGAGAGCAGCAGAGGTGCACACTGGACTCCAGTAAAGACACCGGAAAGTTTGCCGCATGACAGGGCTTTACAAATATGTATTATGCATACCTCCCAACTATTCCAGTTTGAGCAGTGTCACCATCATGGTAAGCATGTGCCTTGTAAACATGCCTCTGGTGAGTGTGGCAATTCAACTGTGTTTTAAGGGAAATGGAGGGGGATTTGGGACGAGCAAGAGATTCCAGAGGAGGCCAATGTTGGGAGATATAATTATGAGTATAATTGCTTTGACCCATTATGTTTCCACTAAGGAATGTATACAGAACTTGAATTGGTCCAAATATTATTCTTCCTGGACAAAGGAATTTTAACCAATCTTGATTGGGCAATAAAAAAGTGCATCTCTAAGTAAAAAATGAAGGTAAGCGGACAGAAAGCAGGACCCTGAAGTGAGGGTCGTCTTAACAGCATTATAGTCCCCCGGGCAAAACAGTGCACTGGGGCCCTACCTACACAACCACTCACGGGAATAAAAATGTAAACTAACAATAAAATTAAGCTTATATTTATCGTTACCTCCAACAAAATCAGTGTTTAAACATTAAAAAACTTGTAAAGCAGAGATTAATCCATAAAAACGTTTGAACAAAATAAGCCTTGAAGTTGAAAAAAAAGAAATTCAACATAAAAATGGTATTCAGTTGGTAAATAATACAGACGGAGATGGTACAGTACGAAATTACTTTGAATGAAACATTTGCAAAAAATTATTTTTGAATTGTTTCAAAAAATTATGTGTGGTGATTTTGACTTGCTTATATACAAATAGCACGTGCTCGTTATTTTCGTCAAGGTCAAGATACTGAATAAATCTCCCTGAATATTATGCTGAAAAGTTGGCAAGCCTATGGGGACACTATGCTCGTAGGGCCTCCGGGCAACTGCTCAGCGTACCCATGCGTTAAGACAGCTCTGCCTGCAGTATGACTGTTTCCATCATTAAAATACATAAGCCCCTTGTTTTGCTTAAACAATGATTTCTTGGAAACCATTAGATTACAGTAACTTCAGATATTAAGTTAGATCATAACAACATTATCATATCATTTGATAATTATCATGATTAGGATATAATCATGGCAAAATCATTTGCTTAGTCAAGTCACTGAGACAATGACTGCACACAAATATGACAGATGACTCAGAAAATATGTTCCCTCTTTTGCATGGAATGCAGACCGCAGGTAATAAAAGTGAAATCTGTCAAATGATATTCAAATCAGCAAGGCGTTCCCATTCCCTATTGGTTGAATTAACAAGGGGCTCACCCGCCACTGTCAGCCTTCCCGTCATCTTTTGCTATCGCTGATTGGCTACCGTTCCTAGTTGTCATGGTGACTGTGGCCTGGTGGCCTCTCTGGAGCCTGTGGAGCGGATGGAGCTGGAGGAGCAGGGCAAGGCGTCTGCTCCCGGGGACCTGGGCCTGGGGGTCTCAGGCGGGGAGATTTGCTCCCCCGCTGTGCCTGAGCTGCTGAGAGCGTTATGGGAAGAACCGGAGAAACCGAGGAGGTGTCCGAGAGGCCGTGTGAAATCTCATCGGCAGCACCGTTACCGCCTGTGTCCGCTGGGTAGAGAGAGCTATGGTGAGCAGCGCCCGGGCAGAGTACAGTGCAGAAAGACGCCTATTGGTCATATGTTATTATAGGGGGTAAACAGTGCCCGTTTATCACCGTTTTATATCATAAAGCTGAGTATCGGTGTTGGAGCAGGAAAGTGGAAGATAATGCAATCTATTTTGTCGTGTGTATTGTGTTCTAATTTTAATCCATTCTTATTAAAAGGGAATTTATACTACCATGTAAGATGGGGCAACCATCATAGACTATTATAATTTTGCCTGTATGGACAGGTTGTTACAGAATCATGTGAATGCCCCATTAATTTATTACAGTGCTCATATGGAGTCATTAAAGATAAACAATTAAAATTCTTGGGTCAGCTTTAGATTAAGGGGTCTATTTATGACCTATTATATTTTTTTTCGTGTTATAATTTCTCATCGCATTGATCAGAAATGTGATAACGTATTGACTTTGTTCAGATGGGACAGCGGCTTGATGGGAGCTTGTCCCGACTGCTGGTTAATAGTAAAGTGATGGCAATTGCTATCACTTTACTTACAGGTAGAATTAGCGATGGGGAGGAGCACAAATTCTTCCAGGAGGGATCCCAAGAATCCTCAACTGTAATGTTCTTCCCAAAGACTGCAACGACTAACGCCATCATCCGATAGCATTAGCTGTCTGGGTCAAGCTCTGAATTTCGAAGCTTGATAAACAGTGCATTATTACAGTCCCCATAGACCGCTATGGGGACTGGCTTTGCGAATGATGATGCTGGGACCATAGCAGATATCTGCCTGTAACTGCAGATTTCTGGGAATTTTAACCTCTTCAGAGGTTGATAAATAGGCTCCTAAATGTAAGGTTTGATTTAGTCATTGAAACATCCTTTACATAAAATTACTGTTTACAAGATAAACTGCAAATGAGACGTATTCAGTTTTCATATTTATACCACAGCTTGCTACCACAAATTAATGTCTTCCATCATGCATTGCATTAAAGGTACAGAAGTCCTCTCTTCAATTGATCCACCAAACATTTTTCTCTACCTACAGCACTAAGGAAGTTAAGAGAAGCTGCCAATGGGAACGACATAGACACAGGTGCTTGATTATATTATGTTTAATGATTGTAGAATCTGGTTATGAGAATTTGCACACTAAATATCTCTTAATTTTTCAGTCCAACGCTTGCTTGATGAAGGAGCAGATCCTTGTGCTGCCGATGACAAGGGCCGGACTGCTCTGCACTTTGCATCCTGCAATGGAAATGACCAAATTGGTAAGAAGAGTAAAGTGCGGGAGGGGTGTATTTTACAGAACAAATCTATATTGTGTTTTATTATCTCCACTTTTAGTTAAACTCCACCTGTATTGTACCTTTTATACATAAAGAATTTGATATTTGAACAGAAGATGTTCCTTGATGGTATATGTTAGCTTTAACAAATATAGACCAGAGGTTAAAGGCAAATTCCACTTTTAACAAACCGTGATGTGTTCTTTAATTTCAATTCTGGTATTGACACACAAGAAGAGGTAGGCTTCAATGTGATCTTTTCAAGTATACAGTTTTATACAAAATGAGAGAAACAATAACAGAGTAAAATACTAAAACAATGCAATAATTCAACAACATAAGATAAGTACATTTGCGCGTTAACATATTTTGATTTCCAAGAGGAACTAAGAACTAGGGGGGGATCGGAAAGGGAAGCTTAGAGTCTGGCTCATGGTGACCATGCAGAGGTACGGCTTTTTTTTTTTCTTTTTGAGAAATACACAATTGGAGCGATGAGGAGGAGAGACTATAACATTGCTAGTGCCTTTCTCAAGAGGTCAAGTGGTTGGGCCAGCGATTAAATATTAGAGCTTTAAGTGTCAGGGTTGAACTTCAGCCACCCTATGTCACCATGTCACCCTACCCAAGGTAACTGTCTGTAGCTGCTAGCGTAATGTTGGGGATCACTATTTCAAGATCAACACTCCTACACCATTCTTCGACAGAATGAGTGACTAGGAATCTCCAGTGAACTGGAATGAGCTCTGTAGAGACTTTAAGTGCTTCATGAGTGACCTCTTCTACATAGAGAGAGGATTATCAGAAGGCACTAGTAGCCAGAAGCCAGGGTCAGCAACCACATGTGCTCCAGCACCGCTGACATAAATTGCCAGTCTACCTTATTAGTTTTTCAAAGTACGTAGATACGAAATTGTAGTTATACTGGACTTAGAAATTTGATGGATTAGATCGATAATTCTGAACTTAATTTCAACTTTTAACTGGAGGGTGACTGTTCAGACAAATACCTCGGATCTGAAATCTTGTTATATGCTTGTAAGGGAAGAAGAGATTATT
Source organism: Mixophyes fleayi (assembly GCF_038048845.1). NCBI lineage: Eukaryota > Metazoa > Chordata > Amphibia > Anura > Limnodynastidae > Mixophyes > Mixophyes fleayi. The sequence continues at coordinate 98,241,033 of NC_134409.1, forward strand.
TCTCATTAAATGTCTCGTATGTTGTGGAGAACCCATCAGGCCCTGTACATTTCTTTTGTGGGGAAGATTTTCTGATCTCTTCTATCTCTGAGGGCAAGAAGGGTAACTCCAGTGCCTGAATTATGTCTTCTAAAACTTTTTTCTTTTTAGAAAAAGTCCTCCATATTGGAAACGCGCAAAGACAAATTTCAACCAACGTTTTTTCAAAAATAAATCGAACACTCCCTTATCTGAATGGTGGGATTCCTCCCCTCCATATGATTTTCCTGTTTTGTGTGGAGGTGAGGACCTCAGTTGAAATCAGTCCTAAGTGCTGGAACTTGTGTTCTGAAGCCTTTTTTATAAGATCAGGTGCAGATGCCCGTGTACGCATTGGAGCTTGAAGGCACCTTTTGTAGGCTATCTGCCATCACCTGGTCCTCTGCCCAGAAGGCCAGTGGTGTTTGGAGCCCAAGGTGCTGACGTGTCCCAGGTAAGAGAAAGGGCCAGGGGTTCCTAATAATTCACTGGTGATGGAACTGCAGCACCATCACTGTGAACAGAGTATGGCACAAGCACTAAGCACTTTTACCTCCTTTCATCATCATATTATTTCTTGCTCATGGTCTTGTGGCTGGATCAGAAAAATATTTCTACCCACCAGTAGTGGTCGAAGTGGCGGTATGGAAAATGTAATGTGAAAGTAAGTGAATGGAATTTTAGTTTTACAATGAAGGCAGTAGGAGAAGTTGCGGTATGGCATACCACCATGGTTCCAGTCCACTTCGACCACTGCCCACTCTTGGGGTTGAGGATATCAAGGGGCCCTCCCTAGCTTCGGCGAAGGTGGGCCTGACTATCTCCCCAAATCCCCCTACCCCTCTCTGGGGCCTTCTGGCACCTGGGGGATGGGGAGGAACTAAGTCCTCTCTCCTTTTGGGAAGGGTCCCAAGCCCCCAGCACAGTCAGTGACTGGGTGATTTGGAGCACGCACCTCAGGTTTAAAGCAAACAAACAAAAAAAAAAACTTGAAGCAGTGTAAAGAGGTGTAGCAATATGGGCCCAACATAATTCTATGCTGTAGACAGCTCTGCAAAGTTTTTATTTCTTATGTGCCTCTGATGCACATCAATGCAGTTGCAAACTTACATTCATCTCAATGGGAGTGCATTGTAAACACCGTTAAATTTTGTCATAGAAACCTGTTTAACGAATGCATATTAAATGAATGTTTAAACTCATAAAAATTTTGGCACCTATTGGAAATTGCAGTGTGTATATAGCCTTAGTTGTCAACAATTAATTTTAATTATTTCTGTTGTAGGTTAGTGAAACGTGTAGCAGTCCATTCAAAACTTGTTCTGAGAGAACACAAAATATGCAGTATTTACATTGTCAAATATATCTTCTCCTGCACAAAACTTTAAATGTTTTTCTCTCTCCTTGTAGTACATTTGCTCCTGGACCATGGGGCTGATCCAAATCAGAGGGATGGACTAGGGAATACCCCATTACATCTGGGTAGTATATGGTTTGGTCTCTTAAATTGCATCCGAGTTGATGAGCATTGTATGTATTCTGTAATTTTATTTTAATATTTTTCCCTAGCTGCTTGCACAAGCCATGTCCCAGTGATTACAACACTTTTGCAGGGAGGTAAGACATTTTTTTTGTATACTACCTTTTCTGCCATGGAATAGACCTTACGGGAAATTAAACCGGTTACATTTAAACCGAATCGGCTGCTTCCCCTTTCTCTTTAATCCAAGGTGCCAGAGTGGATGCCTTAGACCGTGCAGGCCGAACCCCACTTCATTTAGCTAAGTCAAAGCTGAACATCTTACAGGATGGAAAGTCACAGACTCTGGAATCTCTGCGACTGGAGGTGAAACAGGTGAGCGTTGGATATCACAAGTGTACTGACTAAGATGGATAAACCATATGCCTTAGTTGTGCTTTGTGCTTTTTAATGGTCTGATGACCTCTTCAGAATCTGACTTATGACTTTATTTCTTCATCTGACTCATCATTATTATTTTTTTATCATAATTCATTTCAGAGCAGAATAATGTAGTCCAGTCTAATTTAGGGAAATGTGGTTTTTAAACAGATTATGTTGTACAATTTGTAGATCATCCAGATGTTGCGGGAATATCTGGAAAAGCTGGGCCAACAGGAACAGACAGAACAGCTGGATCAGATCTGCTCCAGACTACAGAGGACAAGCACCAAGGAGCAGGTTATAACTCGTCCACACTCTCTCTAATGCATGCAAAATACTGATCTCTTTCATATTGGCTAGTTTCTGTTTGTGCAGGTTATTCTATCTATCTAAAAGTACCAAGGTCCACTTTATGAGGCGGGGTTATTAGTTGGCATTTCTGTTAAAATAATGAATTTGTAAACCTTCTCGTTCAGCTGCCGTTAGCACATTATTCCCAAAACTATAAAGATCCCAATCAGTACCTCAATAAATAGGTCTATAATTTTCACCTGACTGATCAATATGTGGTGAGATCCCAAAAGGGCAGTTTTAAGAAACGTGTTTTTCCTGCATTTATCACTTCCAAACAGCAGTTGGTCTTTTGCACATAGGCATGGGTGCAGAAAGTACTTGGGATCCACTTGGGCTACAAATAGTGCCATCGTTAATGTAATGTGTTACAAACATCTGCTTTTATTTACAGGTGGATGAGGTGACAGAGCTTTTGGCCAGCTTCACGTCTCTTAGTCTCCAGATGCAGAACATGGAAAACAGGTAGCCAGAGGTGCTGAAACTCATCCTAACTGCTCTACTACACCAGGAGCCCTGTGATATTCCTGTCTTACTGTGATAACCTGTTCACTGTCACAGACATGCATACCATCGTGCACTCTGTTGGCTACCTCGCTTATTATAGAGCCACATTAGCATAGTTTTCCCATCGCTAACCATCATCAAGGTTCAGAGTCCTTGGTTAGTGGCTTCTAAAAGGATGGAAATTAAGCCATTTAAAAGTGGGGGAAAAAAGCCTTTAATAAAGCAGACTCTTTCCTAAACTTAACAATTATGCTATTGTTACAGTCTTCACCCCAGCATTGTTATGTCTCAATTTGAGGTGCTATATAGTTCAAGTTGTACATGAATGTCATGTCCTATGTTTTGTAGCCGTGCTGTTCAATTGTAATGTTTGTGCTATGTTGTTACAATATTTGCTATTTTTTTGTGCCCGTTTGAGCAATATTCTTGTATACTGTGTGTTTGCATCTGGTGGATCACATTGACCACATGTCTTTCTAAATGTAGACTACAGTTTCAAGGAAACTCCTTGCAATTGCTAGGTACTGAGGTCACTTGTAGTACATGTAAGAAAGTGTTCTTTTCTAAACACCTTTTTATGCTCCTTTTTATAGTGTCTTTAATGCAGATCTCGTCAAACGTGCTGCTAAACAATTGCTGTGGTTATGGAAAGTGGTAAAATGCTACTACTTCTTTATGTGAATAGATTACTTACGGCTAAGCACTAAAAGTGTCAGCCAATGGTCCAGTGATGTGATGGTGTATTGCATGTGATTGCACGTTAACCTGTTAGTAAAATGTGCTACCCCACATATGGCAATGAGGGCTTCCAAGGGTAATTTCTGGCCCCGCTACACAAATTTCTTGGGGCCCCTTCCATAGCTGCCGAGGATGTGACCAGGTTAGTGGCTCCACCTACTACACAGGCATGTGAGGGCCCTCTGGCATGCCTGGGCCCTGGTACTTTGTATCTGCCCCCGTGCCCCCTCTCAGCGCTCCTAACCACAAAACGTTGTTGTCGGAGAGCTGTTTAGAAATACAGCAGGCCTGGGACCACATCAAATTCTTTTTACGTAGGACCACTGGAAGCCAGGATTGAAATGTTCCAGTATGGACCATGTAGGCCATAAATGTTGTTTACTATACTCTGTTAAAAAGTAAAGTATTACTTCATCATTGATTTGCAGATAAAGCCCAACCCCTATCATAATTGCATCTGTTGCAGTCAGTTAAGCTGCTCTGACATCACTGCCCATGCCCCCTGTTTATGAACCAACTAATCCACATATAGTATTTCTGCAGAATAAATATGCAAGTTTGTCAGTCAATGTTTGCCAGCTTGGTTAGTGAAGCACCTCCTCTGCAAGCTGTTGCAGAGGAGGAAATGCATCATTATGAACTTAAATAAGTATAAGTCCTTCAGTTATTGCAGGTATAATTTTCAGGGCAGTAATACACATCCTTTGAAGTTTATCATGGTCAACTACTGTGTTTACTTGCTCTATAAAAATATTACCATTGCCCCAGCAAAAAGCTGCATTGTGCTACACACTGGGCCTGATTCATCAAGGATCTTAAATGAAGAGGATTCTTATTTTGGTCTCCTGGACAAAACCATGTTACATTGCAAGGGGTGCAAATGAGTGTTCTGTTTTGCACATAAGTTAAACACTGACTGTTTTTTCCTGTAGCACACAAATATCAACTTTAAAATTCAGTGTACAAATAATCTATCAAGTATTTGTGTGCTACATGAAAAAACAGTCAGTATTTAACTTATGTGCAAAACAGAACACTCATTTGCACCCCTTGCAATGTAACATGGTTCTGTCCAGGAGACTGAAATAAGAACCCCCTTCATTTAAGATCCTTAATGAATCTGGCCCACTGACTGGTGAACAATACTCTGTTAAGATGCTGAAAAGGTTAATGAAATTTACTCTCTATAGAATTCTAGAAATAAAATAACAATATGCATATCAGCATTTCTTATTTCGCTACAGATTTATAATACAGTTTATTATACATTAATTTTCTGTATATCTTCATGTGTAGCTCAAATATGGTTTTACAGTTTTTTTTTTGGGGGGGGGGGGAGAATCTGAGTGTTTGACGCATGACATTAGATATCTTCAATTTCCCTACCTGGAAAAGACTATGTACATTCCTATTGTTTTGATTGTTGTGCTTTGAGAATGACAATGTAACCCTAATGTCATAAGATCGTATCTATTGTTTGTATAAAACAAAACCCAAAAATCCCTCTGTATCTACACCATTTTTTTTTCATCCTCCTATCAAACTATGCAGGCATCCAGGACTGACCACATGTAAAAGTTTCTAGAAGCCTTATGGAAATTGTATGAGTTGCTATTAAGATGGAGTTATGCAAATATTCTTTGCCATTTTCATTAAATCTGCCTAGTCCTGTTTTTGTTGCCATTTAGGAGACTGTACCAAAAAACAAACAAAAAATCCCACTTCAGTTGCAATGTACTTATTTTTGCTTACCACTGCTCTGCATGTCTCCTAGTGTATGAATACTGCACAGACAAGTAACCCTGTCAGGTGCTGTCTCTGTACCTGCGCACAGACAAGTAACCCTGTCAGGTGCTGTCTCTGTTCCTGCGCACAGACAAGTAACCCTGTCAATGCTAGTCAGAAGCTGTCAAATGAGCATTTCATTGGACAGTTGATTTCTGCAGTTAATATTTTGATTTGACAATTGTCAACAGTAGGATCAAATGACAGCATCAAGGCATTGGTTGTGGAAACAATCCTTTCTTCTAACTTATGGTTATCAGTGCCTAGGTGGGGATTTGTCTGTGGGTGGTGTTTTCTTATAAAGTATCAATTCCGTGCTTTATTTTTAAATTGCATAAGAATAGTTTCTGCTCAGCAGCTACTATTTCATGTTCATGCTTTTGTTAAACTGACATTGATTATATCAATACAGGTAAGGGAGTTTATTGGATTCCTACACCGCAATTAACTTGGGGTATAACCTGCTTTACCTGGACAGCAATTTTAAAGTGCACATGTCAATTGTATGTTAAACACACTGTTGTTGGACCTCTGGGAAGTGGCAATGAATTCCCCCCAAAAAAGCAGGCCTAGTCCCTTGGCTCCAGGCCATGCCCCAAGCTGCTATATAATGAGAAAATTGTCACACGTGAACAAGGGAACTCTGAAAGTAGGTTCTGGGAACTCTACACGCTGACTTAGAAAAACACCTGTCATATTAATTACTATAATTACACAAAGGGGAAAAAAATAGTTACTGTTTCTATAAATGTGCTTTCATTTTAATTAGTACATAATAGGTGAGTTAAACACTTTGCACAACTCTGATATTGTAATATTTTGTAAAGTGCTTGCATGTGCAGCTTTATGTTAAAACAACTCCTGTAAGTTTTCTATATGTCGATGTACTGTAAGTACATACATGGTGCTTAATGTTTTAACATTGCATCCAGTTCATATTTAACAACATTCTAATATGAATGTGTTGTGTGTCCCTGTATAATAATAAAAAACATTTAAGGTTAAAATGTAGAAGCTCATACATTCGCCGGAGATACTGACTGTGACAGGATGGACTTCATCTACCACCCTGTCCATGGTGCTGGGACCTGCTGGGCTTGACTTGCCTCCACCTCCTTTCTTTATCCCAAATGCGCCCCTCCTGTCACAGTAGAAGGAGCCTGCTGCCACCATTAGGCTCCTACACTGGCACCAAGAACCACTTCCTTATGGGTAACTTTCACTGCTGGTGTACCCCCTCACTGGTCACCTGGGCTGGTATCCCTGACCTCTTCCTTTAGACCAGAATTGCTGTGGATGGCTCACCCTGGCCAATTACACTGGCCAGAGCTACACGCTAGTGGGCCGAGCAGTGGCGCCAGTTTGTGGTACCAGCGATCTGTCCAGAAATTACAGAAGGTATGATGATACGTGACATTGGCAAGACGGTGTTCCTTTTATACACATTCTGACACGCATGTTAGCAGGGGGTAACATCCTAGACGGTTCTGCAAAGACTGAGATATTACATCATATATTTAGTATCAGGATGCAATATGTTCTCCCAACTTGGATTTAAACACAATGCACAGTAATATACAGCAATCTGTGATATCCTAAATCACATTGTTCAGAGGTTTCCTTTCACTTTAACAAGGCAGGATAACAGATAACGACTCCCTGCTGTGCTTTCAGGCTAAAGAGATGTGTTGTTCGCTTCACATGAAAATGATTAATTAGCATGAGGCTTCCTTTAGAAAAGTTACCAAAATTAATTTTTCTCCCCTGTCCCTCTCTCAGAAATAAATACATTTCCTATACGGAAGTACAGCACAATATTAAAAAATTTGTACATTTGCAATGCTATACAGCGATGCCTTTCATCCCTAATTAAAAAATATCTACACTAAGTTATTTCTACATGATACAGCCACACTGACATAATAGGGACCTTGGCGAGGTAGACTCAGGATGCTCATCTTTGCTATAATAAATAAAAAGTAACTATTTAATACATATTTATCTGGAATAGGCCCTTTGACCTGTTTGACGCTTTTTGGCTTGTACCACATGTCTCTTATTTCCTTGTTTAAACACTTGTGTGTCTGTCTTCTCCATTATTCTCATCATCATGTCTTATTTGCTAATTTGTCTTTCAAGTTTTGTACCATAATATTGCTGTGATTATAATAAATAAGCATAGCCTTGTGGCAGAGGGCCTGATTCATTAAGGAAACTGAAGTTAAAAATTGTGTAAGTAATCTTCTGGACAAAATCATATTACAGTGGAAGGGGTACACATTAGTTTTCTACTTTGTGCATAAGTTAAATACTGGCTGTTTTTTCATGTGTCACAAATATCAACTTTAAATTTCAGTGTACAAAGAAGCTCTCAAGTATTTGTGTGCTACATGAAAAAACAGCAAGTATTTAACTTATGTGCAAAATAGAAAACTAATTTGCACCCCCTTGCACTGTAACATGGTTTTGTCCAGGAGACTGAAATAAGAATCCTCTTCATTTAAGATCCTTAATGAATCAGGCCCTAAGTTTTTTTCACTTAACTTTCCTTAATGAATCAGGCCTAGAGGTAGCTTACATTACAAATGGATGACGTGTTGTAAGATGAAAAATACATAATTGTGATGTAATCTGTTACATTATTAATGTAGACATGATAGCTGTCATTGCAAATTACATGGTATTTCAATAAATAAAATCAATTCCAGCGATACTCTCCCAGTCTCTTGGTTCCCAGCCCTACGTGATTTCATTACCGATTACAATAATACCTTATTGACGAGAAGGAAAATAGTGATGAAATCACCCTAATGAGTGTAGTGTTCAGAGAACACAGCTCCTCTACAGAAGCCTCTGCCATAGTCTGGGAAGCCCTCTCTGAATCGAAAACGGATTCAGGCAGGGTTGCCCCCCTGTCTCCCGTCCTCTACGTCCTGACCATGGAGCCTCTAGCAGCTATTCTTCGGAACAACCCCAATATCACCTGAATCAAAGTTGGGTCGCAGAATCATAAGTTTGCTTTCTACGCAGATGACACTCTCCTTACTCCAACATGCTCATCGACGAAATTGCTGAACACAGTCATCATCATATATATAATTGTATGAATGTGACTTTGTAATTGGTTAGTAAGACAGGGTTTATATTGAGTCAAATTCTGGATATATGCTTTCAGTCACGAGCATGACCCTATAATAATTATTCAGTGTACAGTTATCCTGTTCCTCATAGTAATAGGACCACTAACATGGAAGCCATTATAATAAGAAAGCCGGACAATCTTATCTTTATTATAATAAGGAGGAAAGTTATAATAGGGACACCACAACAACTATCAAGCTGGATAATTTGTTACTTTTATTATAACAAGGAAGTTCGTATAGGAGTGGCTCATTGACAATATATACAAGTTGATTATCATGGAATTCAACACAAGAATTAATTGATATATATCAAATTTTGCTATTTTAATTCATCATTGCACTTTAATCACTTATTGCATTTTAAATATTTTGCTAATCGAATGAGTAGGGAAGTAATATACTTTTATATGTATCAATAAAGATTTTGATTTTAACTAGATTGCTGAGTGCCCCAATTAGCACATTTTCTTTTTCTTTTCTTTCTTTTTGATAATATGTACATTTATGTGTGGGTGCACCATCCGATAGAAATACTATTGGGGAGATAATTATCTTTCAAAGAGAATTAATAAATTGGAATAGTGATCACCTGGTGCGGTGGTAATTTTCTGTTTTCTAAAACTACTTCAAGCTAACCACAAACTGTACAAATTGAAATTCATAGGCGTATATTTAACCAAGCATTACGACCAGTTATTCTCCAATAACTTCCCACCACTAATAGAAAACCTTAGAAAAGATCTTCACTCCTGGGTCTCCCAATCCATTTCCTGTATAGGTATTCGCTTTAAAGTTCTTCATAGACACCCGAAGGATGGAGGTTTGGGGCTTCCACGTGTACTATCTTCTCATCTTATGCAGATTATAGTAACCCATTCAAATGTCAACACAGGGCTATGGGTAGACAAAGGGTCAATTACTGCATATGCTCTCCCTTTACTCCCTTCTTTGGATGGTTCCTAAGGACCACTCATAGCCCTCACACCTCCCTCCCACGCTGTGTATCTCGATTTCAATTTGGAACTAATGTACCCGCACCTTTGACCTCATAGATTATGCCCGTAGGATAGCTTCTCTCTGGGAAAACCTGGCATTTTCTTTGGGACTAGATCCCAATGCTTTTGTCCAATGAACTAAACATAATGTCAAGTTATTTCATGACATAGCATGCTTGAATATTTTCCCTGAGTTCTCAGAGATCGCTTTAGATTACCAACACATGTGTTTTACCAATAATTACAACACTTCTAGATACACTACTCTACATTTATCGCCGTAGAACTGTATTTGCTTGCCAAAACTGTCATTTTGTCTCAAAATTTATGTAGTGAATAAGCTATAATTTTAAAAGAAAATAATGGAGTGCAGACAGATAGAGAAGGCCACCAATAAAAATATACCACATTCCCAATATCTAAAAATTCAATCAGATTATTTACAATATATAAAACACAGAATTTTTTAAAAATTGGAGAATTATGTTCATCCAGGATATGCTTCCAACATTCCAATGGTACAAGTTAAAACATAAATTAATTCCTTGAAGGATAGACACTGAAATACAATTTAATAACCAAGTAATAGATTTAAGTCTCCTAATAAATGTAAGCTGACATAAAGTTTTTAGAGATACAAAGTAAAAGTCAGTGTACTCATTGACAGGCAGTGCATGTGAGGGAGCAGTGTAGAGTATAGATAAGCCTTCAAATATGTCGTAAATTGTGGGACGAATGCGTTTCTTTAAAGAAAAAAGGCAGTTTAGAGGTACGATTTTCATGAATGTATTTAAAAAAAAATAATGTCATTTTAGAAAAAGAAGTCTCTTTCTTGGGTCATCGGGAGATAATGAGCAAGTTATTCTTAACATTTATTTATATAGTGCCAGAATAACCCACATAACTTTACAATTGGGAACAAATACAGTAATAAGACTGGGTATTAAGAGATAAGATTACATTGCAAATCTATAGATACACAAGGTGACAATGGGACCCAAGTAGGGTGTATCCTAAATTGCCAGTTTCACCTAACTTCCAAAGATAATTACAGGTTTTAATGTATGTATGTGTGAGTGTATTTTTTTTAATACTGACAGTTTTACAATATGATTTGCCTTATTTTTTACATATAATGCAATTCTCACTATATAATCTTAGGCTCTAGGTTTTATAAGAATATATTTTTGGCAGCAAAGCATTTAAATCAGCAATCCCACCTATTATTTTCTTTAAGTAGCAAGCTGAGTATCTTTTAAGCTTTTTTCTGATAGTCATTTGTCTTTGCTGTATCTCCTTTTCAGAATCTCTCTGGAGGTTACAAATATGGATAACAGTTATACAGATGCAGGCTCAAAATTCTCAACATGTCATGTTGAAGACACAAACCAAGAAAAAATGGCCAGGTGCCAACATTCTTCTTATAGCCTGCCACAGGGATTTACAGTCAAGTCAAAAAATATTGGGACATCGACACAATTCTCATATTTTGGGCTCTATACACCACCACAATGTATTTGAAATGAAACAAACAAATTTACATCCAAATCAGGTGAACAGTGTAGGAATTACAACGGTTTCTATATTTGCCACCCACTTTTCAAGGGACCAAAAGTAATGGGACAAACTAAACAATCCTACATCAAACTTACACTTTGTAATACCTTGTTGCAAATCCTTTGCATAGACATCACCAGACGCTGGGTTTCATCCCTGGTGATGCTCTGCCAGGCCTCTACTGCAAATGTATTCAGTTCCTGCTTGTTCTTGGGGCATTTTCCCTTCAGTGTTGTCTTCATCAAGTGAAATGCATGCTCAATCGGATTCAGGCCAGGTTATTGACTTGGCCATTGCATAACATTCCACTTTTTAGCCTTAAAAAACTCTTTGGTTGCTTTTGCAGTATGCTTCGGGTCACTTTGGGACTTGTGCATCTGCACTGTGAAGCGCTGTCCAATGAGTTCTGAAGCATTTGACTGAATATGAGCAGATAATATTGCCTGAAACACTTCAGAATTCATCCTGCTGCTTTTTTCAGCAGTCACATCATCAATAAAGGGAACCAGTTCCATTGGCAGCCATACATGCCCACGCCATGACACTACCACCACCATGCTTCACTGATGAGGTGGTATGTTTTGGATCATGAGCACTTCCTTTCCTTCTCCATACTCTTCTCTTCCCATCACTCTGGTACAAGTTGATCTTTGTCTCATCTGTCCATAGGATGTTGTTCCAGAACTGTAATGGCTTTTTTAGATATTGTTTGCCAAACTCTAATCTGGTCTTCCTGATTTTGTGGCTCACCAATGGTTTACATCTTGTGGTGAACCCTCTATATTCACTCTTGTGAAGTCTTCTCTTGATTGTTGACTTTGACACATATATACCTACCTCCTGGAGAGTGTTCTTGATTTGGCCAACTGTTGTGAAGGGGTTTTTCTTCACTGGGAAAAAAATTCTTCTGTCATCCACCACAGTTGTTTTCCATGGTCTTCAGAATCTTTTGGTGTTGCTGAGCTCTCTGGTGCATTCTTTCTTTTTAAGAATGTTCCAAACAGTTGATTTGGCCACACCTAATGTTTTTGCTATCTCTCTGATGAGTTTGTTTTGATTTTTCAGCCTAATGATGGCTTGCTTCACTGATAGTGACAGCTCTTTGGATCTCATATTGAGAGTCAACAGCAACAGATTCCAAATGCAAATGTCACACCTAGAATCAACTTCAGACCTTTTACCTGCTTAATTGATGATGAAATAACAAGGGAATAGCCCACACATGTCCATGAAATAGCTTTTGAGTTGATTGTCCCATTACTTTTGGTCCCTTAAAAAGTGGGAGGCACATATAGAAACCGTTGTAATTCCTACACCGTTCACCTGATTTGGATGTACATACCCTCAAATTAAAGCTGAAAGTCATCAGTTAAAGCACATCTTGTTAGTTTCATTTAAAATCCATTGTGGTGGTGTATAGAGCCCAAAATATGAGAATTGTGTTGATGTCCCAATATTTATGGACTTGACTGTATGTTAAAAATAACACACACCATATTTTTCATGGGATTACTGCTTACAAATACTAATACATTACAATATAATCACATTTGGTAAATATAAAGAGGGTTGTAGTGCCCTAAGGTCCATATAATTAGGGATGTGCACCGGCGACTTTTGGTGTCTCGTGTTTTGTGTTTTGGATTTGGATTTTCGTGATGTTTTGGGTTCGGATTTGTTTCGCAAAACACCTGCCGAAAGGTTTTGGTTCGGATTTAAGGTTTTGGATTCGGATTTTTTTTTATAAAAGCATAAAAAGTTCAAAAATCAAGTTTTTGGGCTTATTTTCACTCCTACGCTATTATTAACCTCAATAACATTCAATAACAAGCATTTCCACTAATTTACAGTGTATTCTGAACACCTCACAATATAGTTATTAGTCCAAAACGTTGCAACGAGGTATCTTTCTGGACTGCGTAGTGGAGTGGTCCCCATAATATAATAAGAAAACCATCAACTGGTCTTAATCGCACCAAAAAATGTACTTGGACTGCGTAGAGGAGTGGGTCACCACAATATAATTTAAAAACCCTGAACTTGTATGATTCGCACCAATAAATGTATCTGGACTGCATAGAGGAGTGGTCACCACAATATATATAATAAGAAAACCATCAACTGGTATGAATCGCACCGAATAATGTACCTGGACTGCGTAGAGGAGTGGTCACCACAATATAAATTAAAAACCCTGAACTATTATGATTCGCACCAATAAATGTATCTGGACTGCATAGAGGAGTGGTCACCACAATATATATAATAAGAAAATCATCAACTGGTATGAATCGCACCGAATAATGTACCTGGACTGCGTAGAGGAGTGGTCACCACAATATAAATTAAAAACCCTGAACTTGTATGATTCGCACCAATAAATGTATCTGGACTGCATAGAGGAGTGGTCACCACAATATATATAATAAGAAAACCATCAACTGGTATGAATCGCACCGAATAATGTACCTGGACTGCGTAGAGGAAGTGGTCACCACAATATAAATTAAAAGCCCTGAACTATTATGATTCGCACCAATAAATGTATCTGGACTGCGTAGAGGAGTGGGTCACCACAATATAAATTAAAAACCCTGAACTTGTATGATTCGCACCAATAAATGTATCTGGACTGCGTAGAGGAGTGGGTCACCACAATATAATAAGAAAACCATCAACTGGTCTTAATCGCACCAAAAAATTTACCTGGACTGCGTAGAGGAGTGGGTCACCACAATATAATTAATAAAAAACCCTCCACGGCTCTAAATTCCCCAAAAAAAAAATCTGGACTGCGTAGTGGGGTGGCCCCGGTACTAAATTTGATACCGGGGCCACAATATAATAAATAGTTACACCCTCAACTGATCAGAATTCCACCAAACAAGTATCTGGACTGCGTAGTGGGGTGGCCCCGGTACTAAATTTGATACCGGGGGCCGCAATATAATAAATAGTTACACCCTCAACTGGTCAGAATTCCACTAAACAAGTATCTGGACTGCGTAGTGGGGTGGCCCCGGTACTAAATTTGATACCGGGGGCCACAATATAATAAATAGTTACACCCTCAACTGGTCAGAATTCCACCAAACAAGTATCTGGACTGCGTAGTGGGCTGGCCCCGGTACTAAATTTGATACCGGGGCCGCAATATAATAAATAGTTACACCCTCAACTGGTCAGAATTCCACTAAACAAGTATCTGGACTGCGTAGTGGGGTGGCCCCGGTACTAAATTTGATACCGGGGGCCACAATATAATAAATAGTTACACCCTCAACTGGTCAGAATTCCACCAAACAAGTATCTGGACTGCGTAGTGGGCTGGCCCCGGTACTAAATTTGATACCGGGGCCACAATACCTACTCCAAGTTCCAAGTGTAGTGTTTATAACATATTAACACTACACTAATTCTAGCACGTCAAACCCTCTTGTTTTAAATAATGACAGGGCATTTAACTTTTGATTAAATTTTTTGAATTTGTTGACATTTTCTTTTACTTTTTGAACATGGCAAACGACTGTTGAATGGTCACATAATGCCCAAAAAATTGTTGCAAGATGGAATTGTCCTTGGGCCCTCCCACCCACCCTTATGTTGTTGAAATAGGACATGCACACTTTAACAAACCAATCATTTCAGCGACAGGGCCTACCAAACAACTGTGGCTGAAATGATTGGTTTGTTTGGGCCCCCACACTAAAAAAACAATTCATCTCTCCCTGTACAAACTAAACAGGCTCTACTGAGGAAAGATGTCGTCCTCATTCTCAACCTCTGATTCCTCTCCCCCTACAGTGTGTACTTCCTCCTCCTCACACATTATCAATTTCTCCCCGCTGGACTCCACAACCACAGGTCCCTCTGTACTATCTGGAGGGCAGTGCTGTACTTCATTGAGGAATTGATTATTCATTTTTATAAACATCATTTTTTCAACGTTGTGAGGAAGCAACCTCTTTCGCCGCTCACTGACCAGGTTCCCCGCTGCACTAAAAACTCTTTCCGAGTACACACTGGAGGGGGGACAACTCTGGTAAAATAGAGCCAGTTTGTACAGGGGCTTCCAAACTGCCTTTTGGAGTTCTAGCACGTCACTACCTCTAGTTAATTTAGATTGCAAGGCTTGTAAATACTTTGAAGATAAAAAAAAGCAGGCTGTACAGACTGTGGAGCTAGAAAGTGAAATTAAATGGACCACGTTACTTTGGTGGCTATCTATGCCCCCCCCCCCCCCCCCCGCCCTACACTTGTAGTTGAATATAAAAAAAGTAGCCTGTATAGACTGTAGAACTAGAAATTCAAATATACAAAGAAATGGACAAAGGCAGTTTGGTATCTGTCTGCATCAGATCCCCTCTCCACTAGGAGTATAATAGAAAACTATTCAGCCGTTATATAATCTAGAATATAAATAGAAATTGAGAAAGGCAATTTGGTATCTGTCTGCATCATAATCATCAACATCCTCCTCAGCGCCAGCTACATCAATATCCTCCTCCCGGTGTACAACATTCACACCTTCATTAGCCAAATCTGTAACTGGACTGTGGGTGATCCTTCCAGCATATGCAGAGGGCGTGCTGCAAATGCTGGATGGAGTCACCTCTTCCCGTACAGTGATGGTAAGGTCAGGGTTCACAACCAACAACACCCTTGGACTCGCCTTGGGGATTTGTGATGTCATCTGTTTAGAAGGCAGAGTTCTTTGCTGTTTTGTTGTTGTTGCTGACCGCATAACTCTCTTACATTTTTTGTAGGAGGTGGGAGGAGGAGGGCTTAGATCCCTGGGTGAAGCTGGACCACTAGTCATGAATACGGGCCAGGGCCTAAGCCGTTCCTTGCCACTACGTGTCGTAAATGGCATATTGCCAACTTTACGTTTCTCCTCACATGATTTTAAGTTTCTCTTTTTGCTATTTTTTGAGAACTTGAGCTTTTTGGATTTTACATGCCCTGTACTAGGAGATTGGGCATCGGGCTTGCCAGACGACGTTGATGGCATTTCATCGTCTATGTCATGACTAGTGGCAGCAGCTTCAGCATTAGAAGGAAGTGGGTCTTGATCTTTCCCTACTTTATACTCCAAATTTTGGTTTTCCATTATATGTAGCACAAGAGAGCGTACCCCTAAGCCACACACACTCGGCAAAGCCTTTAAAAATTATATGCGGCACAGGAGAGTACCACTGGACTTATACTGCTGAATGTCACGGGGCACTAGGAGTCTTTGCCCAGGATATCACCAGATGATGGACTTACCAGAGTAATATAACTGGTACTATGGTTCTCTGGTAGCAGGGTGACAACGGAACAGGAGAATCAGCAGATGGTGAGAGAATGCTCAAGGAAAGTCTATGACTAGCAGCAACTGGTAATGAGTAGATGTATGTACACGAGGAACCAGATGGGACAAGTAAACGTGAGGAAAGTCAGTGGTCTGCGTATAGCAAGTTGCACCACTGCTATAGTGAGGAGGAATGTCCAGGAGTAGCGAGGAGGTAGTGAGAGTCAGCGGTCTGCGTATAGCAAGTTGTACCGCTGTCTATAGTGAAGGAATGGAGTCCAGGTGAAAGTAGGTAACGGGGAAGTCAGTGGTCTGCGTTATAGCAAGTTGTACCACTGCTTATGTGAGAGGATACTTGAAACTGGTGTCACAGGGAACAGGAGTCAGTGGTCTGCGTCAGCAAGTTGTACCACTGCTATATATATGTGAGGAGGGGGCACGAGGAGATGAATGTAAAGCAGAGTTATACACGGGGCACACAGAACTTGATCCCACGATGATATCCACAATACAACAATAACTGACAAGCGCTGCTTGAAGTATACAAAGTCACAATAGCTATCCAGGCCATAGGAAACAAAGTCAATGGTAACAATAGCTTCAGTGGATAGGAGACTCCGGAGAAGAACACAACTCAGTCCAGATGGATATGCAATAGAAAAGCAAAGTCAATGGAAAGTATGCATACCGCGGTTCAGGAGAGCAGGCTGTCAGAGAGACGTGCAGGGATAGCTGAACGGCTGAAGGCCGGCAGGAGGAGAGTCCACTGGAGGATGGAAGCGGTAATCAGGTTGGTGCAGCGCACGGCAGGTAATCCAGAATCAACAAAGCAATACTCAGGAAGCAGTAGTAAGTGCAACTGGAAACATGATGAACACGGGAGAGTTGAGGCTGTCTGGTATCCAGTAGTAGTGGTGGAGGCAGCGGAGAGAAGGCACACTGAACACGGGAGAGTAGAGGCGGTCTGGAACCCTGTAGTAGTAATGGAGGCAGCGGAGAGCTGACACGATAAACACAGGAGAAATGAGACGATCTGGAACTCTGTAGTAGTAGCAGATAGGAATCAGCTGAGTGCAGGCACGATGAACACAGGAGAGTTGAAACGAACTGGAGTCCGGTAGTAGTAGCAGATAGGAATCAGCTGAGTGCAGGCACGATGAACACAGGAGAGTTGAAACGAACTGGAGTCCGGTAGTAGTAGCAGATAGGAATCAGCTGAGTGAAGGCACGATGAACACAGGAGAGTTGAAGTGGTCTGGAAACCACAATAGCAGTAAACATGAATCAGCAGGAGCTGAATACACAAGGAAACACAGGAACACCTTCAGAGGCTCATGGGGAATGAGACTCCAAGATCAGGCAACCAGGTAATAATCACAGGTGGTTTAAATAGGGAGGGTTGCCTGATCATCCAATCAATTAAAAGCAACAGGTACTGAAGGTTTGATAAGGGCTGCACATGCGCAGACCCTCAGGATGGCGGACGGCCACGGTTCCTGAACACACGGGAAATGGCACTCACAGTCCGGTGAGTGACACTGAATCAGTGAACTTTGTAATAGCAGTACCACTGGACTTATACTGCTGAATCAGTGAACTTTGTAATATATCAGTACCACTGGACTTATACTGCTGAATCAGTAAACTTTGTAATAGCAGTACCACTGGACTTATACTGCTGAATCAGTGAACTTTGTAATAGCAGTACCACTGGACTTATACTGCTGAATCAGTGAACTTTGTAATATATCAGTACCACTGGACTTATACTGCTGAATCAGTGAACTTTGTAATAGCAGTACCACTGGACTTATACTGCTGAATCAGTGAACTTTGTTATATATCAGTACCACTGGACTTATACTGCTGAATCAGTGAACTTTGTAATATATCAGTACCACTGGACTTTTACTGCTGAATCAGTGAACTTTGTAATATATCAGTACCACTGGACTTATACTGCTGAATCAGTGAACTTTGTAATAGCAGTACCACTGGACTTATACTGCTGAATCAGTGAACTTTGTAATAGCAGTACCACTGGACTTATACTGCTGAATCAGTGAACTTTGTAATATATCAGTACCACTGGACTTATACTGCTGAATCAGTGAACTTTGTAATAGCAGTACCACTGGACTTATACTGCTGAATCAGTGAACTTTGTAATATATCAGTACCACTGGACTTTTACTGCTGAATCAGTGAACTTTGTAATATATCAGTACCACTGGACTTATACTGCTGAATCAATGAACTTTGTAATAGCAGTACCACTGGACTTATACTGCTGAATCAGTGAACTTTGTAATAGCAGTACCACTGGACTTATACTGCTGAATCAGTGAACTTTGTAATAGCAGTACCACTGGACTTATACTGCTGAATCAGTGAACTTGGTAATATTGCAGTACCAATGGGCTTATACTGCAGGATTGGTTTTGCAAATTTTGTTGTAATTATTTTTTTTTTATAACCTTTTAAAAATTTTTTAAACACTTGGGAATAATGGGGAAATAACTATGCCCTTAGAAGCACAGAGCACAGGACACAGCACCACTGGACTGAACAGGACACAGCACAGGACCCAGCAGCACCACTGAACTCAAAATTGACAGAGCACAGCACACAACACCACTGGACTGATACTGCTGAATGTGTGAACTTTGTAATATTGCAGTACCACTCAACTTTTACTGCTGAATGTGTGAACTTGGTAATATTGCAGTACCAATGGGCTTATACTGCAGGATTGGTTTTGCAAATTTTGTTGTAATTAAAAAAAATAATTAATTCGTTTTTTGTATTTTTTTTTATAACTTTTTTTTAATTTTTTAAACACTTGGGAATATTGGGGAAATAAGAACTATGCCCTTAGAAGCACAGAGCACAGGACACATGACCACTGGACTGAACAGGACACAGCACAGGACCCAGCTGCACCACTGAACTCAAAATTGACAGAGCACAGCACACAGCACCACTGGACTGATACTGCAGAACACAGCACAGCACAGCACAGAACTAAACAGCACAGCACGAGATCTACCAGGACAGAGGACCACCTAACACACCCTCCCTCTACCCTGATCAATGCCCGAGTGAAGATGGCGGCGATTAGCGGGGAATTTATAGGTTCCGAGTATCGCGAGATCCGACAGCGGGATTATGACTCCGAGCCTCGGTTTCAAGTTTTCATTTGGCGCCAATACCCGGATCTGTGTCGGATCCGACTCGGATCGGCAACGGTCGGGTGGGCTCGGATTCAGGAAATCCGAGTGCGCTCATCTCTACATATAATATGACACTACCATGTGTGACATTCTCCTGTTCAGCACATAAATGTCCCTGGGAATTATGTACCTGTTGGCAAGTATGTGTGCAGCAGTTACTTACAGTGATATGTTTATATAATATACATACATTAATTTGTTGTGTAATTACAATTGGTAAGGAGAGCTGTCAGGGCAGTAAGCTAATAAGTGAAGATAGTTTAATAATAACTGCTAATATACTCTATTTTACAAGGCTGAAGTTAGCTTCTTATTCGGTCAGCTTCTTATTCACTTCTTATTCACGCTCCAGCTTCTTATTCGGAAAAGGTTATTTTTAAAGGATTAAATCAAATTGGATCAGTGATTTTGCATCATATTAACACTAAAGGGTGTCCCTTACACAAACTGTAATAGTATTTAGCCTGACCCAGCAAGGTTTTGAGCATGAAGTTAGGGAACAGAGTAGACATATTTTATCATTTTGAATAAGTAACTAGTTTTGCAAAGGTTAAATGCCGTTGGGCCACACATTTGATAGTGGGAATCAATACAGAGTGGTCAGTTACATATAAAACACTTGTCTTTTGCCAAACACTGGCTAAACACTGTTTTGGGCATGAAATCCGGTGGAAAAATGGGCACAGATAGCATTTTTATCATTTTGAACAAGTAGCTATAGTTTTGCAAGGGTTGATGTTTTTGTTAAATATTGCAACAAAAATAAATCCTATATCACTTTGTCCAAATTGAAATAGACTATATACAAAATAAAAGGGTAAAAAGAACCAATAGGAATGAAACTTCACTTTATAATAACACCCAATTCTCCTATAATCCCTCCACAAAAACTACTGCATCACTTCACAAATAAGATAACTATATATATATCAAAGAAATATAACATTTCCTAATACAATACTTTGCATTACAACAACCGCGCCACCAATCTATAGTACCACCCACACACCCTTTACTGTCAGGAAATGAAAACAAACTTAAAATGTAAGTAAACCTTACTAAATAAAAAGAATGATTTCACAAAATCTAATAATGAAAGAACAGGATAAATAGCCCAGAATCGAGAGACTGCCAGATGTTAGCTGCCACTTAGGGAGGTGTAAACCTCTGCCAGAGTCTTCCCCAGCTCGTAGCATCCATCCGGCCCCTCTCCATTTCCTTTATTTTCTAAACCTCGTGCAGAATACTATCCACCATCTCACTACAGGGAAGGGTTTTGCCCTAATGGACACTAAACACCGTGCACTCCATGTGTAAAATCTAACAACTGCGCTAAGTAAAAAACGAGTGCTTAACTCAAAATCTCCACACCTTTTGAGCGCTCCATACACCCAGTTAGGGTAACTAGGCCCCGAAAGACATGGAAGACGTAAGGCGTGGGACACACCCTTGTAAACCCCTATATTAAAAGGACACTGACCAGGTACTCAGAAAACACATGTCTGATTTTCATGAAGAACTCCTTAGCCCTCTCCCTTCCCTCACCTCCTCATCCTTCCCTCTTCCTTCCTCCCTCGCTTCACCGTTCCCTAACATTTCCCTCTCCCTTCCTCCATTCTCCCTTCCATCACCCATCCCTCTCCCTTCCTCCCTCGCCTCTCCATTCCTCCCTCCCCTTTCCTCCCTTCCCCATCCCTCTCCCGTCCTCCCTTCCCTCTCACTTCCATCACCTTTCCCTCTCCATTCCTCCCTTCCCTCAGCCATCCCTTTCCCTTCCTCCCTCCCCTCACCCTTCCTTCACCGTTACCTCTCCCTCCTTCCGGTCCCTACCCTTCCTCCATTCCCTCCCCCTTCCTCCCTCCCCTCACCCCTCCTCCCTCCCCTCACCCCTACTCCCTCTCCTCACCCTTCCTCCCTCCCCTCACCCTTCCTTCTTCCCCTCTGTCACTCACCGGACTGTTAGTGCCTCTAGTTTGGGACATGGGTCTCTCTCGCTCCTGCCGGCGCCTCTCCTGAGCCGCGGTCGTCTGCCATCTTGACTAAGATTGCGCATGTGCAGAAACCCTGAACTGTTAAAACCTCGCCTCTAGTCTCATTGGTTAATTAATCACCTCTCAGTACTTAAGGCACCTGTTGCCCTATTACCTTTGCCTGTTCTTGGTTCTCATTCCCTTGAGACTCTGAGGTGTTTCCTGTTTCTGCTCGTGTTATCCGTTTGCTGTGGACAAGTCTCCTCTTCAAATCAGTAGTAGAACTCACCTGTTACAGACTACTCTCGCTACCTCCGTTACATGCCTGCACCTGGACAAGTCTCCTCTTCACATCAGTAGTAGAACTTACCCGCTGCAGACTACTCTCACTACTCCGTGATATGCCTGCACCTGGACAAGTCTCCTCTATACATCAGTGGTAAAACTTGCCAATTGCAGACCACTCATGTTACTCCGTTACATGCCTGCACCTGGACAAGTCCTCTCTTCACATCAGCGGTACAACTTGCCAATTGCAGACCACTCACGTTATCCGGTTACATGCCTGCGCTAGGACAAGGCTTCTCTACACAGCAGTGGTAAAACTTGCCAATCGCAGACAACTCACGCTACCCCGTTATATGCCTGCACCTGGACAAGTCTTCTCTTCTCATCAGTGATGTAAACTGCCAACTGCGGACCACTCACGCTATTCCATTACATACCTGCGCTGGACAAGTCTTCTCTACATATCTGTGGTGAAACCTACCAGCTGTAGACCACTCATGTGTCACGGAGGTGACTTTAGCACCTGCAAGTATTGGCTCAGCTATGCCAGGAGGCGCGGAGTCTAACACGCCGCCGGTAATCACCAGGGACCCCCGCAAGGGAGTTTGGACTTCGCGGCGAACGACGTGCAGGTCGTGGCCCTCCCAGGTAGCTACTTGCGAGGTAAGGGCAAATCCGTGGAGGTACAGGCCGAGTCAGAACCAAGCGGGCAGGTAAGGTACAAAATCAGAAGGCAGAGGATAGTCAGCAGGCGAGGTCAGAACCGAAGTATAAATGCAGGACACAGGGAAAATCCAAAGGCGAAGTCAGGAAGCCGGGTCAATAACAGGAATCAATGGAGAATACACTAAGGATGACTGAAACGCTGGAGGCTAGGAAACTAGTTGTTCTGGCATCCTAGTGATGTCAGAGCAGGATATAAATAGCAAGAGCTAAACCCTCATTGGTGGGCAGTGATTCGGCGGCCAGCTGTCTGGCCGCCGACAGGAAATCATAGTAGCGCGTCCCGTTGTCATGGCGACGGGCGCGTATGCGCACACCGCCGCCGGAAGGTGCGTCTCCGTTGCCTAGCAACGGGACGCTGAAGGAGAGTCAGACGTCCGTCCCTGCTTAGCGTGGAGGCGCGGGGATGGCGTCTGACAGTACCCCCCTCCTCACAATCGGAAGACCTATCTGGTAAGGAGCGCCGTTTAAGAAAGGCGGATAGTAATCCTGGAGCATGCAAATCTTCTTTAAAAACCCAGGACCTCTCCTCTGGACCAAAGCCTTTCCAATGTACCAGGTACTGTAAACGTCCTCGAAATTTACGTTCCTCCAGGATTTGACTAACCTCATATTCGTCCCCCATAGTGGTTGGAATGGCATGAGGAACAGGGGTGACGTGGGAAAACTTGTTGAGTATCAGAGGTTTAAGGAGGGAAATATGGAAGGTGTTATGGATCTTCAGTGCCCGAGGAAGTTGGAGTCTAACCGTAACTGGGTTAATAATTTGAGTAACTGAGAAGGGTCCAATGAAGCGGGGTGCCAGTTTCATGGAGTGAACCCGAAGTCTCAAATTCCTAGTGGACAACCAGACCTTGTCCCCGACCTGGAGGGCTGGTACGACTCTTCTATGAATATCAGCGGAGGATTTATAATGACGTCCAGACTTGAGAAGATTCTGTTTGGTGGAAACCCATAGTTTAGCCATATCTTGAGTCATGGCGTGGGCGGCCGGGAGCGTGGGGGGTGGGAAAGAAAACGAGGGAAGCATGGGATGGGTCCCATATACAGTAAAGAATGGGGAATAACCAGAAGAAGAATGATTGTGGTTGTTGTGGGCAAATTCGGCCCAAGGTAGCAGAAGACTCCAATTGGATTGGTTGTGTGAAGAAAAGCAACGAAGAAATAATTCTAAATCTTGATTAACTCGCTCCATCTGACCTTTGGTTTGTGGGTGGTACCCAGAAGAGAACTTAAGACTGATACCTAAGTCCTTGCAGAAGGCTCTCCAGAAGCGAGAAACAAACTGGACGCCACGGTCCGAGATTATCTCCAGAGGACAACCGTGTAGGCGGAAGATCTCTTTAATAAAGACTTGTGCTAGTTTAGTTGCAGTAGGAAGGCCCTTGAGGGGAACGAAGTGGGCCATTTTAGAAAATCTGTCGACAGTGACCCAGATGGTGTTGTAGCCGTTGCTGGGTGGTAAGTCGGTGATGAAATCCATTGAGATGCTAGACCAAGGGTGGTCAGGAATTGGAAGAGGTTGTAACAGTCCAGCGGGAGGTTGTCTAGGTACTTTATTCTGAGCACAAGTAGTGCATGAGGCTACAAACTCCCGGACGTCAGTACGGATGGTGGGCCACCAGTATTGCTGAGAGAGTAGTGAAAGAGTCTTCTCTGATCCGGCATGTCCAGCAAACTTGGAAGTATGTGCCCAACGGAGCACCTTCAGGCGAAGGTGTGGTTCCAGAAAGGAGCAACCGACAGGCGGTGTCCGAGTGACGGCCACAATGCAAGAAGGTTCTAAGACCGGTGGAGGTTCTACCGAGTGAGGAGTATCAGAGGTGTCGAAGGAACGGGACAGAGCATCAGCCTTGGAGTTTAGTGAACCAGCACGGTAGGTGAGTTTGAGATTGAACCGAGCAAAAAACGAGGACCATCTGGCTTGACGGGGGTTCAAGCACCGAGCCTCCCGAAGGTAGATTAGATTCTTGTGATCGGTAAGTACGGTGACCGGGTGGAGAGCACCTTCCAGGAGGTGACGCCATTCCTCGAGTGCAGATTTTACAGCTAATAACTCTTTATCCCCGATGCCGTAATTAGATTCAGAAGGGGAAAATCTCCTAGAGAAGAACCCGCAGGGTATTAGTCTCCCAGAATTAGTCTCTTGTGACAAGACTGCCCCGACACCAACCGAGGAGGCATCAACTTCGACTAGAAATGGTTTGTTCTGAGCAGGTTGAGCAATCACTGAAGCGGAAGAGAAGGCTTTTTTGAGGAGTTCAAAAGCGGTAATGGCTTCCGGAGACCAAACTTGGGAATTAGCTGTTTTTCTGGTCAGATGGGTAATGGGTGCAATGATGGAAGAAAAGTGAGGTATAAACTGTCGATAGTAGTTGGCGAATCCGACAAATCTCTGAATTGCTTTTAGTCCCACTGGTCTGGGCCATTCGAGTATAGCAGATAATTTCACAGGATCCATCTGCAGTCCGACTCCAGATACAATGTAACCCATGAAAGGGATCTGGGATACCTCAAAAACACACTTCTCGGGTTTGCAGTATAATTTATTTGTTCTTAACCGAGAAAGAACCTCTGCAACATGAGCACGATGGGTGACCAAATCTGGAGAGAAGATTAAAATATCGTCAAGATAAGCTACAACAGAAACGTAGAGAAGGTCTTGAAAAATCTCGTTAATAAAGGACTGAAACACAGCAGGGGCGTTGCACAATCCAAAGTGCATCACGAGATACTCAAAGTGACCCTCTTTAGTGCAAAAGGCAGTCTTCCACTCGTCACCAGAGCGTATCCGGATGAGGTTGTATGCTCCTCTCAAATCTAATTTAGTAAAGATCTTAGAACCAGAGATCCTATCAAATAGTTCCGAGATGAGAGGCAACGGGTATCTGTTTTTCACAGTGATGGCATTCAATCGCCGGTAATCTATACAAGGCCGTAAAGTCCCGTCTTTTTTTTTGACAAAGAAGAATCCCGCCCCTGCGGGAGAGGTAGATTTCCTGATAAATCCACGCTGGAGATTTTCAGATATATAAGTAGACATGGCAGCAGTCTCGGGAAGAGATAATGGGTAAATCCTGCCCTTGGGAAGCGGTTTATCAGGAAGAAGTTCAATGGAGCAATCCCAGGCCCGATGAGGGGGTAGGGCCTCGGCTGCAGTTTTGCAGAACACATCTCGGTAGGAGTTATATGCAGAGGGTAATTCAATCTGAGGAGATGTCCGACGACAAGGAAGAGTAGAGTGGCCAGACTTTAGACCAGACAGGCAGGACTTAAAACATTGTGGGCCCCAAGAGGTAACCATAGCACGATTCCAATCAAATTGGGGTGAGTGAAGCTTGAGCCAAGGTAATCCTAAAATGACAGTGTTGACTGAACGAGGAAGAACCAAAAACTCGATAAATTCAGAATGTAGCACCCCTACCGTCAGCCGAATAGGAGAACAGATGTGGGACACCGACCCGTTGGAGATCCGAGTCCCATCCACTGCGGTGAGAAATAACGGCTGAGGCAATTTTAGAGTATTTAATTGGAGTTGCGATGCCAGAGTGGCAGATATAAAATTCCCGGCAGAGCCGGAATCCACAAAGGCTAAGGTCTCAAAGGGGCCAACAGCTGAGTCCAAGGAGATGGGCATGAGGCAATCTGTGCTAGCAGTAGTGTAGGGAGTGGTAACTCCAACTCCTAAGTCGGCCTCCCTGCCACCGACTAGGAGGGGGCGTTTCCCGGTCTTTTAGTGCAAGAGGATATGGTATGACCAGGATCCCCGCAGTATAAGCACAGATTCTGTTTAAAACGTCCCTGGCGTTCCTCAGCGGAAAGTCGAGATCGGCCAATCTGCATCGGTTCCTCCTGAAGTATCGGATTTTGGAACATGGGAGCTAGGCGAGTAGGGACCCGTCTGGAGGCGGAATGTTCCTGTGTACGTTCTCGAAATCGTAGATCAATGCGGTTGCATAGGGTGATTAATAAATCCAAATCAGTAGGAAGTTCCCGAGACGTTAACTCGTCCTTAACTCGATCAGACAGGCCTTGCCAGAATGCCGCTACTAGGGCTTCGTTGTTCCAGCTGAGTTCAGAGGACAGGGTGCGAAACTGAATGGCGTACTGTCCGACTGTCATGGACCCTTGACGGAGGTTAAGGAGGCTGGAGGCAGCAGAGGATACGCGGCCTGGCTCATCGAAGACCTTACGGAAGGTCTCAATAAAGAGAGTTAGCAAGCAGTGCGTCATTTCGCTCCCACAAGGGAGAAGCCCAAGCGAGTGCCTGTCCGGATAATAGAGAGATGATAAAAGCCACTTTGAGGCGTTCTGAGGGGAACGAGGCAGGATTACACTCGAAGTGAATAAGACACTGGTTTAGGATCCCCCTGCATTTCTTAGGCTCTCCGTCAAACTTCTCCGGCGGGGAAAGTCTCAAAACAGCAGTGGATGCCACGGCAGGAGAGGAGGAAGTTGCTGCAGCCGCAGGAGTAGTCACGGGAACATTCTGAGCTGCGGTCATGGAGGCCTGGAGGGCCTTGAGACGTGAGGCGACTCCTTGAACACAATGAAGCAACTGTGCTTGCTCAGCTTCTTGTTTCTCCACTCTATGCGCCAAATGAAGTAGTAGATCACGTGCAGAAGGTTCGTTAGACGACTCGGTAGACATGGCCAGAGCAAACTGTCACGGAGGTGACTTTAGTACCTGCAAGTATTGGCTCAGCTATGCCAGGAGGCGCGGAGTCTAACACGCCGCCGGTATTCACCAGGGACCCCCGCAAGGGAGTTTGGACTTCGCGGCGAACGACGTGCAGGTCGCGGCCCTCCCAGGTAGCTACTTGCGAGGTAAGGGCAAATCCATGGAGGTACAGGCCGAGTCAGAACCAAGCGGGCAGGTAAGGTACAAAATCAGAAGGCAGAGGATAGTCAGCAGGCCGAGGTCAGAACCGAAGTATAAATGCAGGACACAGGGAGAATCCAAAGGCGAAGTCAGGAAGCCGGGTCAATAACAGGAATCAATGGAGAATACACTAAGGATGACTGAAACGCTGGAGGCTAGGAAACTAGTTGCTCTGGCATCCTAGTGATGTCAGAGCAGGATATAAATAGCAAGAGCTAAACCCTCATTGGTGGGCAGTGATTCGGCGGCCAGCTGTCTGGCCGCCAACAGGAAATCATAGTAGCGCGGCCCGTTGTCATGGCGACGGGCGCGCATGCGCACACCGCCGCCGGAAGGTGCGTCTCCGTTGCCTAGCAACGGGATGCTGAAGGAGAGTCAGACGTCCGTCCCTGCTTAGCGTGGAGGCGCGGGGACGGCGTCTGACATCATGTCTCCTTGTGATATAGCTACTACTCAGTATGGTACCTATGAGCTGGACTAAAGTCTACAAGTGCCTCTGTATTATAGCTGCAAGTCGCTGACTCTTCTACTGCATTGTTGATTGGTCTTTGCCTAATGTTATCCAGTTATCAAGTACTGGCCTGCTATATGCTACCTGCGTGCTAAGGCACTTGGACTCTTTCCTCATCGTATCCTGCTTACTAATCTGCTGTACCATCACAGTTCCTCGGTGCCAAGACTCAGCATTTATACTATTGACATTCCTTTCCTCTATTCTATTATATGGTTCCACTGATTCACCACACTACCCAGAGGTCCGCACCTCTGGTAAGTGTAGCTACACCTGGTGAATTCTGGGTAAAACTCCTAGTGCTCGTGACACCCTCACCATTACCTCTCCCTTCCTCTCTTCCCTCACCCTTCACTCTCTCTTCCTCCCTTCCCTCACCCTTCCTCCCTTCACCCTTCCCTCTCCCTTCCTCCCTTCCCTCTCCCTATACTCTACCTTTTAGAATTAGAAATACTAGTAACAAAATCATTGATTTAGGATCATGCACTTATATTAATAGATATAAGCAAAATAAAGACAACTTTGCCATCTCTCACCCTATCTATTCCTTAATGAAAATTTTCAGACTTATACACCTAACAAAAGGTTGGAATACATAGATAATAACTTTGATCTTTGGGACAACCAGTTTTAGTTTAGGAAACATCACAAATGGTCATATGTGCCTACATTATCGCTTAGTTGGTAAAAAAAAGTAAAGATTATAAGTAGAAGTATAACAATGTGAACACACAAAATATAACATCTATAAAATCAATTAAAAAGAAACAAACCTTTATTTACATCCAAAAGTAAACACGTTTTAGAAAATGCCCAACATAAAATAGACAAGGACAAAAACAAAGTTCACAGATGGAGCAATAGAGCTGCATTTTTTTTTCTTTCCCTTTAAAATGTTATTAATAGGCTGCTGATCGAGTCTTGCCCCCAGAGCTAAAATTTGCCAGCCAGCCCCTGCATATAAAAATTTGCAGTAAAATCCTGATTGACCATGTGCAGATTAAAGTGATATTATTTCTAAAAATGATCATGACCTATATATTGCCAAGAATGGGTGTACTCCCTTCCCTCACCCTTCCTGCCTTCCCTCACTCTTCTTTCCTTCCCCCACCCTTTCTCCATTTCTTCTCCCTTCTCTCACCCTTCTTCCCATACACCCATCCTCCCTTCCCTCCTCCCTTTTTTCCCTTCCCTCACCCTTCTTTCCTTCCCCTCCCTCACCCTTCCCCCACGCTTCCCTCTCCCCTTCTCCCTTCCCTCTCCTTCTTCACTTCCCTCACCCTTCTTCTTCGTTCCATCTCCCTATACTCTACCTTCTAGAATTAGAATTACTAGTAACAAAATCATTGATCTCGGATCATGCACATATGTTAATAGATTTAAGCAAATGAAAGACAACTTTGACAATTTTCTATTCCTTAATGAAAATTTTATACACCTAACAAGAGGTTGGAATACATAGATAATAACTTTGATCTTTGGGACAACCCAGTTTTAGTTTGGGAAACATCACAAATGGTCATATGTGCCTAC
The DNA here is from genome assembly GCF_038048845.1 of Mixophyes fleayi. Lineage (NCBI taxonomy): Eukaryota > Metazoa > Chordata > Amphibia > Anura > Limnodynastidae > Mixophyes > Mixophyes fleayi. Next base: position 98,270,463 of record NC_134409.1, read on the forward strand.
TTGGTAAAAAATTTAAAGATTATAAGTAGAAATATAACAGTGTGATGACACAAAATATAACATCTATAAAATCAATTCCAAAAAAACAAACCTTTATTTACATCCAAAAGTAAACACATTTTAAAAATTTGCAGTGAAACCCTAATTGACCATGTGCAGAGTAAAGTGATATTATTTCTAAAAATGATCATGACCTATATAGTACCAAGCATGGGTGTACTGGAATTATTGTAAGTGGAAAAAAGGACCTTAAATGAAAGTGAAAGGATTGCATGTGTTTACAAAGGACCACGGACTACAGCAGTAGTTCATAATTGCCGCGCCCCAATCAGCACTGTGTGAGTCGCGACGTCAGAAGCCAATGAGCGCGCACGTTTCGGTTGCCTGGGAGACCGGGGACGCGCTGCATTGTGATGGAAGAGGAATGGAACCAGGATGCCAGGGTAACGGTCCCGGGATCCCACAAATAACCTGAAGATCCGTTAAGGAGAATTCCGTTGCTGTTGAACAGATTTCATTACGGAGCTCGCTTGGTTACATTTACTTGTTTCCGCAGGGTACTGGTACAACGGGTGTCTCCAGTTAGTGCGCTGGTACTACGCTTGGGCAGCAAGACGATGTCGGTAGAGGAGACATAGTGCTCCAGACTCAAGTCCAACGTCGGCACCTGTAAGCATGATTATATGTTTGTGAGTTTGTACACCTACCTTGGGTTAACATAACTAATCGGAGTTAAAAGCATATTTAATATTTTTCAACTATTTCAATTTAGGATTTAGATCTTCAGTCCCCGAGTTCTCTTTTTCTGTACCACTGTACTCCTATAGTGCTTCATGGTGTCAACCAAAGCTGCATCTTATCTGTCCATACATGGAGATAATTCAATGTTTTGCATTGCCTAACCCTTTTTATACCGGATACACTATTATATTATATTTTAATGAGGGGGTTCTCAGACCTGTATTCTCAAAATCATTTGTGCCATCTATGTGCATACCACAGTAGTATCAGGAGAATGATATTTTTACTGATATGCAGCTGTTATAAAGCAACTATCATACTTGCCAACCTTTGAAAAGCTAATTCCGGGAGATCCCGGGCAGAGGGCGTGGTGGAGGGCAGGAGGGGCGAGGCGCGGCCAATCGCAACATTTTGGTCCCACCCCCCACGACAAAATGCCGTATTTGTTGCAGGGGGCGGGGCCAAAATGACGTGATTTACCGCAAATTGACGAGCAGGTTGCAGTATGCGGAATACTTGCCTGCTCTCCGGGAGACCTACCCTAATTCCGGGAGAGTTGGCAAGTATGGCAACAATGCTTGTATCTGGGCAGTGTCGGTCTGGGGCATGAAGGGCCCACCAGAGGCGGTGTGACCAGTCACTAGAGGGGGAATGGTCAGCCCCACGAAGGACAGCTAGCACCATAATCTAGTATATAAAGAATGCAGTGTGTATATAAAGAGTACACAGTCTTGACCTGCCCCTTAGATTGGGCGGAACACAGGGGCGCAGGCAGAGAGGGTTTCTGGGTCTCCAGAAACCCCTCCCCTCCGCTAAAAAAGTGCCCCACATAGCAGCACTGTACTATACAGCAGCCGCGGTGCTGTCAAAGAAGCATCCGCGGCGGTGCTGTATTGTATACAGCACCGCCGCGGATGCTTCTTTGACAGCGCCGCGGCTGCTGTATAGTACAGTGCTGCCGAAACGGAGCTGCTCCTTTTTTTTGAGGGGGGGGGGGGGGTGGAGGGGAAACCCCCCCCCCCCTCCCCTTAAAAATCCTCCGTGCGCCCCCGGAACAGTCACCAAAAATCGGGAATGTCCCACTAGAATCAGAACATTTGACTGTCCTACCTGTTCTTCTCACTTTCACCACCAGTGGCTGCTGGTTTCTTTAGTTGCGGCATGTCTGGATCCTTGATTGTTGTTACAACCAGGCCCGGCGTTAAATCAATAGGACCCACGATTAATACTTGTGCCTTCCCCCCTCTTCTTCATCACTCTGTGCTTCCCCCCCTCTTCTTCATCACTCTGTCCCCTTCTACCCCCCTCTTCTTCATCACTCTGTGTCTTTCTGTCCCCCTCTTCTTCATCACTCTGTGCCTTTCTGCCCCCCTCTTCTTCATCACTCTGTGTCTTTCTTTCTCCCCTCTTCTTCATCACTCTGTGCCTCCCCCCCTATTCACTCTCCGTATCTCTTTAGCATTGGCATTCAAAGGTGTTGGGGCCATAATAGTTGTAACATCTTTGAATTTAGATGAACGTATGTACTTTTCCGGACATTGTTTGTTAATTCTGTATGTTTTCATTTATTATCTAGCTGTGTTTGCCACTACCCTTTTCTGTCATTACGCCAGCTACTATGTCTTTAATAGCAATATTACGTCTGCTGTTTCGTTGTGTTCATAAATGGCATTTAATTAGACCTTAATCTTTTGTTCTTGGAGGAACCAATATCGTATTTTAGTTTATGATGTAAAATTGTAAATGTTTATATTAATTGTGATGTTAATTAAAGCAAATTGATGCATACCTTATAAGTTATATGTTTTAAGCATTAAATATATATTTTTTATTATTATATTCTCAATCATTCTTTAACAAACATTCTCTATAACCCTATTGCACTGTTTTATACATGTTATTCTCATTCCTTCTTATTTTTATATTAAAAGTTTGTCACTGTTTTACACATAACCAAGTATTATTTAAAACAGTTCACTTTATCATGTAAGCGTTGCACAGACACATTCTTTTGTATATGTATTTATTGTTAATAAATATTGTCATTATTAAAAAAATCTTGCTTTAATCCTGTCAATGTACAATTCATGCATAAAATCCATTAAGTGGACAGATAAATCTGTTCTTCTCAATTCTTTCATTTCACTGTATTTTTGAAAAACAAAAAGGACATTGTTACTATAAGAAACTGTATAGAAAATATTAACAATATCCTAGACTATAAATGTAAATCTCCTGTTTAAAGCACTTCAACAATAAGGATACATTTCAGTACAAACCAGCACTGTTTTATACAGTTTTTGGACACAGCCTAATAGGCTGTAAACCAGCCCCCTGAACTCTTTGCTGGCCCCAAGAAGTCAAGTTATTTTTAGTATCCGGATGGAAAATGTTTCCCCAAAAACATTGATTTAAATGCAATGCAAAGTTAACAAAATTTACACTAATCTGCTATATCCCAAAACCTTCTGTGTGCATTATTTGGTCAGGATCTGAGATGTATGATTCTAGCCACACAGAGAGGCAGTTGCCCCCCCTGCTGTGTATACAGGCTAAACAAAGGTGTTGGCCATTGAGATGAAAAGGTCTAATTAATATGAGGGACTTTCTTTAGAAAAGTTATACAAATCCAATCATGGCATCCTATCTCAGAAGTTACAAATCAATACCTCAGAAGGGAAGGCATTTCCTGTACGAAGTGCCACACAATATAATAAAATAAGTATATTTTCAATACACAGAATTAAGAATCCGTACATTTGCAACAACATAAATTGGCACACTGTGCTAATAATTTAAATATATTATTACAATAAGTTATTTATAAGTGATCCAGCCACACTGTCCTATTATTGGTAATGTGTTAAAAATTAAATACAGTGTCACTTTATCAAAAAATAATATTACATTGTCATTTGCAAATCTAATACATATACTCACCTTGGTTGTAGTCCATAATAATTTAATGTACATATTCTCCATGTGTATTGTTAGATCCTTTAATGTAATCTTAAAGACACTTGCATCTTTCCCTCATATTATCTTCCCTATATCCAAAAAACCAAAACACACAATTTAGTATAAAAATAACCAAAGTATATCGGTCATTAAATACTTTCCATCCACAGTATTTTATAGATCCTTTTGATTGTTGAAATGCTCATAGACCTGAGGTAATTCTTATTCAGCACCCTCCTCTTCTTAGCATACAACATGTCCTTTTTTTTCCTATGTAGATAAAGGTCACAGTTAATATAAAACTATTATAAACACATTGTTTGTAACATATGGTAGCACAATGGTCAACATTGCACAGGTTCTGACATTGCTCTATAAGTGCAGACTTACGGGCAGTTCATGGGAGGAAGCTTGACATCCAGACTTGTTTGAAGACCACCTCAGGCACAAGATTTCCTACAGGAAAAACACAATTTTAAGCAATTAAACATCACTTGGCTGTTCATTTTGGTAGCGCAGCGGTCAACACTACACATGCTAAGACATTGCTCTAAGTGCAGACTTATGGGCAATTCACAGGAGGGAAACTTGACATCCAGACTTGTTTGAAGACCACCTCAGGCATACGATTTCCTACAGGATAAACACAATTTTAAGCAAAAAAAATCACATGGCTGTTTATTTTGGTAGCACAGCGGTCAACATTGCACAGGTTCTGACATTGCAGTAAGTGCAGACATACGGGCTATTTTTGGGTCGCAAAGTTTTCCA